>NC_040011.1:28649165-28969759 GCF_000972845.2 Larimichthys crocea
TCCTCAGGAGCGCCTTTTCCTCTGTAACCCCGTGTAGTGTGTTGCACTGTAAATGCTCCTCTTGGTACAAGAACAATAAATTCAACTGGACAGGACACGATGTCATGACATGATGCCGCCTCAGTTCTGAAGAAGCTGTCCTCTATGGCCTGTCTGTATGTCCTTCGGACAGTGACACAACTACTCTGTGTTCATAAACGGTTATACTCAGTGCATCTACAGTATAAGTGGGAAGGGACAGATACAGGAAATCTTTCCTGCCACATGCCATCACACGTATAATAACAGCTAAAAAAATATATATATAATATATAAATATAATATATATATAAACTCAGTCACAATTTACAGTCACGCGCACATTGCTCCTTCTTACTTGCATAAACTAATTTTATATTATACATTTACTACTATCTATCTATCTATCTATCTATCTATCTATCTATCTATCTAGCTATCTAGCTATCTATCATACTACTATCGATCATCTATCTACTATCTATCTATTATCTATATCTATCACTACTACTGCTGCTGCTGCTGCTACTATCCAATCCAATCCACTTTATTTATAAGCACGATTTAGTAAACCAGAGTTCAAAGTGCTGCACAACAAGATAGCACAATAAATAATAAATAACACACAATAAACACAATAAATAACACAAAAGAAACACAACAAAACATATAATAGAAAATAAGAAAGATAGAAAACAATACAAATAAGAATAAAATGAATAAAAAGCACTACCCGCACAAGATAAAATAAATAAAACAGACATAATAAATAAGTAATAACAATAGATGTAACACATAAAATCAACATGGTGTTAAAAGCAAGTTATACTGAGACTGGCAGGGTAAGGTAAAGTTCAGGTAAATGTATGAATAGAGGGAATCCAGAATAGAATGAGGGCCAGGGACAGGTCAGAGAGGTGACATCTATATTGGGGACATACTGACTACTCATTAGGTGGTATGTTGAAGAAAACTGTTTAGATGCTTTATACGCAAATTGTCTGTTAACAATTTACAGGGTTGAGACAGCCAATCTTTAGGAAAATGTATAAGAACCAACTGTCAGAGCTCCTCAGGGAGCCTTTTTCTCTGTAACCCCTTTAGTGTGTTGCACTGTGAAACGCTCCTCTTGTACAAGAACAATAAATTCAACTTAAACTTTGATGTTTTGAATCCGATCCTCCTTATTTAAGGGTTTTTCTTCAAAATTCCCGTAACACTACCTGTGGTAGAAGAAGCATTCAGACACTTACTTAAGTGCAAGAAATAATACCACATCATGCACATACACAGTTCAGGTAGAGGAGTCCAGGACACGATGTCATGACATGATGCCGCCTCAGTTCTGAAGAAGCTGTCCTCTATGGCCTGTCTGTATGTCCTTCGGACAGTGACACAACTACTCTGTGTTCATAAACGGTTATACTCAGTGCATCTACAGTATAAGGTGGGAAGGGACAGATACAGGAAATCTTTCCTGCCACATGCCATCACACTGTATAATAACAGCTAAAAATATATATATATATATATATATAAACTCAGATCACAATTTACAGTCACTGCACATTTCTCCTTCCTTACTTTGCACCAAATCAACACTGCCAATTTGCTGTATATATACTCTTGTACAATTTATTTTATTTACTATCTATCTATCTATCTATCTATCTATCTATCTATCTATCTATCTATCTATCTATCTATCTATCTATCTATCTATCTATCTATCTATCTATCTATCACTACTGCTGCTGCTGCTGCTGCTACTGCTATCCAATCCAATCCACTTTATTTATATAGCACGATTTTAGTAAACACAGAGTTTCCAAAGTGCTGCACAACAAGATAGCACAATAAATAATAAATAACACACAATAAACACAATAAATAACACAAAAGAAACACAACAAAACATATAATAGAAAATAGAAAGATAGAAAACAATACAAATAAGAATAAAATGAATAAAAAGCACTACCCGCACAAGATAAAATAAATAAAACAGACATAAATAAATAAGTAAATAACAATATGCATGTATACACATAAAATCAACATGGTGTTAAAAGCCAAAGAGAAGAGGTGGGTTTTAAGAAGGGTTGGATATAATATTATAATACTACTATTACTACAATACTACTACAGGAACGCGCTAAAAGTAAATAAAAAAGTTCAGTTTGTTAATAACAGATTGTCAGATCAAAATAATGACCTTATTGCATGTAATAAATAAATTAATGAATTAATAAAAGAGGTCTGCTGCATTGGTCCGTCGTGTGACGTAGCAGCCGTTGAACGTGCACTTCGTGTTTTCAAACCTGGGAGGCAGTAACGGTCACTAACGTGTGTGCGCATGCGCAGTGGCACTTCACACAACCGCAATAAGCAAACATGGCGGCGGCCGTCGACAGTGTTGTGAAAGTGTAAGTTTACGTTTATTTTTTGTAAGAGCTAAAGGCGCGGCCACACGGAGGCGAATGTATAATTGTTTAATGTTGATGTTGCTGCACGGTGTGGGGAAATGTAAACGCCGCTTCCTCTTATCTTGAGTACAATATCCGTCCCAAGAGAATAACGTTATCCTGTGAGCTAACGTTAGCCTGTTAGCTGTGGTGAATATGATCGAGGCTGAGCAGCTGTGTGTGTGTGTGTGTGTGTGTGTGTGTGTGTGTGTGTGTGTGTGTGTGTGTGGGTGGTGTGTGTGTGTGTGTGTGTGTGTGTTAACTCAGCTGCTCTGTGCGCATACAAGACGCCGATACACACGATATAAACCCAAAAACTGTTGCGAGCCGGCCGCCTGCAGATGAAGGGCATAGTTAATTTTTCAGTAACCTGTCAGCTTGGCGGGTGCTTTGTTGTGACGAGAGGCGTTCGCTAACAATCAACCTTTTGTTCTGACTCCATCGTTTCTGTGCGGGGGCACCGCGGCGAAGCCCCGGCTGCTCATGTGTGTCCTTTAAACACACGCACAGATGGTAATGAGTCTGCGAGCAGCCCGCAAGAACAATGCGACAAACTGCTGCGAGTAAATACTGTGAATTTGTGAGGGAGGACGCTCACCGGCGGCGTACTCATAATTATTCAGCTTTGTTACACCGAAGATGGCTGCCGAGATATAATTGTAGTCCGCTAAAAAAAAAAAAAAAAAACACACCACAATGATAGTGGTGATTATGAATTACAGCGTGAGAGAAGGTTGCTTTGTGCAAACAGAGTAGCAGTAAAAGAGATTTTCACATATTACATGTGCAAAACTCATCATTGTGTGTGGTTTCATTCAAGAAAAAGTCTCACGCAGCTTCACTTTTTACAGATATATCTGTGTATAGGAACAAGAAGAACATTTTAAGGTCATTTGTTGGCCTACGTTTTTTTTTTAACTGTAAAAAATATTCAACTGAGTACATACTTAAAAAAAAAACCTTCATGATCAGGTTTTCACTTGAGTTTTGAATAGAAAATCGGTGAAGAAGACCAGTTCAGATGCACCAGAAAATGAGCAAAACTGCCATTTAAAGTTAAGAATAAACTTTGGTAGTCGGCGTCAAAGGATTGTTGTCGTTGTGTGTGTAATGGTTTTATCCACAAGTCCATTTAAAGTGTAAAACGTACGTCAATAGAGAGTGAAGAATGCGTACACAGTTATATATTCTGCCTGCATACGTTACATGAATCCACACACTGTTATTAACAAACTCTGTTTGATCTCAAATATTTGTTCGGTATGGCTGATTAATAGTCTGTCCTGATCTGTGTTATTTGACTTTGTGCGTTTCAGGCTGGGAGAGCAGTATTACAGAGATGCCATGGAGCAGTGTCATAGTTACAATGCTCGTCTGTGTGCTGAGCGCAGCATCCTCATGCCTTTCCTGGACTCTCAGACTGGTGTAGCCCAGTCCAACTGTTACATCTGGATGGAGAAGAGACACCGAAGTGCAGGTATGTAATAAGTGCTCACAGTAATTCAATATTACACTAACAAGTAGGTGGTTGTAGCATGTCGTCTCCGCAGAGAATACACCATACAAGTCACAAAAAGGAGTGTTGATTTACTTTCAGAGTAGCGTCACACCCAAACTTACTTCATCTGCTGGTTCTTCTATATCTTATGTTCTGTGTCTCACCAGGCGTAGCTCCAGGGCAGCTGTACACCTATCCAGCCCGTCGCTGGAGGAAGAAACAGCGTTCCCATCCACCTGAGGACCCCCGCTTGGCCTTCCCCCCTCTGAAAGCAGGTATCACCTCTGGTATAACGACCTTCCTCCTATTCCAAATACAATCAAAGGATTTTCCAGTTTACCAGTAAAGTTTGTAAAGTGAATAAATGTAAAGTCAGTTTATATGTAACGATCACATCTGTGTCTGTCTGTGGCTGTGTTCATGTCATGTCATTGCATGAATTACTGTTGCTTCATGTGTGCAGTAGATTTGGAGCTGGGTTTGAAGCGTGATGCGTTGGGGGCGGTGGATGGCAGCAGCCTGGAGGCCCTACTGAAGGGGGAACCCCTCGACAGGAGGAGTGGAGTGTCGGACCTCCGCCCTGAGGATGATTCAGCAACTGTGGAGCCTCCTGCCACCTCAGCGACCACTCACACGTCCTCTGGGCGTGTTCGCAAGGTCTGCGATTAACAATAAGTGCCACAGCTGTTCTTCAGTCTTTGTCAAATCATATGAATTTTCACATTGTGAAGGTAAAATGTGTCAAATACAGATCATTTGTTGTCCCCCTCACTACAGAGAGTCCTGGACCATGACGACTACTTGGATGACCTGGATGACGAAGACTTTGAGGACGAGACCCCCAAGAGACGAGGCAAGAGCAAGTCCAAGGTTAGTACCATGCCTTTTTTTTCTGCAGTCAGTACTCAAAGAGATCCCAGAGGATCAGTGTGGGGGATGAAAGCACCAGTTTTCCTCTGTATTCATTTAGCAGGGGTGAAAATAACTACACATGTGTAAACACTGTAATGTGGCTTTAATGTTCTCTGCGACTAAACTAAGTGTAGTCCAGATGCTTTCATTTAGAAGTGCTGTAATTATTATATAAATATGGGCAGAACTTTGACCCGCACAGTAACAGATGAGACAGCACAGCTGGATTAAAATAACAGTGGAAACTGAAATACCACAGTGGAAACCAGTCAGTCTGATCAGGTTTCAGTGTTTCAAAGTTGTTTTATTTCAGTTGTTCCAAAAAAGAAAACATGTCGATGTCTGACAGCTACAATTACATTTATTGCTATAGTTGTAGGAGCCAAAACGTGTATAAATATTGAGTTGTTTGTTTGTTTATTAGATCACCTTAATTTCCAGTAATTGGCACGGGGGGTGTGGTAGTTTGGTCGTACATTTTTTTTCTTTTCTTTTTTTACCTGTGCACTCACTTTGCCTCTTAGCTGCTTTTTTTTTAATGGATAGTGGCCGCTACAACAGTTACAATAGCTTTAATTTTCAGCCTTGATATCATAGTGTGACAGTTTAATTTCTGGAGTGCACCTGGCTACATAAATGTGTTCTGTCGTTGTTGTCTCAGTAATGCCCCTAAATTCTACCTTTTAAGTTCTTTGTTCAATTTAAAGTTTTGGTCTCGCGTGTTAACTGTGTTTTTTAGGGTCGCAGTGATAAGAATGGCAAGAAAAAACAGGAGGCTGCAGCTGCAGCGCTGGAGGAGAGAGACAAACCTTACGCCTGCGACAGTGAGTAGAAGCTTCCTTTGCAAACGTCCGCGTGTCATGCATGTCAGCAAGAGAGGCTTTTGCTTTTTCCCCTTGAAAGACAAAAACAACCCTTCTGCCATGCATGGCGTGATCTGAAAGACCCCATCTGGAACTTAAGTTTGACAACATAGAAATTGGAAATATTGCTGCCCGTCTGAATGCGTTTTTTTATTTTTGTTTTTTTGTTTTTTTTTTCCTCCTGAGATGCCGCTCCGTGTGTGCTCTATAACTTCCTGCTGGCCATCGCTCACTGTGCAAATGCTCACCTCCGCTGTATGAGTTTGCTACTAGCGTGTCAGTCAAAAATTAACCATGTGAAGATAAGCTTTCAAACGTGATGAAGCCGGTTGTGCAGTGATGAACAGCGTAGCTTTGTGGTTCCACCTTGGGCCTTTTTGGGCGGTAGTTAGAATCAGCCGCCGTCACTGTAACCCTTTTTTGTATGACCGTGTGTGTGTGTGTCAGTCTGTGGGAAGCGCTACAAGAACCGTCCAGGCCTGAGCTACCACTATACACACTCTCACCTGGCCGAGGAGGAGGGCGAGGACCGCGAGGAGATCGAGGCACCACCCACTCCTCGCCAGCCTGAAGAGCAGAAGTGTGAGTCACTCTAGTGCTGAGAGAGAGAGACAGAGAGAGAGGGAGAAGGAGGTTTGGTTGCATGCCATGTAGCATGTGTGTGTTTGTACAAAAGGATCTCTCTCTCTCATTCTATTTTTATTTTTTCATTTTTTTGATTTTCATGACGATTTTAAATCCCAAATGTGGGATTACATTCAATGTTCCTGACTGACACATTCTTGCACAGTCAGACATTTTTATTTTTGTTTTTGTTTTTGTTTTGTTTTGTTTTTTTCAGCATATCATCCATCTTTTTTTCCCCGCCAACATATTCATTACATGTTTTCTTTTGTGCACGCGACACCCAACAAGTGCGTTTTGTCAGTTGTCATTCATTCATTTGTTTGGATCGTGATTTACTACATCATCAGCCAGTTTTAGAAATTAAAAAAGTGTTGTTGGCTGATGTGACCTGAGCAGGTTTGTAAACCAGTTTCAGATATTTGCTGTATAAACTGTATTATTCTACATTCAGACATTTGAAAGAAGATAGTGGTGTTTAATTAATCCTCCTTAATAATTCAGTTTAAAGTTCATATTGTTTTAATATGCACTGAATTGTTGTTTCACTCATTCTCCCGTTCAGCAACTAAGAAGGGTCCCAATGGGCTTGCTCTGCCCAACGATTACTGTGACTTCTGTCTGGGAGATTCCACCTTAAACCAGAAGACCGGCCAATCAGAAGAGCTGGTATCCTGCTCAGACTGTGGACGCTCAGGTATGAACTTGTTCTCTCTTTCATTACTATCCGACTGTTCACTAAGCGCCTGCCCCACTTAGTTACTGTTGCTGTGCCTGTCGAGCTTTCTGTTCTTGGCATATCCCTGTAATGTGTAGAAACATGGGCCCTTGATTGAAGACAGAGGTAGACTTGAACCGCCTTTATTATTACTTGTCTGTGACAACAATTTTGCAGGTTGATGATGTAGAAGGGGTCTTCTTGCACTTGATGATCCAAGACATGGATGTATTATGCAAAACTCCTTCAGATTTAGGATTAAATTGTGTGTTTGACAACTGTAACTTTCTCTGGTGTACAAATCCAATAAAGAGCAAGACAGAGCTGCTAAACTCCACTAGCATCCATGACCGGTGGATAAATACTTTATAGTGCCAGTCGTGGCTTTTATTAAACGTAATCTGTAACTCCACAAACTAAAGTAGTTGGTTAGTAATGTGCCCCTTTGCGTTCTTTCAAACGAGTTAGGTTGGACATGCTAATAAGGTTTTATATACAGTCAGTTGAGCCTAATCAAGTTGATTATCAACTGTGTATATATAAATATATTTTTTTCCATGTCCTCTTCTCTCCTTCCTGCAGGCCACCCGACATGCCTGCAGTTCACACCCGTGATGATGGCTGCTGTGAAGACTTACCGCTGGCAGTGCATCGAGTGCAAGTGCTGCAACGTTTGTGGCACCTCAGAGAATGATGTGAGACACTTTTTACTTCCAGCAATATAGTGTTTCCCAAAATATGAAGTTGGTGACAGAAATGTAACATAAAGGAAACACTGGTTTGTGTGAAGAGAGAGGATTTTGCTAGTTTAATGTGGATGAACTTCAAGTATCTCTCTCTTATTTAGTTGTTCACCGTTGCTGATTCAGGTCTGACAAATATCTTGGCATGTATTTCCTGATGAACAGATCAGTGAGTTTGTTTTTACAGCAGCTGGTGCTGATGATAAATGCGCTCACATAGTGCTGACATTCATTGTCACTGAAGCATTTACCTCGATACCACGATAACAGCTTTGGATGTTTGTGTGAATGGCTCGTGACAGCTTCCATCAGCGTTTGTCATCCTTCTCTTGTGTAATCAGTAGGCTGAACGTGTTGTTGTGTTTCTGTAGGACCAGCTGCTGTTCTGTGATGACTGTGACCGAGGCTACCACATGTACTGTCTAAGTCCCCCCATGACTGAACCACCAGAGGGTAAGCTGACAGCGAACAAGGATGTGTGCATGTTATTCGTCATTTAAAGGCCTTTCACTCAGTATATCCAAGATGACCTTTATCGCACCAATGATCCACCTGGTCTGACCTATTCCTCCGAAAAGAGTTCTCAGAAATTTAGACTACGTGCCTTTACCCTCATGAACGCATGTCTGCTGTGCATTGGTGTATAACAATTGTAGCAGGTAAATAGAAGCCATAGTCTGTTAAAGTTAAAGTTGTTAATTGTGAGAAAAATGTCACCTCTTTTGGTAAAAGTGAGATTTATTACCCTGATTTGTAAAACTCTTGTAAAACAGCTGGATTTACAGTTGAGTTGTGATAGTTTAGAATTTAAAGCGGCAACAATCATTATTTCCATATTAAGCCTGCGTCAAATGGCAGTGTGTGAACATAACAACTGACATGACATTTAGATTTAAGAAAAACTAAAAACAGAAGAAGTATATAAGAGAGGACAAATCACATTTGAGAAACTAGAGAGCGTCTGTTGTTTGGCCTTCAAATGGATGTTTCAGCATTTAAAGTTTCACATGTTTTCTAATTTAAAAGAAAACAGAGATTTTAATGATTAGACAGTCCTGTTCCCTAAATTTAAATATGGCCTTAAGTGCTGTGTAATTTACAGACAGGCATGTAGAGTGTAATGTATACTCTTCTCTAAACAAACATATTTCCTTACAGTGATGCTTGACCGGCTGATGCTGCGTCTCTACGCCCGTGTCTCACTATGTTTGTGTCTTACAGGGAGCTGGAGCTGTCACCTGTGCCTGGCTCTGCTGAAGGATAAAGCCTCCATATACCAGCAGAACCAGAGCTCCGCCCCCGAGTGACATCATATCAGCAACTCCCACCCCCTCAGTAACGGAACCCCGCCCCCCGATGGAAACGTCAGACCTCCTCTCAGTCTGGAGCTCCAGGCTCTGTCCAGATGTAGCTGAGCCAGATCGCAGATCAGCTTTAGAAGTCTTAATATCTACAGTGTCAGCCAACGTGGGGATCAAACCATCACTACCGACCTGCCTGCAAAGTCTCTGAGGCTTGCCGTCAAACACACATACATATTGTGCGTATATACAGTATAGACACACACTCTCTCCTGGACTGTTACATACACTAGATACAGAGACAGAGAGCATGCAGTAACCATAGTAACTGCTGTCTCCATGGGAGCTCCCAGGAGCAAAAGGATTAGCATCACAGCTAATTATCTGCACCCTCTTCACACTCAAAGACACAGTGTGGACTGTCGAGACAACACGTTTCTTTTCTGCCAAATTATCTATTTTTACTCCCCGAGTGTGGGAAAAAGAAAATATCACCACATATACGGTTGAGGAATATTATTATTATTATTATTATTAGTATTATTATGATGTATTATTATTATTGTTATTGTTCTGGTTACTAGTGGACTTTTGTAGTGGCATTTGTCTGTGTACTTTTGTCTGATTGGAGCGTTCATCTTTTAAAGAGGTTTCCCTGAAGGGAGCCGGTCAGTGCCAAGGTCCACCATCATATGAAACACACACACAATGATCCATGGAGCTTATCATAATCATGTCAGCCGTCTTCGTTTCATTTAAATCAGTGCGACAAAGATGGTACGACAAAGTCTTATTTTTTTTGGCAGCAAAAAAACTTTGGCTTTGACTCGTTACGCTGTTAGCACAAAATCTTTGGCCTTGCTTCTTTCGGGTTGCACCAAAACCAACTTTTCATTTCTGATTCTGTTACTTTTAACTAAACACTATACAGATGAGTATATACTGTAAGTTTAAGATAAAAAAAAAAACATTTAGTGTAATGCACTCTTCTACATTAATTCTCCATCCGACAGAGCGAACATTCCCTGATTTTGAAAACCCTGACTTTTGACAAGTCAGACAACGCTGTTCTTATTTAGGAAACTCACTACTATAAGTCCAACACATGAAACTAGTGATCATAAAGGTGCATCCGTTTCTCAAAGATGTATTTGTGCCAGCTTTTTACAAACCATATGGCAGCAGCATCATCCGTCATCCTTCACAAGTCCTTTTTAAACAGCAGCTGTCAAACCCGAGGAGACACACACACACAGACACACACACACACACACACACACACAATCAATTACAAACTGTAGCTGCTTTTATCATTTGTCACACTGAGGCAGATTTGCATGCAGATTGCACCTGTATGAATGCGCACACACATCACAAGTGTTTCTTTTTTTTTTTTTGTCGTTGTCGTATTGTTTGTATTTTTTTTTATTTTTTACATTTTATATTACCTGATATTCCATTGGTACTGGGAGTTTTTCTAGTAGAATTTTGTAAAGTCTATGGTATAGCAAACACTTCAAGTATATAGCTCCTAATGCATTCTATGTACTGTATTGACTTTTTCTATTTTTGTTATGACTGTGACATGTTTGAATTTATTTGATTATTCTGATATGTCAGACCTCCATTATGAGTATTTGTAAAATGATGTACTTTGTTGTACTATTTTTATTTTTACATTTCTTTGGTATCAAAGCCGATTTAGCCTGACTGAAATAAAAAAATCACTTTGAATTATGTGTCCATTGTAATTGTTGGAAATATATAACACACTAGATCAGTGCGTCTCAAACGTTTTATACCATGTACCACCTCAGAAAATATTGTCTCTCCCAGACAGACTGACCCTTGTCAACTATGGACAGTTCATGCAGGATGCAGGTTTATTACTAAGAAGATTTCTTATTGTCGACTGCTGTCGAGTTCATTTGGTGTTAAAGCCGTTCTCCTGATCGTAATAGCTAATATTTCCTGTTGGGAGACATAATTTTTAGAGTGTTTGAACCATTCATTTCACCTCTACTTACTATCTCACGTCAGATTTTAATTAATTATGCATGTATGTGTGCACTACATGAATTAATGTGTCTACATAGCAGGCTGATATTCAAACAAGATATTTCAGAAAATGCTAAACTTATTTTAAATTACAATCCAGCGATCAGTGGTGATCAGGTGCTGTTTAAATACTATGTTTTTTTTTCCATGGTGGAGGTTTGGCTCGTGTCCTCCACTCTCCACTACAAAGTATTAATGCACAAAGGAAATGGTGAAATCTTTGAACAAATTCTGGACAGAGGTGAGACAGTCACAGTACTACATCTTTAAAAACACATCAATATCTCTGTGAAGGTCAATTTGCAGACCACATTATAAAGATACTTTGATCTTACTGGTATACATATGGTACAATTTCTTGGGAAGTTGCGTAGATTCTTTCTATTTCTGAGAGAAAAAATGGTGTACTGTGACAAATAGATTACATTATAGACTGTATAATGCAGTGGTGGAGCATAAACACATTGTCTCTTGACTGCACTTAACTACAATCTTGATCAATGATAATGGAGGATTTATCAATTTACGTGTCTGACTCATTTGTATGCTCTCAGGACAGTGACACAACTACTCTGTGTCCATAAATAGTCATACTCATCTGCATCTACAGTATAAGGTGTTATAGTTGGTCATCAGTCTACACACATGCTGCCCTGACAATTATTATTTGACATTATGTTATTTACCTGTTTATCTGTTGTGTCATTGGGAGTGAGACAGCCCTGTCCTCTGACCTTGGTTACCATAGTAATGATCAGACCAGCGCCTGCTTTCCTAAATACAGATGACACCAGCTTAATTTACTAAATTCCTACACTGTGGTATCACTTAAATCAAAGTCTTCAGCACATCTTCAGCATTTACTTTACAGTTAACATATTGTGTGTGTGTGTGTGTGTGTGTTTTGGGACACAATGTAAAAGACACACTGTTACTCAGAGGAGTCAAAGATTCAGTTTGATCTACCACCGGGCTTTTGTCTACTCAGTCAATGAGCTAGATGATGAAGGCAGCAGTGATGTGTGTGTTGTGGCTTCAGCACTTTGACAGCTTCCTCTCTCCCGCCTGCTGGAGGCTGTGGATCTGTCCCTGGTGCTGGAGCGTTGCAGGTAGCAGCCTCTCAGCTCCATGTGACTCTGAACTCCACACTGGTTTGTTTAACATGTAGCGTAGTGAGATTACATCTACGTCCTCTTTCAGCTATGGTTGTCTTCTGCTGCTGAAGGGACAGTGGCTCATGTGATGAGGACGTTGTATTACCAGTGTGTAAAAAATACAAGTTGTATTCTCAGCTCTG
The DNA here is from genome assembly GCF_000972845.2 of Larimichthys crocea. NCBI lineage: Eukaryota > Metazoa > Chordata > Actinopteri > Sciaenidae > Larimichthys > Larimichthys crocea. The sequence goes on from NC_040011.1 coordinate 28,661,663, forward strand.
ATGATCTAGCAGTGTGTCTCAGTGACGAGTTAAAGAAGAGTTTATCAGTGAAGAAGCTGCTGTGCAAACTGGATTGAGTTCAGCTTTGAAGTGTTGATGGTAGGCGGCGGAGGAATCCTGATTAACTGTTCAAATTAAATGTGACATTAAGTTCTGGCACATCATATTAAAATAATAAGTTCACCTCTCTCTATTGTGTGATAAATAGTCATCACCTTTTAGGACATTAAACCCAACTGTGTATAAAGGTTATGATGATGGTGATGATGTGAGGGGAAATAAATGTATTCTAATCGTATAAAATGTAATGATAATGGTAATAATGTAATTCATTCCTAACTAATAACTCATAACTCAACCAAACTCTTAAAATGTGATTTGTGTCACATTAATTAATTTGAAGTGCAGAATCAGACAGACTGACATACGAGCAGAAGAGAAACCTCACAGAACAAAACATTTTTAATTGCACTCAACAACATACACCCAAGAGCTCTCTCCAAACACAGACACTCAAAAACACCTTGTGACATACAGTCGCCTTTGTTCCAGCACATAAACACCACCTCTGTGCTGGGAAGCTTGTTGGAAAGGAAGGAGGGCTACGTTCTGTACAAGGCCAAGACAACAGTGGCTTAGTGCAATTATCTGCAGCGTGATGATCAGCCATGCTATGCTGTTTACAACTATAGACACAAAGGCGTGATGAAAACTCGACAAAAACTTGACGTAACATAACTGCACACAACGAGAAGCAACTATATAAACTTACATGTATTATCATCTGGTCATTGAGGTTACTTGTGGCAGTATTAATAAGTAAACTAACACACTTTGGGGTTCCTTAGACAATATTCTTGGTTTCAGGATACAAATTCAATACTTTATAAATGTTTTGTGAGACATAGTGCATTATCAGTTGGCTTTGATTTCACAAAGTCTGGGCTGGAGGTGCTCGGTACAAAACTATGTAAAATACTTGTTTATCAAAGGTAATCAATGCAGCTTCCAGGCAGCTGTTGTTGAAATGAAATGGAAATTCATCTGTCCGTACATTTGATTAATAATGGCAGCAGTGAAGGTGGAAAACACTTGTTTGTGCCTCCTTTTGTACGACTGTGTGTATGTGGGAAATGTGTGTCCTCTACAGCCTCTCGAATCCGATGGAGCAGAGGAGGAAGATGGCGTAAAGCAGAATGAGACAGAGTCCCAGCCTGCGGTCCAATCGCCAGCAGTTCAGATGGACACACAGGACCTGAGGAGAGAAAGAGAGAGACAGCTTCAGTTCCTGTTGCACGGATCTAAATATAAGTCTAAAAACAGAGTGGTGGTGAAGAGTGAAGGGCTCTCAGAAAGATAAGATGTAAATCATAGGTGATGAAGAACTGGCAGCTGATGTTGGAGATCTACTCACGGTAAGTGTGACTGAGGCCAAAAGGAGAATCACTGAGTACACCAAGCCTTTGCTGTTGATGGTCACCTAAAAAATAAAGATGAAAGATCATTCATGTTGTTTTAAAATCACTTACAAAGGTCATTCTGATCAACCGAGGTGTCGTTTTATAGTTAAATACAATAATTTACTGACTATATTCACATATAATTCAAACAGAGAGACGTGTCTTCATTTCTTCTTTGAAATGCTGAAGAATATTCAGACTTAAGATTATTTTGGGGGCGTCATTTTTGCCCTTATATCAGTGGACAGTTGACAGTAACAGGAAACAGGGGGAGGAACAAAGGGCCCTGCTGGAAATCAAACCAGCTGTTATTATTTTAATCCAAATCCTGCCAACTCTGACAAAGAGGAAAGTTTCCGACCCTGAACATGTGCACCTGTGTTTGAAAAACACCACGAGGATACCGCCATGTTTTTAAGATCATGGGTCAAGATATTAAGCAGCTGGTGTTACCACTGATCCATAGCTGACTATGAGAGTCCTCAGCGCCCAGGGGAAGCCCAGGCCCAGCAGCACATCAAAGATATTACTGCCAATGGAGTTAGACACGGCCATGTCACCCATCCCTGCAACACGAATGTGACACACGGACAAACAAAACATGTGATTCATGTGAAAATATGTCATCCAACATCAGGTTACACATGCAGTTTGCAATTTTTCCTTTCCTTTTCTTGTAAAACACATTAAACACTATGTCCAGTTGAATTTGCAGTTGAATAGCTTGGCGCTAGGTTTTATAAATAGTTTTAATAAAAGGTATAAATATGTGCTGAGACACGTTAAACACACACACATACCTTGTCGGGCGACGATGAGGCTGGCCATACAGTCAGGGACACTGGTGCCGGCTGCTAGAAAAGTGATGCCCATGATGACTTCTGGGATTCCAAGTGTGTAGCTGATTATGGTCACCTAGACAGAAACACAGGTAAAGTGTAGACAAGGTGTGTGTGTGTGTGTGTGTGTGTGTGTGTGTGTGTGTGTGTGTGTGTGTGTGTGTGTGTGTGCACTTGCACTAGTGTGTTTCGTACCATCCAGACCATGAGGTAGGAGAAGAGGGCTATCCAGAGAGTGGAGGACAGGAAGGTGAGCAGGTACCAGCGCTCCCACCGTGGCTGGCTACAGTCTGGGATGGTGCAGTAAAGCACGACGCTCACGGGCCAAGAGAACAGCCACTTTAGACACACGCACCAACGATCTGAAGAAACACACACACATACACACACATTAGTAGTAGTAGTAATAGTAGCAGCAGGATGTGCTGCAGCAGTTTTTTCTTCAGCTATCTTGTCTTTCTTTCTTAATTTCAGATAGCTGAAATGACTTGCCCATGGTGATCTCCCACTATTCAAACAACAGATTGGATTCAAAGAATAATGCTGACCTTAAAGACCTTAAACTTAAAGATTTTCTGACAGGCAGCGAGCTCAAATAGTCGTCTTTTGTCTAGACTTTTATTTAAATGAGTGAGTGTGTAGTGTGAGAGTGTAGTTTTGTGTAAATCTGATGATAAAGTTCATATTTGTTAGCACTTCATGCTTCATGTGTGGCAGCAGCGCCTGCTAAAAAACACTTGTGCACCGTGCGCATGCACACACATTTGTTTCCCCACAGGCATCGTTACAGATTCGTCTGAACTTCTAAATTATTCACGTGTTTCTGAGTCGCTTTTTAATTAGCTCCATTAACAATAAACCAGGTTAGAGCACACTGGAAGACATTAGAAGTACGTGAAAAAAAGAGAGAGGAATGTTTGCTACAGAAGCATCAAAGCACACATCTGTGTGCCAGAGTGAATATAGAACAGAGCTGCCAACACACACACACGAAAAGATATCGGCTGTTGAAAATTTCAAATCATGACCTGTGGCAGTGTAGCAGACGTCTAAATCTTTCACTGTTCTTTCCTGAGTTTGAGTCCTCTATTGAACAAATATGAAGACTAATCTTTGTGTCGCTTTGCAATACCAAAAAGGAGAAAATTGTTAAAACTGATTTCTTTTGCCACCTTATTTAGTGTTTTTCTGCCTTGAGCGTCTGTGGAAGAGCATATTGGGAAACATTACATCTACATTTTGACCAAAGAAAATATTAACTCATGGTTCTTTAGACTTTTAGTTCCTGTTGTCCTGAGGTTGCTGGAACAATTTGATCGAAAAGCATCAGGTAAACTGTGTCTACAGCAAGTCTGAGTTAAATCTACTCTAGATGTGAGTCACTTTCTTTATTTTAGGTGTAATGTTTGGATGTGTTTGTGAGGTTCTGAGGTGTAGCTGTTAATTAAGATTCAGATGTGATGTGAAGAAACACAACATTAAGAAAAATGGCTGAAAATATATGACCCAAAAGAGAAAACTATGATATGGACAGAGAGAACTGATGGACCATTAAAAACTATTAAAAACTCTCAAACAAATGTTTTGTTTTTTTCCCTATTATCTACGTTTGGCCATTTGTTCTGTTCAAAACAGATGTAAATAACAAAGTTGGAATAAGATAAGTCTAATGTCAGTTGGAAAAACATTACATCTGAGATTTTATTTAAGCAACAACATTCAGCCTGTTTTCATGTCACTTCTCACCTGGTAAGACAAAAGGCTTGAAAGGAGCGTCCTCCTCCTCTCCTTCCTCCTGCTCTTCCTCTTCTTCCTCTTCCTCTTTAGGCTGTGCCCCTCCACCTGTATCCACCCCCATCTCTTTACCACTCTCCCTCTCTCCATCCAGCGGCTGCGTGTCTCCCTCGGCCACCGTCCCGTTCTCCCTCCCCCACGCCCCGTTAGCACCTAAACCTTCCTCCCCTGAAGCTCCAGCCTCCTCTGGGCCAACTCGAGCCCGAATCAGCCTCTGCCTCTGGGGGGGGGGTGAAGTGAGGAAAAGAAAAAGCAAAATAAAAAAAAAAGAAGAAAACAAAAGAACATGAGAAACACCGCAGCGAGCTAATGGAAGTGACTTCATCTGACTGTAGCTAATATGAGAACTGGCAGGAGGAGTGATCAGGCAGCCAGGCACATTCACCAGAGGGGATTTGGAAAGCACTGATCAGGGGCACGGCACAGAGAGGGGGCAGCGCTGGCAGTCGCACTTTAATTTGGCACTGGAAAAGGCAAGCACACATGCAGGAGAGCAGTGAGAGTGAGAAAGCAGATTTGGGAGATTGAGTTCTTGGTTGCTTTTGTGTTTGGGGTAATATTATGCATTAGGCAGCAGTCTGTGTGTGTGTGTGTGTGTGTGTGTGTGTGTGTGTGGGTTTATCGGATGGCATCCATCTACAGTAACGACAGCAGAGCACAAATCGTTCTGTCTACCTGCAACCTTATGTACAAAAACTGAGCTGTGAGTATCTTCGTCTAGATAGATCTTTACCAAATTGAACAATATGACAACTAAAAATCGAATTGTCATAAACTGATAACAGCATTACCAAGTTGAAATGGCCGCCTCTGAACTCAAAGCGACTTTTCTTCCAGCACAAATGGAGCTACAGGAAAATCTCATAACGACAGATTGTAGGAGGATTAAAAGAAGCAACATTAAAAGAAATAACAGGGTTGAAGGAAACCAGTGATGTGACACATTGGCCTCCATCATGGTTTGAAATTCATATTTTCTGCATCTTTATTCTTTTGTCATGCAAAAAACTGAAACATTTCAGCTGATGTCGTACTGAGTGTGCAGGCACAGTGTTTGTAACTGTTATAAACAGGTAAGTGCAGTGCCGGGTGTATGAAATCGTTCATGATAACGCAAGGAAATATCACTTCCCACAGCTCCATGACCGAATATGACTGATTTTATTTGAACATACTCAGAAACGTGAAGAAACTAAAAACTAAAGAACCAAACCAAAAGACAGTAATGCTAAAACTATCATTTATATTTCATTCATATATATTTTATCTACATTTCCTATATTTCTTTGCATTTTCGCTCATGTTTTTTAATCTAAATAGTTTTGTGTAGGTTTGTATTATTGTCGGATGATTGGACATGATAAAGCCCACACACGTTTGCACACATACACAAATAATAAAAATACAAACGAATAACTCAAACAAGCGAAATAAATAAATGATATCAAATAATAGAGAGAGGCCTCAGATGAAATGCTTGTGGTTGTTTTTCGTCTGTATTACAAAAGAATAAAGATACAGAAAACTTACAAAAATTATTTCTGTTGGTTTGAACACACGAGCTTCAAAAAGTTAAAATAGTTCAAACTTCTAATCACAACTGATTGCGCCACACAAACTAATCATAACATGGAGACGAGCTGTTCCTTTTGGCTGTTACAGCCTGTGGTGCTGCAGTGACTTCATTAATTTTTAATAGTGCCACCCAATTAAGTAACCGTAGCTAGTAGTCCACACACAAGGGTGAGCCTGATGATTCTTCATTATATTTATGGTAATTTGACCATTTTGTCCCTGTGAACTTGACAGCATCATATTGCTTTGTAAAATCCCGCATGTGCACATTTAAATACCCACCAACCTAGCCGAAACAACCCAGGGAACTTGATGTTATGTGAAGGATTTGAGCGCGTGCAGTGTACCTCGCTGATGACCATGCGTCCTGCCATGCGCAGGCGGGTGAAGGGGGGGAAATGCGGGGTGATGAGAAGACGAAGGCTTGCCTCTGAGAAGGAGAGTTGGTGGGGGTGCAGGTTCATCATCTCATCCACCATCACCACCCCTGAATCCTGGCCGGCCACCACACATGAATCTGGGAAAAAGTCGAGGAAGATGGACAAAGGTTAGCGAGAGAAAACAGCAGAAAGGAGACGATAGTTTAATAAGACAAAGAGGACAGAGTGATGGAGAGACAAAAAGTGGAGAGGAAATCGTGTCTATCAAAGTGGTCTAGTTCTATTTCAGCCTGCTGGAAATCCACAGGGGAACAAAAAGGGGTTTGACTGGCAGCTTAAACTGTGTCACTAGGTCTGTTGAATGCTGCTCAGAGACAATGGGAACGTTTTGATGTGTTTGATGTACAAACACAAGCTCCTGTACCTGGCTTCAGCGGCACCATGTCGTTATCACAGTCTCCAATGCTTCCGACCGCAGTCGTCCGTCGCAGGCTGCTCAGACACGGCTGACCTGCCCTGCTGCAGTGTCTCTCTACCAGGCTGTACAGAGATCTGTTGAACCTACACAAGACACAACACGCACACAAGGATATTGCATCTTTAGTGTGTATAGAGTGTGTGCTAGATGGAAATACGAGAGGGGGGAGACAGAGACTCACTTCATGATGATTATGTAGATTCCATACATAGAGATCAGGATGATTGTCTCCCACCTGAAACATGCAAACACCAACGCAGATCCATAAATACCACATTTATCACATGACAGCCATCTATCGTGCAAACTGATCTGATATCCAAGTTCCATTACAGTCTTACCACATGACTTTTTCATCATAGATCACCTGCAAATAAAATTTAAATACACTTTTATTACACCTCAAAAAGTCACTGTTTACATGTCTTATCAAAAGAGCATAAAAAAATGATTGACTATAGGACATCAGAGCACTTTTATACCAGCTTATACCAGGAAATAGCAGTACAGAAAAGCAAAAGATGTATTTGAGAACGCTGAAAAGTTTATTCTGGACAAGTCTATAAGAACCTAATGCTTTTTAGTTTTGATACATGTTTATGTCTCAGATAATGAATGATTATGTCCTAAGTATCAATCCCAACACTGATATTCTATGAAGTGAGTTGGGTCTGTACTGCTGCCATAAGTACTGTAGTTTGCAGGAGCTGTACATTTAGGTGTTAAAGTGAATATTGCACTTCATTTACTCTAGACTTTCAGTTCTGGCTGGGATAAAGCAAATTGATTTTTTTTGCTCCAATGTTTCACACAATACAAAATTAATTTCCTGCCAAACAAAGAGCCCAGTGTGAGTGCTCTTTTCAACTGGAGGATTTCTCACCAGGATAAGCACCACAATGGACAGGATGTAGAAGACAGCATCACGAAACAGAGGCCACCAGCTCAGAGAGATGGGCTGCAGAAAGGAGACACACACACAGTACAAGTAATGCAAGTAAACAGCGTACGATGTAATCATACGATCATTGTGTACACAGTGTGTGTACCTGTCCAGCAAAAATGCCACAGATGCCGATGATGACCAGCACGTTAAAGACAGCTGATCCCACGATAGTTCCAACACCGACGTCTCCCTTTGTGATAAACACCCCTAAAAACACAGAATGGGAAAGGTTAAGCCATAAATCATTAGCAAAAATGAATTTAATGTGACAATATGTAGGAAATGATAGTGTATCTCCCTCCAATTCATAAAAGTGCACAAAGTCAGACATGGTATCTATTTCTTCCCCCGGATAGAAATATTGGATCTTCGGTTCATAACTAGAGGAGCTGGGCAGATGTCTTTTATCTTTTGCTACTGATTATGGGATATTTACTTCATATTGCCTTAAGTCACTCCAGAGCGTATCAAAGCCAGCCTTTTGTCCTTCATGAATACAACACATTATTTCAGCGATATATGAGAAAATGTCCTTAAGCCACAGGGATTTGGAAGTTTTTATTCTCACAAATCCCAATAACACATTTGTTTCAACACATCGTATAGGATAAATCCCCAATAGTGTTCTAGTTTCTCACATTTCAAAAACATGTGTGATTGTTTTCATCTACGTTTTATGTCTGGCCCACAGTTTTCAAATGCTGCCAGCAACAAGCCTTCTCTTGTCTAAATTTCAAACTTTGATGTCTCATTGATGTCGACGCCTGGATTTTTAATAATACTGTTTCTTTGTTCTTTTCTATTCAAAGTGTATTTTTCATCTAAATCCATGATTACTGGAACAATGACCGCTTTGTTAAAACAAACAGACAAAAAAAAATGCTTTATGTGAGAACATCTGGGCCACGGAAGTATTTCGTCAGTATGTTGGCAAACCATCAACATGAAATGAAACTCTTTCCATCTCTTCTAGCTGTCTTTATTCACGCCTACTGAATGCTTTAAATTGCTCAATCAGTGCTTCTGCCGACGTACACTTGACTTTTCTCAGTCCTCATCAGGTGAAGATTCATATGATTGCAGGTAACTGGAGCACTGATGGAGCAATCATTGGAGCTAATCCATTAGAGCGAGTTAGACGAACCGTACTGACCAATCAAAGAGGTGAAAAGCTCGGGGGCGGAGCTCCCAGCTGCCATGAAGGTTGCCCCAGCAACATCCTGACTGAGCTCGAGGTTCTGGAGGACAATTAGAGAGTTTAAAGAAGTTAAAGGACAGAAAATGATAAAGCTGGTGATATTATACATTTTTCTGACTATCAGCAAATCCTAAATCAATAGATTGATCTTACTGTGTCAAAAGCCTGATATACTCCACTGTTTGTTTGTGTCAAGACATAAATGAGCTGTAGTTTAACTGGCTGATATGTTACTTTATTAAAATGAACATGAACACTGTTGGTCAATTTGAGTCAATCCTTGTATGCTGTATTAATCCGCAACTGAAAATAGTTCCCAACAAGTGCACTATTTTCTCCAGACTGTGCATTGTTTTCTACGACCAAATAATACAGCTGTAGCTTGTTATTAAAGATTTATGTACTGATGTACTATAGCATTGCTGGTTAATGTCTTTGGAAGATTTGGAAGTAAACAAAATATACAGATGCTTTAGTAACATCCGGGGAACACAAAGACAACAACTATCAACTTGTAGACTCAAAACTGGTTGATATTATTTTCTGAAACATGATTTTAGTTCATACCTCTGATACTTTTTCCAGTGATGGCACAAAGTAAACATCACACACAATGGCCAGCGCATGAAACATGTAGATTGCCTGTGAAATACAGGAGATACACGATTAGTCCCATGACCTATACATGTGTGTTTATTTGTGACTTGCAACAAAATGAAGCTTCTTTTATTTCAACTTGTGGCCAATACTCACACAGAGAACGTGAAGGAGTACCGCTCCGTGTCTCCTCTGCTCCAGAGTGAAGATGTCTTCGGGAAAATCACTGACGGCTGGAGGAGAGATGGACAGAGAGCAATCCTTATGGTGTATGACCACAACAACAAGTGGATTCATTGATTGATTGTGTCATTTGAGCTTTGAGGAGAGCCTTAGGTCCTCTAGGTGTACCAAGGTAAAAGCTGAAAGCTAAATGTGATAATGCTTTTGCTGTTGTTGCTTCTCAACTTGGGAAAAAACCTCCAGACATGTCAAATTAGTGCTCAAATCCTTTTTCTTTACCATAATGTTTACTTTGTGGGTTATATATATATACTTATTTCTCCTTGTGTTTTCTTGTGTAATATGTTTCTTCTTCATCTCTCCATTTTCTTCTTCCTGTTTGTAAAATCGGTTATGAAATGTGTTTTACGAATAAAGTTTACTTGCTTGTCATTCATTGTCTTACTGTTGCCTTTGAGCTTTCCATTGATTGATAGAGAAAAATAAGCAGCAGATTAATCAAGATTGAAAATAGTCCATATTTACAGCTCTATCCTAAACCTTCCATCACTTGTGTGTGCATGTATGAAATGTGTTTGCGTATTGCTTTGTTCGATGTGTGTCCTGCTGTATCCCCTAGCAACAAGGGCCAAGTAAGCTCGAGGTTAACATTTGACTAAACCTATTCAGTTGCATTATAATTGAGTTTTTCACTCCTGTGATTTCATGCCAGCTACACTCATATTCATATTCATATTCATACTGACAACTCTTTTCCAAAGTCAAGTGAACCTTCAGAGGCATCTAATTTGGCCGTGTTTGTCAATGCATCACCATCTCCTCTCTCCAAATATAAAGGTATGTTTTGATAAACTGTACTGTTGTGCACCTGAGCTGATGACACGACACACTGCGGCATAAAAAAATTATTATGTGGCAGCGCAAAACAATAATCTGACAAGATACCTCCCAAGTGACTTCCCCCGCAAGGTTTTCTGATTGAGTTGTGAGTCAGGGTTTAAAAAACTGCCACTGAAGATAAAGGTCACAAACAAACAAGTGTGACAAAAGTGGATAAGATCCTGCACAGAGGCCACATTGTGCAGGCAACGCATCACGTGTAGGGATGAAGATACAGATATGGTGTGGTATTTATGACAACCTGTCACATGATTTAGTTTTTTGTCTTCAAGAACAAGGTGGTGGTCTTGAAAATAGCACTGACAGGAAGAAAATATTTTTGTAGACTTCAACTGTATTTTCCAGAGGCAGCTCCATATATGTAGCTCAATCTGTGTAGATCTCTTCATCTCACATCAGACCATAAGATGTTGTCACTGTTTCTCTCTCTCTGTCTTTCGAACAGCCAAATAGATCCAATTATACACAAGCGGTGAGGGTACTGCTGATGAGAGGCTACTAATCAGCACGTCATTACGACAGGGCAGACACTTTGAACAGCTCCAGATGTACACACCATCAAACCACAAATTCAGCATTCAGTTCCCTAGCAACCGAGTCCCCTCAAAGGCCTAACTGTGTTTAAACATCTAGGTGTGCAGAGTTTGAAGAAATGAAAGATGAGGTGCAGCGGTAGATCGATGCAAGGAGGAGATAGACTTGGATTGAACAGATTAATACAGATGAGGCTGCACGATCTCACACTGCCCCGACACACAACACACTCACACACACTGGTGATACTAAGATTATCACAATGACTTTAGATCAATTACTCCTTGAATATCCAAACACAAGCTTCCATCTAGAGCTGTTAATGGTTTTAAGGGTCCTCAGACCACCTTAACGTGCACACAAGTGAGTGTAATTTTTCTCTCCTGTCTCATACATACATGCACACATGTGAAAATGTCTCACCAGATTTAGAAATAGTCTCATTCTGGTTGTCCTTTAGCTGGATGATCTCTCTCTTGGATAAGATGTTATGATCCACAGTTGGTCCATGGGAGCCTAAAATGAGGGATTAACATATGAATACATACAGCAGACAGTGGTATGACTAATTATACTATATATGAGTGAAATACAGCAAGTTTAACATAACATTTATGAAACTTCTATCATATTTCTTTCGTCTGATGTGCAGCTGTAATACTGTAATATTACTGACGTAAAGGATTAGTTTAGTGGGGATGAAAATATGTAAGTGTCATGAGAAACACCTGTAACATCACTGAAGGAAAAGATCCAGGCGGCTGCGAGCAGACCGACTCCAGAGACGCAAAACCGCGGGAGGAGCCGCGTCTGCCTCGGTCTCCTCGGCGCCTTCATCCCGCCAGCCGCGGCCGGATCTCCGCTCAGAACATGTCGCCGCCGCTGTGGGTCCTCCGCACACCAGCCCGTCGCTTTCAGACTGGATCAAACTGTCCTGTTGCTCTCTCTGTATCTCTTTTTAACCTCCGATTTATCGTCTTTCAGCTATTTTAGTTTTGGGCTCCATCCACGATACAGGAGGATGTTGGATAGGTTCGGCCTGACATCAGCATCCAGCACCGGTCAGTCAGCACCAACGCAGCATCCACATCCACATCCACACGGTCAGAGCCCAGCAGAGACGCACAAGACAATGAATCATCAGCCAGCAGCTTTATAAAAAACACCCCTCGATCCAGATCATCCTCACATCCCTCCTGCCCTAAATATAATCCCCTCTTTATGATCTTCCGTCTGGGAGGAGGTGTTTTGCAGGAGTCACAGACAAGACCACCAGGGAGCGCCTTCAGATGGGTGGGGCGACTGGAGAGACTGGCAAGACGGGAAGGCATGCATCCACTTTAACTGGAGCGTGTGATTCAAAATGTGAAAAGTATATAGCAACGTTTACAACGCTGTAGTGAAGCTTGGAGACCAACCTCCTGATGATGATAATAATAATGATGCTGATGATGATATGATGGGTTAATCTGATTCAAAGTGTACAAAGTGACTGCTCGAAGCTATTTCTACAAACTGTCACTGTCATGGTGTAACTTGGCGTAGCGTTCAGGGGCCTGGTGAGGTCATCCATAGAAAATATAAGAATAAAGTTTTACAGCGGGAAATAAACAGTTTCCTGTAAAAGTTCACTTTAAAGCAACTTCTTTGTCATCTTAGTACAAAATGTCTTTTGTGCTTCAACAGGAGAAACAATTTCAACAAAACAAGTCTTGGCGTACATGGGCGTTTTAGTATTGTAGAGTTGAAATATAAATATATAATTTAAACAACCCATTTTAATTCACGTTGGTAATAATAATAATATTTTTTGATTGTACTGAGCATGAAGTTTTTCATGCAACATATCGTGTCTGTGCAGGTTCTCTCCGGCTTCCTCCCACAGTCCCAAGACATGCATTTAACAGGTTAATTGGTGACTCTAAATTGGATGTAGGTGTGAATGTGAGTGGTTGTTTGTCTCTATGTGCCCTGTGATGAGCTGTATCACCCTAAGTCAGCTGAGCTAGGCTCCAGCCCCACCGTGACCCTGATGAAGATAAGCGGTTACAGATAATGGATGGATGGATATCTCTCACTAACTCATGACGCTGTGACAGTGGGCCAACATGCACAAACTGACGCTAATGGAGTTTATTCATCATGAAATTTATTATTTTGAACCTGTGCTTGTACTGTTACAATGTAAGAATATCTTCAATGAAAAAGGAGCTTTAATAGTTTTCAAACTTGTAACATGTTTATAGGAGGTTTAGATCAAAAAGGAGGTAAGGCCACGTAATGCAGGTTGCAGTAGGGCCATAATGCCATGGATAGACCTCTCCATGAGTTGTCAAACATGTCTTCACAGTTTGCTAAAGCCACAGTGCCCAAAACAAAGACAAGGAAGACAAACAGCGCAAATAGTCCTGCTAACTTGACCACTGTCCCCAGGACACCTTGACACCTTAACAAAAACACAAGGATAATGAATGAGGAGATGCAAGGAGAAACACAACACATAAGCTATATAGAAGTTTGAAAATTCACAGAAGTACCAGAGCTGCTTTATGATGAAAAGTCAAGTACCTTTCAGTGTGAAGCTTTACTGCGAGACTCTGAGATTTCAGCAGCTCCTTGGCCTCGGTATCCTCCTGCAGAAGCAGTACAGACGTCACTAATCTCATTTCTACATGTATCTACAGTCACAAAGCTGCTGTTTTTTTTAATCTGAGCTTTGTAGTGCCACACTCTAGTGCTCACTTGTGGAAGCACAGGATGTAGGATCCATTTAGAAGATGAAGTTTGTGGCGCTGGTGAACGGTTTTGCTATATTGATATAAATGGGGAAAGAACTGAAGCAATGCAATTCAACAGGGCCGTGAATTACAGCATGAGAGTAGGATTTACTGCCAGAGTGTTGTCTGTATTGGTTTTTACTAGTTGTACCTAATAAACTATAAACTTAATGTATTTTATGTGCACTGAAGATAAAAAGTTTAAACATAGACAAACATTTTTAAGATCTGTGGAGTTGCTGGATTTCACTTCAGTTAAAGAGGCCAGCAGCTTAATTTCCTCTGCGAAGGACAAAGGTGGACTGGGCGATCCTTCCCTTTCTTCCATCAGGTCATTTAGATTAGCACTGGAAACAAACAGCAGAGATACAGTACAGCATGAGCGCAGACAGATTACTTCACTGTGTGTATCACAATAAGGATTCTGTGTGCAGTATTACAATGATGCCTGATCCTGTCTGTCCTCCAACTGATTCCTCAGCTTCTGATTTGTCAGCCTGAGATCCTGGAGCAGAGAAACAGCTCAGAACATGAAGACTTTATCTGACAGTGGTCTGTAGGTGAGTGAATACTGTGCTTGTAAACATGTGATGCTGGATATTTGTATATTTGTTTTAACTCATGTTTTCATTGCCCTCATAAGATTTATTAGCTAAAACTGTGAGAACAAAGTCCCTTTGGAGTTCAATGTGTTGCATTTCCATCTGAATACGAATTTACCTTTCTATCTTAGTTTAAAGAATTTATATGGTAAATAAGGAGTTACCTCATCTTCAAATTGTATACAGCAGTGTCAAAATAAAGGTCTTAAAAGTCCAGTATGTCAGATTTAGGGGGCTCTTTTTACAGAATATGTCAGAAATAGAACATAACATGTATAACTATCTTTTCATTAGTGCACTAATCAATGAAAATAATATATTTTTAATGTTTTTGTAACCTTAGAATGAGACTTTGATAGCCTACAGATGCTGCTCATTCTCTTCACAGAGTCTACAATGTTTACCTGCCATGTTTCTACACGAGGGCCAGAAAGGACAAACTAAACAGAATGAGTGTCTCCTCGCGTTAGGAGGGAGAGCGTGAGGTTAGGGGGTTGCAATCAGCAACCGTACAACTAGATGTCACTAAATCCTACACCCTGGTCCTTTGATGAATGAGTAACAAGTGGATGAGATTTACCTGTGTTATGTTCAAATACTCGTCTTCTGTTTCCTTCATGTGCTTTATCTGCAGGGTTAGCTATTACAAACGCACACACAGGTAAATGTGATGTCGACATAATGAAAGAACTGTCAAGATATTTACACAAAACTACAAAAAGAGATGCTTTGGTCACTCCCTTGTACTAATGTCTCTCCTGTCTTCCTACCTTATGAATAACATCATCCCTATGCTGCAGCTCTATCTGATCCTCTTCTATTTCATGCTGAAAAAACACAAGAGTGATGACCAATGACTAATGCAAGCGCTGGTAGAATACATGAAGAAAAAGTTAAATCCATGTTGTTACCTTGAGGGTTTGCTGTGTGGCCCTTAACTTGCTTAAGGTGATCTTGTCCTGTTCATCCTCCTGCTGGCTGCTCTTGAGCTGAAAAAGTCAAAATGGTGTTTAAAGGTCCAGCAGTGAGGCTGCAGATTGAAACCGAATGAATACCACTCGCCTCCGATACAGTGGCCAAAAACGAAACATGCTTCCTCTACCATAAAAGGCTCTTTTCGGGTAATTATACATGAATGAAAACAGGCATATGAATATTATATTGATTTTCAGTTATATGAGTTTGAATTTCAGAGCTCCCTGAACCTTACACACTGGACAATTTCTGTATCATTTCTAACTGAAAAGTAACAGACATCGTACCTCTGCAGATAGTTTCTTATTTTGTTCCTTTAACACGGTGGATTCCTTCTCCTGTGTGAGAAGAGAGAACAGATATTTAAAATGAAATCATCCTATCGACTGTATAACTACAGCTGGGTTAACATATTAATGTTGTGTCATGATTGTGGTGGCAGAGATGAACTGAAATCAGTTTCACTAACTGTGAAAGGTAGTGAGTCTTGAAACTAATTGGATATTGTTTATAATGTCGGAGGCTTTGGAGAAAAAAACAACATAAATGGGTGTTAATATGCTGTACAGTAATAAACCATAGTTGGCATCTTTCTGCTATATTATGATTACAAATGTAAAAACTTGCGATCCATGATTTCTGATGAAATACATAATTTTAACAGGAATCTGAAACATTTTGGAGAGGAATTGTTGTTTTTCTTGGCAAAAATGCCTAAAAGGTAAAACGACTGACATAAAGTACAGTGTTATTGCATGGATTTGGACCTTAGATGCCATTGCATTGAGGATTAGAATACAGGAAAAGACAATTTAACACTAAAAAGTATGTGAAGTAAAAGAAAGTAAAGGATGAAGCATGACAGCGGCTTACGTGGTCTTAAAAGCACCATTTTCTCCATCTGAACTTAATTCACAGTTATAGCTGGATACAATCAACAATGAATGCCAGCAACACTGGCTGACTGAAACACAATAACACTTCGGGCCTCCCCACCAATTTCTCAATCTTTTTTTCAATGCTTCTCTTTGCATCGAGCTCATCGGCCAGCAGGGTACTGATAGGTTCTGCTTCAACCTGCTGTGCTTCATTGACGAACTTCTCAAGACTGCAAACACACAAAAACATGCACAATCTCAACAAAAATATGAAATGAATAAAGACAAACAAAGGAATAATTGCAGTTAGTTACAATCAGTTAAAGGTAAGGACATAGGGCAAAAAGATGACATGTCTTGTCTTTTATTATTTAGCAGTGGCGAGTATTTAGCCAGGCGGCATGGTGTTACAATGGTTAGCACTGTCCCCTTGCAGCAATAAGGTTTGAACCTTTCTGTGTGAAGTTCGCCTGGTACTCCGATTTCCTCCCACAGTCCAAAAACATGCACTTAACAGGTTACTTGGTGACTCTAAATTGGACGTAGGTGTGAATGTGAGTGTGAGTGGTTGTTTGTCTATGTGGCCTGTGATGAGCTGGCGACTTCTCCAGGTTGTACCCTGCCAATCAATCTAAGTCAACTGGCATAGGATCCTGCCCCACCGTGACCCTGATGAGGATAAGCGGTTACAGAAAATGCACGGCCATTAACCATCCAGAATTCTATTTTCTCATATAGTTCAACACAAACTTGAACAAGCATACATCCCCAGGTTTCAGTGGAAGGTAGAAGCATCGGTCAGTGATAGATAAAAAAGAAAAAAACCCCCAAAGTTTTGAGAGTCCAATGAAGCATATTAAGAGAATAAAATGTGGAACCTTGTGGTTGGTGTGCAGAGATTAAAAAAAAAAAAAAAAATGAAATTATATCATATACTGTGTTAGGTGAGCCAACAGCATGCTCGAGAAAGAAGAGACTGACTCTATCCAAGGCAGCAGGGAGATCAAACAGAATTATAGATTATTGATCGCAGTGTTAAGTTTGATAGTCTGCTGATAAACACAGATACATGTGTGACTGCTTACTCTTTCAGTTGTTTTTTGAGTGTGGCATTCTCTGAGCGTAGCATTGCCAATTCCTCATCTGCAACTTCCAGCCAGTGTCTCATCTGAGCGTTCAGGTCCCTCAGCATGTTCTGACTGTATTCCAGCTCAGCTATTTTCTCAAGCATCTCCTCTGATGTCCTACACACACACACACACACACACCAGAGAAAAAGCTTCATGCAGTGTAACTGTGTAACTCAACCAAGGATTTGTTCAGTGACTATCACTCACTTATTTTCCTCTGCAACGTCCATCCTGATGGTTTGTTCCTCTGGTGCTGTTGAGTCCTCAAAAATGACCATAAAGATTACAGCTTTTTAGAATAAAGTTTTCATTTTTCAACACTTTGTATAGAGTATATACACAGACATGCAAGAAGTAAACAGACAAATTTAAATTAAAGGTGTTTATTTACTTCTTGCATGCCTGTGTTTACCTGCAATGAGATGTGCAAATATACTGAGACAGTAACAATAGTTTAGTCATTTTCATCCAGTCTTTTAAGGCTGATTTAACCTGAGATTTAAGAAAATGTGAGATATTATGATTAATGTATCCTAGTTCATAAGGCTGAAAAACCCGCCTGCCCTTTATATTAGCATCTCTGAAAGCTAATTTGGCATGCAGCCTGAGCTAACATTTTAAAAAGCCTTTTTTCTTTAAAGTAGCTAAATGTTATATTACTTTCCATAGCTGGAAGAATCGCGGTAACCTCAAAAAATGCTTAAAAATGCAAATATGTGACATAATTTCATGTTTGACTGTTAGTTAACGCCTCTTGTTGCTGGCTAGCATAACGTTAACCAAAGCCAAAGGTTTAACAAGTCCTAAGTTGAGCAATAATTACAAAATAAACTGCTTTAATTAATTAATTAACAACAAAAGTATCTTACCGGTGAGTAACTAGCAAACAATGAGCAGGAGGACAACAACTGTTCATAAACCAACCGCTAACTGAAGAATCTGTGTCGCCATGGAAACGGAGCATGTCATGCATACACCGCCCTCTTCTGGACTTTACTTCTTTACTACTTGATTTCCTTTTTAAATTATTTTTATTAACCCAGTTAAAACAACATATCCCAGTATGATTTTCCTCCCTTCTCTACATTTCCCACATTCTATTATACTTTTGAAACCACTGCTCCTGTCCTCCGCAACCCTGCCATCATCCCTCTCCCTTTCATATCCATGACATTCAGCCATCACATGCTCCACTGTCTCTCTCTCTCCCCACAGCTACATAGACCAGTTGGATGTTTTCCTATTATGTTGAGTGTGCTATTCAATCTATGTGCCCTATTCTTAGTCTGCTCATTGTCACCTGTTCCACTCTGAGACCTCCACAACACCCCACCTACTTCATCTTGTAGTTTATATAAATGTCTCCCCTTTTCCTGGATTTTCCAATATTGTTTCCATTGATTAATTATTTCTTTCCATATTAAACTTTTCCCTTCTGCTTTTGATCATTTTACTTTCATTTCCACCTCCTCTTTCTTTGCTGCCTCCTTTGCCATTTGATCTGCTTTTTCATTCCCCTGTGTTCCTAAATGGGCTGGTACCCACATGAATGTTATTTCCCTCCCCTGCTGTGCTAATCTGGATGTTCTCAACATTATTTCATATAATATTTCCCGATGTGTTTTTGCTGTTCTGTTTTTAATGCTTAAGAGTGATGAGATTGAATCGCTACATATGATTATCTTCCTATCCACCCTGTCCTCCACCCATTCTATTGCCAATACTATTGCACATAGTTCCACTGCATATACACTTAAATGATCTGAAGTTCTTTTTAATACTTTGCTATTATGACTAGGAACCACTACTGCTGCACGTGTTGCTCCTGTTTTTGGTTCTTTTGATCCATCTGTATATAAGTACATATATTCCCCATACTTTTCATCTATATAGTTATAAAATTCTTGTACCAGGTCCACAGTTTTATTTCTTCTTTTAATGTCCCATATTTTTAGATCTACACTTGCTTCGTGTAACGTCCATTCGGGTATTGTTGTCCACAAAACTGTTGGGCTGACTTCTGTTTCCTTTATTTTTAGTTGCTCTACTCCTGTGTGTTCATTCATTAATCTGATTATTATAAAGGACATATTACATATCCACAAATGTAGGTTCACTGGTAAGAAGTCATTATCAGAGTTAAAGCAACACATTTATTCAAGCTGATATTCTCTAAAACAATGAGCAAAAAATAAATATTAAAATTAAAAAAATATTTTTGTATATTCAAGCCCTCTAGTGTAAGATTGTAACATTAATATTATTCTTTTTATTTTATGTACTCTTTGGTACATGTTCTATACATGTAAATCATCTGTATTAATACAAATAAATGAATACATTCTGTTCTGATTCTATGAATCGTGATCACATTTAACGGCTAGTTTGAGAACATCTTTCCTCTTTATCAAATTCTTCTTCTTTTTATTATTAGTTAGTCTAATTCAGATTAAGATATTAAGATTAAATCATAAGATAGCAGACGGCGGAATAGAATAATGCAGATGCTACCAGTGTCACAGAGTCCTGTTACTGTTGACTTATTCACTCACATTAATCCCACAACAGCAATCATTAGTTGTGGCGTGTGCGTAGAGGAAAATCATCAGGAATATGAATTAGTAGATTTTTTTATGTTGTTTTTTCAGTCAAGCGTGCATATTTAAAATAATCTGCATAATACATTTAAACTATTACAATTTACCTTTTTCCACAGCAGCCATTTTGACATGAACCAGTAGGGTCAACACAGGTGTTCATAATGACACTAATTAAGGTTCAGTGCCATTCAGGTTAGACTGTAAAGTCTCTGCTGCTAAATGGAATTGAACATTAATTAGTATCACTGGAAACACCCGTGTTGACCCTACTGATTCATGTCAAAACGGCTGCTGTGAAAAAGGTGTATACAACATACAACGACAAAAATACAAAATAATAAAATAAATCACTTTTCAGTGTTTCCCATGACACAATTTAATTTAATAAATCAAACAAACAATAAACAATACTTACAAACAATATTTCTGGCTGTGGGACAAGTAAAAGTACCATATGAACTCTTTTCACAACATTTTAAGTCGAGGAGAATCAAAATTACTAAAGCAAACGTGCAAAAGAGAGAGAGAGGGCGAGGGAGAAAGCACTGTAAAGAGTGTTCTAGTGCTGTAAGGCATGTTAGCTGTGTCTCAAATCCATATTACATGTGTAATACAGTATGTAGTTTACTGTGTTCACACGAAAAGTGACAAAATAAAGTACACTCAAAGAATAGTCAGGTAAAAAAGCTCCAGGAACACTTCAGAAAACAAAAATAACTCATTTTCTTTTGGAAAAACATTGTTTTCTCACATTTCACTGACATAAACGTAAAGTCACAGTTCGAATGAGGTCTTTGACAGCGCAAGTTGTAGCAAAAGTATTGTAAGAGAGGCAAAGTGTTGATTTCCTGTTATATAGATTAATATAGTGTAGTGCTATGAGCATGTAGTAAGGAACTGAGACACAGCAGCTGCTTGATTCAGTACACGACATCTCATAACACAGATTAGTTGTGTTTTGTCCCTTACTGACTGAATGTGACGATGTCCATTAAACATACTTTAGTCTGTAAACTGGAACACTATATTTCACAACATGTACAATTCATGTTGTTTTCTAACAAATACTGTTTAGACATCATCGGGAAACCCCTCACACTGCTCGCATTGTCACATTTGGCACAACAATATCCAATACAAAGCTCAGCTGGAGCTCACAGGAGTGGACAAATGGAAAGCACAAGCGCATACGATTGTAGCAGCTGACACAGAGCAGTAGACAGGAGGAAAATGATTGTGTGTTTTATAATCCTACAGTTTGATGAGGATTAGTGCAAGCCACACTTGTACAACCTTCAGGTTTAGGCAAAATAACACTACGATAAAGGCCCATATAGTCTCTATCACCAATCCCAAGGGGACAAGTGAGCCACAGCCAGCATTTGCGAGTGCTTTTTAACAAGGATTTTTAATTATACATTCATTTCAGTGCTCAGTGTTTTCAGTTTCAGTGCTTAGATACATTTTCACTGCTCAGCAACACTGCTAATTACTGTGTCAATATTCTGAGGCCAGCCTCAATAAGTGTACAAATTACTTCCAAAGTAGACCCATAATTTCTTGGTTCTCTCTACAGGTAATAGCCTTTACTGGAGAAGATACTGGTAGACAATTATACCCCATAACACCTTAAATGACCACTTACTATTCCAGCTTCTTCCCATCCCAAGCGACCTCTTCTTGAACTGAGGTGATCTACCCTGCTGCTCCTGATAATATTGACCATCACCACAGAAGTAAAGACACACGGCCTGTTAACATTCAGACTTCCAGCTGTTACCGGGAAGGTTCGAGCGATCCCGTGACCTGGAAGTTCATCCCATCTCCAGGTAGAGGTGATGGGATGAGTGGGCAGATCCAGCAGAGGTACCAGCGAAGACCCAGAGAGTGACGCAGGTTGCCCAGGACTCCAAGGTTGTAGGGTCGACGGGTCGAGTACCACTCCCTGGTGGTCTGTCCCCGAATCATCAAGAAGAGATGGAAGAAGAAGAAGGCGGACACCAGCAGGAAGCCCACAACGCACGTGTCTGCGATGAAGGCAAAGGCAAAGGCACGAGCTGAGACCTGGCCTGGGGGGAAAAGTAACAGCAGTACTGATTAAACATTAAATAAAAAGCCAAGCTCAGTCTAAATTTGTAAGTGGAAAAAATTTGGTTACAATTCTGTCAAACAAGTGAACTGATGTGCCCAAGAGTATAAAACGAGAGAGAGTTTTGGGAGAAGGAACCCTTAAATTCTGACAATATTTAAATATTTCCACAAGTCCTACCTGAAACTAGCATGATCCAGGGTATGAGGAGCAGCAGGAAGCTGTGCAATGTCAGACCTTCCTTCAATATGACAATGAAGACCTCTGCATTCATCAGAGTGGCGTACAGGAGCCCAGACCACATAAACAACAAGCAGCTCAGGAAGTAGCGGTAGTTACGGAAACCCACGCACTGGCCGAAAAAGACGCAGTGGTGATCCCGCCGCAGCACACACACTTTACAGTCGTAGCAGTGTGAGCAACGAGGAGGAGTGTGTGTCTCGCATGTATAACAGTACCTGCGTGGAAACAAGAGAGAAAATATGAATATTTATGGTCAGAGACGCAACATTGCAGATCAAAACCTCAGCTTAGATAAACATCTTAATTCAATGGTTCAGCCCTGCTTTTGTCAGCAAACAAACATTTCAAGGATGAGATCTCTGTCTGCAAAAAATCTGGAAATTGTCATTGATGCATTCTTAAGCAGTCGGCTATATCTCTCTTGCTCTCTCTCTCTTGTCTGCAGCTCATCCAAAACTCCAGCTACTAGGATTTTAACTGGGATAAAGACAAACTTCACACCTACTCTGGCTTATTTACACTAGCAACAGAGTTGATTTTAACATCTTATGGAGAGGCCCAAAGTTATTTAGCCGATATGTTGGTTCCCTATGCCCCCCCATGTCGCTCAATAATATCCTCAGATGCGTCATTTCTGGTTGTTCCTCTGTCCAGATTTATACATAAAGGGGACAGAGCCTTTGCAGTTGGGGCTCCATGACCTGCCTGAGGAGATGAGGGCTGTAAAATCTTTGATTTTATTGCTTTTAGTTTGTTATTGTGGTTGGTTTTAATGTGTTCTGGTTGATTGTAAAGCACTTTGTAACTGTGTTTTGAAAGGTGCTATATAAATAGTTTATTATTAAAGATATTAAAAGTAGTCTTTATGCACAGGGGCACTAACCTATTGTGTAAACTGCAACTAAGGAGCCACAGACCAAAGTGTACTGTACATCTACAAACCAAGCCTGTATGAGCATGTTACTGCTCCTCAGTGTGGTTCTCCCTCTGCACTGAGGCAGACCGGAAGAAGCTCCAGAGAGTGGGTAAGACAGCGCAGAAGATCGCGGGCTGCCCCCTCCCCTCCCTCAAAGACATTTACACATCTCGCTGCCTCAGCAGAGCGCAGACCATTACCGGAGACAACACCCATCCCACCCGTTTGACCTGTTGCCCTCTGGCAGACGCTACAGGTGCACTAGAACCAAGACAAACAGACTCAGGAACAGTTTCTTTCCCAAAGCCATTGTTATAAAAATTAGGGTTACACAGCTAGTTAGATGTTTTAACTTATACAATGCTTGTTCTTACATTATACGTCCTTAGGGCACTTCCCTTTATTGCTGTTTTCCTGAGACTGGCAGGGTAAGGTAAGGTTCAGGTTAATGTATAAATAGATTTGAGAACAGAATGGGGACTAGGGACAGGTCAGAGAGGTGACATCAAGATTGGGGACATACTGGCTACTCATTAGGTGCCGTAACAGCCATCACCATCCTGAATGCACACATGCACTAGCCCCCAACATGCAAAATCTCTTGTGCAATAACTTCCTGTGCAATAATCGTACCTGTGTATCACGACCTCATGTGCAATAATTGTATATGTTCATCTATGTTTTATTTTTGCATTTGTATTTACATTGTGGTTTTATATTTGTCTATACTGATGCTATACAATACTATACCATTCCCCATATTAGGACCAGCACCTCGTTGAAGCCCCAATGACCTTCCTTACCTCCAGCCCTGACCCATGCCCTCTCCTCCCAGGAACACCCCCCTGATGCTGGGGCTGGTCCTGAGGAAGAGCACGGAGTTCCAGCAGATGTTTCCCAGCATGAAGTACTGAGCCAGCAGGTGGACAGCTTTCCACCAGGCGGACCCCGCCGTCTTCTGCTGCTCCGGCTCCAGAGGAGCCTCGAGCAACACCAGGTAGCTCACCTCCCCGGTGATGGAGAACACCAGGAAGGTGTTGAGGACCACGGGGAGGTGGCGACACAGCCTCTCCACCCTGCAGAACACTTTACTGGCTAAACTCGTCATGGTTCCTGCCTGTCCACCGGAAGGACGCAAGCTGTCTCTGCTCGTTTAAATGAAGCGCACGGTGTCAGTAACACCTGATATATGTTCGGGGTAAATTACTCTAATGTAAGAGTTAAATGTGACCCTGTTAACCTCTCTAAAACCTTTGCACTGCCGAGATCTCTGCTACTGCTGGACGGAACCAAGTGTCTAATAGGCGTTACATAAAAATACATCCGCAGTGCAACAACACATTGTAGTTCCGCTTGTGAGATCTCGTGGGTGAACGACCCTTTTAAAAATAATTATATATTATATACACAAAGAGTTTTGTCTCAGACTGCTGGATTATTAGTTAGATATTAGTCTTTAGTCTTTTTATATGTACATATGTATGCTCATGTTGCCTTTCTCTATAACCTATTACTGTTTGAGATGTGAGTAAAAAAAAAAAATCACAAAAATCTAGTTTTTGTTTTTGAAATTCTTTAGTGTATTTAGTAAGCGCATTTTAGCAGATATTTGACCAATCTGGGAACTAAATCCTTACCAAGAAATTTCTTTACAATTGTGTTTAGGAATGTGTGTAATATCATGTCTTAAAATGTTGAAATTCAACTCCCGTGGGAATTGCTCAAAGTTGGGGTATCTGTAACCGATTTTTGAAAAATCGACATTGTTAAATCTGGCTTTAAGTAACTTGTGAGGAGTCAAACTAGGAGTTTTTCATGATTCTTAAACACCATGAAAAATTCTATCTTTTTTCTATTTGGTGTATTGCTTACTGACTGCTTGATAGTGTATATCATTTTGATCAATTTGTTTATGCAGTTATTGCAGTGTTTGGTTTTGAGCACAGGTAAAACTGTTTTGAGGTGAAAGTTTGATTTTGCAAGAGGAGTCAGAGGTTTTGTAAATACTGCTTGAAGATGAGGTTTTGTGTTTAATATTTTAAGAAAACTGAGCAAGGTTTCAGAAATGGTGTTTTAGCAATTAAGAAAAACTGTAAAACAGCTTCAATGTCAAATCTTTGAATTAAGTGATCTAAAATACCTCTAAAACACCTTGTTTCTTCCATTTAACTCTGTTGATCCAATTTATTTACTTGCTTCCATAGGTGTAGTACATTATAATTCTGGCAATCCAGACTATTGACATGGGCTGTGTGAGGGATCAGACCAGATCACACAGGACAAAACGCAAACAGACCTTCTGGACCGGAAGGCAAATTTCAAAAGGAGAAAATAGTGGCTGTAGTTTTGTTGTATTTGTATTTCAATTTAGCATGTTTCTGTACTTTCTGATGATATAGCATGGTATTTTTATGATTTAATACAGTAAATATTATCAATACTACATATTGTTCCTTCAAATTTGTGTGCCGCATTGCATGCCGTGTTCAGCCTCCCATCTTTGCTTTATCTGCAGGTTGTTTCGTAGATTTATAGGCAAAAATATGATATTATAAAATATAATATAAAAAATGTTTTTTTTAATCATCATTTCTTGTTTGTATTTGTATTAGAAATGTTTCTATATGGGTAGTTTTGTTTGTATTTGTATTAGAAATGTTTCTATATGGGTAGTTTTCCTCGCTTCATGTGTAGGAGACTTGAACTGTTGAAATGTTTTGAAATTGTCACAACTAAATACCATGATCTGGCCTGATCTTCTAAATTGTTAGGTATAAAACTCTTCAAAGATACAGTGCTTATTAATGAGGAAATTTCCTTTGATTATAGAAAAGTTAATATAAATTGTTGAGCTGAGGCTTTGAGTGATAATTCACTGTAGGTCTATAGCTATGAGCGACCCCACATTGTGGTCACGTCACATTGTTTTTACATAATCATTTTCCTAATTTCTTTGGGAAATAGTAAGAATAACCCCATTTTAAGTAACATATTATATGTACCCTATTCAGAATGAAAATGTATGATATACATGAAAACCTTTTGTTGTTTATAATGAGAATATACAGTATGTTTAATATAGTGAAACTCTTATGGGAAACATGATAAACACCATTCAATGACAAATGAGAAATATTTTTTTGTTGTTTTATTTTTTCTTTTTTTTTTCTTTTTTTTTTTTTTTTAGGAAACCGGAGCACCCGGAGAAAAACCTTACCAAGGGGGTGTTAGGGGTTGTGGGGTGAAAGAGGGGGGGTGTTTTTTTTTTTTGTTGTTGTTGATTTTACCTATGGCTTAGGAGAAACCGGAGCACCCGGGGAAAACCTTTACCATAAGGCTATCTCAACCACTGCGATGGTGTTGCAGGGTTAGGATGGTTGGGATGAAGGAGGTGGCACAGGAGGTTGCACAGTTCTTTTGAAAAGTCGTTTGAATCTTTTCCATAGAGAAGGCTTTCTGGGTCTGTTCAAAATCGCAGCCACCTGTTCCTCAAGACCGTTGTGTCTGTCCTGATTTTCAGCTTTGCTGGTTCCCTGCTCAACGGCCTGTTGTTGTTCTGTGATACTTTTCAACAGATTGGCCTTTTGCTCCTCCCACTGAAGTGCCTCCTGTTTTAGACCCTCCTCTGCTTGTACCAGTGCAGCCACCAGTTTGGAGTTGTCTTCATTCTGATTGACAGTACTTTCATTCAGAAGATTTTTGGTGGGGTCATCTTTATGGACCTCTTGTTGTTCAGTCACACTTGTCAGGAGACTGCACTTTTCTTCTTCCTCCTCCCACTGTTTGGGGAGGTCCTCCTGATCTTCTTCACTCTGGTTAAGAGTGTCACTTAATTGGTTACTGGTGTTGTTCTCGAGTGCCTGTTGTTGTGCACTGATTGTTTGCAGAAGATTAGACTTCTCTTCCTCCCACTGGAGGGTCTCTTGTTTGAACTCTTCTTCTGCCTTTACCAGTGCAGCCACCAGTCTAGAGCTTTCTTCAGACTGATTGGCTGCACTGTCCATTAAAGTAGTCCTGTTCATTTCATCCTGGAGGATCTGCTGTTCTTCTTTGATGTTGCTTAGCAGATTTGATTTCTCCTCCTCCCACTGGATAGTTTCCTTCTTTGTGTCCTCCTCTGCCTGGGTCAGAGCAGCCACCAGTCTTGAGTTTTCGGCTCTCAGATGGGACATAGATGTTTCAATTTCACTCTGATGGCTTTTTTCTTTTTCAACAGCTTCCTCCAGCTTGGTAACCGTGCAGAGAAACTCCTTTTCTGAGGTCTCTGTGTTGGATATCTCAAGCTGAAGGTACTCGACCCTGGTCTGATGTTTTGATTCTTCTTGAGCTTGCACAGCTCTCTGAGTTTGGAGCATTTCTCGAAGTTGCTCCACCTCTTTAAGCAAAGCTGCTTGCTCACTTTCTAGTTTGATGATCTCCTCACTTTTGTCTTCCATGAAGTCGATCTCAGGGACTGCTATCATCTTTACCCCGGTCTGCTGAAAGAAAGCCTCAGCTGGATTGGTGGCTTCTGATATTGGAGCCTGCTGTGGGGTATTGCTGGGCTGGGGGACATGTATGCTGATGTCTTCAACAATCACATCTAACTCTGGTTCTTCTGGAATCACAGCTAACTGTGATCCTGTGCGCCGAGGCGTACATACTCTGTAGTGTCCTGTGTGAGGCCGCCGGTGCTCTGATCCAGTGATCTTCCTGATGTTCAAGGCTTTTGCAGCCTGTTTTTTTTCAGGGGCCACCACACACTTCTCAGCTGTAAGTGGGGGAAAGTCAATCTCATCGATCTCCAGGGAATTAATTGTCTCTTTTGTTTTGGTGGATTTCAGCCAAGGATTTTCTTTAGGAGGCTGAGGCTGTTTGTGTACTTTTTTAGGAACCACAGTTTTCTTGGGGCGGGCAGCTACCTGTGATGACTGTGATGTTATAGCAGGCTGTGGTATTTGACTACTGAGTAGGGGAACATCAGCCTCATTAGTCTTCCTGCAATTCTTTTGGAGCATGGCTGCACGTGCAGTCCATGGGTTTACAGGTGGTGGTGGAGCCAGTTGTGAATCAAGGTATTGTTTTCTAGCTACTTGTTGTTCCTCAGAGTTCACATCTAACTGTGACTCTTCAGTAGTGAGAGTTACCTGTGGCTTTTCAGATACTGGTTCTGGTTCTACAGACTTCTCACTTTTAACTGTCTGCTCCATTTCACAGTTCAAGTCTGCAGACTTGTTCCGCACAAGACAGACAGGAGGCTTTTTAATAAAGACATCACCTCTACCTCTGTTGTTGGTAAGCCGCTTATTCCTGCCTTTCTTGCTTTGTTTGCTTTTTCCACTTGTCTCCATTGTGAAAATGTGCAGATGTGTCGTTCAGATGTACTTATTGACTCGTGTACTTGACCGTACTTGACTCTGTTTGACTGTGTCTAAACTGGGTCTGATCCTGTTGGACTCTGTCTGCCTATATATACTCTGCTGTGCTTTAAAGTGAAAGTGATGTCATGTGTGCTTTGATGTTCTAGAACTAATTTGCATATAATGTTGTGGCATATCAGGATATACGTCCATATAAGGGCATGCCATTTATTACCTTTGATCAACCAATCAAAAACATGTTATTGTTCAAAGTTGTTTGGATTTAATTTAAATGCAACAATTTGCTGTTCAGAAAAAATGGTGTCCGTGGCACAGAGAGCTTCATGGATCAAAGACTACAACAACAACAACAACAATAGTGACATTTCTTTCAAGCTTCAGCCAAGTCATACAAGTCATATTCCCCACACGTTACAGGTTAGGGTTAGGGTTGCAATTTTCAATCTATGAAATGAATTTATTTATTTTGGGAAATCACTGATAGGAAATCTCACTCTGCTTTATTTATATCTGAAACAAAGAAATATAAACAGCCTACACAGAGTATAAGATTTAACAACCCACAAAATAAAAACTGTAAACAAAAGGTGGAGGCGACAGGACGATGTTGATGTTGATAAAGTGGAGATAACTGGTGATGGTCCAAGGAGACATGACGAGGCTGGAGGGAACTGTGCTGATCAATCATCAATACTACAGTCAATCAACTGAAACATGAACAGGCGACGTGTCTGACAGTGGAACAGTCAATCTTTGCTTTCAAACAACATTACATGGTGAACACGGCACCATTCTGCTTTGGCTTTCCTACTATCATCACTGTTCACTGCAACAACAACAAAGTGAAAATGAGTTGATGTGATTCCTCTAAACTAAAAACAAATAGTAAATTAACAGGAAATCACTTGAAATGACAGAAGTTTTCTGTTTCTGCAAACTGTAAACAAGCAGTGAACCAAATTGTCATTTCAAGTATTTTGCAGACAGTGATGGTATTTTTCATTATTGCTGTACGATTTATACTGTATTTTTCCTGCTTTCTGAAGTAACACACATTTCTGTAAAATGAGAATAATGACCTGTAACTAAACATGTGGCTCATGGAATAAACATTCACTAACAAGGACCACGCCCGTACAGATGGAGTTTGAACATGTTTATTACAAGTGACGTTCGGGAAGCGTGGGTGGTATGCTGTGGGAGGGTTTAGGGAAAGAGAGGGTGAGAGGGTTCGAGGGATGAAGGGATGGGGGTCGAAGCATGAGGGATGAAGGGATGAGGGGTGAGGGGAGGAAAGGCGAGGGGGATGAGGGATGAAGGGAAGGAGGGATGAGGCGGGACCATCGGCAGAGTGGTCCTGAGGTTGACCGGAGGAATCCTGGAAGGAACCTGGGGGGATGGAGACTCTGAGTGGGGGAACCGTCTCTCTGCGACTCTAGGATTAGAGCCCCTGGTTCCTGTGTGGGAATGGAGATGAGAAAAGGGGAGACAAAGCGAGAAAGAGGGTATGGGGGGGTGGGATGTGACAGCGGCGTCAAAGAAGGAGTGGAAGGAAGAGGGAGTGCTTAAGTACATGGAGAACGGAAATTGAACGAGTACGAGGCGTGGCCCTTATTCCCGAACCCGGTTTATAAAAACCCCATTTAAAGGTATAACATATTAGATATTTACTGTATTAAATAAGTTTAGATTAGATTCGATTAGATTATACTTTATTTATCCCACAACAGGGAAATTCTTCTGTTACAGCAGCAGAAAGGGTGGGATATACAATACAGAAGTAAAATAGAGAATAAAAATAAAAATAGAAAAGGCAACAATAGACCAAGTATCCTTCAGCCTATACAGTAAATAAGAAACCAATAGACAAAACAACAGACAAACAACAGACAAGTGTACAGTTGTGCGAGAATGAGTACTAAAGGTGAAGTGGCAAGATAGAAATAATATTGCAGAGATAGTGTCATGATAATATTACAAACGTAAGGTGGCAAGATATCAGTAGTATTGCACATGGTGGTAATCTGTAGTAATCAAGTAATCAGATGGAAATATGATTGCAGATAAAAAATAAAATAAATATAAAGCTGTGGTGAGTAGTTGTAATCAGGGCTAATTAACTTTTTTGATCACCAGCCAATGTGGCTGGTAAGTTTCTGAAGTTACCAGCCAATCAGAATTTCCACTAGTCACATTTTTTCCCGTGCAAAAAAGACAGATTATGAGAACAACTGAATTAATTTGATCATAATTATTAACTAAATCTTTAAATTAATCTTACAATGAAGTTGGGAACTTAAGTACATACAAAAATGATCCTAACATTTCATTACTCATTAACCCTTACATACTATTCAAGGTCTAATATGATCAGTAGTCAAGTTGTAAAATGAAACCAGGGGGGATGGAAAATTTTGTATTTCTTAGATGCAGTTTCCCGCATTCTAGTCAATTTTAGGGTGACTTGCTACAGTAGACATGGCTAATCCTAAATCCCATCTGATTCAGCTTGCATTCTCAGTTGCATGGCCTGCACAAGACAATACTATTTATCGGAAAGAAACAATAACCACTTAACTATGGACATCTAGAGATTATTGTGTAAACAACAATGGCAAAATTGAGAAGACAAATTACTTACTACATACTCATGGTACTTGTAAATCTTTTTGTAATTATTATCTATTAAAACCTCAGCAAACATTGTAAATGAATATCTGAATCTTCTCATGTGAAGTAAAGTCCATTTTTATTTCAAATGCAAGAACAAATTTAAAAACAGCATCTTTCAAATGTATTAATATAAAACATAAATGTAAACTGAGACTTTTTTAACTTTAGGTGGCCAGACAGAAGAAAAAAAGATAACTGTAGGAAGATGGGCTAGTCAAGTAAAAGTCTATGTAGACTAAGATAATGCAGACAAATATATACAGAGGTAGGTAGATAACCAATAAGATAAAATAAACAACAGTGTCAACAGATTAGCCTTGATTCCCAAGTCAGTGGTCACGTTTAAAATGTTCACTCTCTCAAGCACAGCTCTGTGTGCTGTGCTCGGATTGTAGCTGTTCACATTGGCAGTTTTTTTTCCTGAGATGCAAGCTAATGTTTCGCATTATATTACGATGATACAGTGTGTTTAAGAGAGCCCTAAGCGGCTTTTTATCTTTTACAAAAATGCACTGAAAATAAAAATAAAAACTGCAAATGTGAACAGGGCCTAGTACTCTATATAACTCTCTAGTACTTTAATTCAACATCTCCTTACTGCAGTAGCATTAGTCAAGGATTCCTCTGTTCAATAACGCAAATGTTCGCATCGTTTAGATACTTCACTACCAGCATCAGCCGGTTTCATTTCAGCCTGCCTGCCTTGAATGTCACTTTTTGCTGCCTGGAGAATCAGACTTCCAGGCTGATTAAATCAAAACTAACATGAACCTGAGTAAGCTATCTTGCTAGATAGAAAGTGTAAGCTAGACTCCAAACTAACATTCATTATTAGCTGTGTTGTTATGTTGGTCCACAAATTAAATGAGCCTACATGTTGGTGATTGGTTGTATGATAGGCTCATAAAAAAGCCTGATTGATGACTCCTGACTTACCTTCTGAATTGTTGTTCCTTGCAATCTTAAAACCCAAATTCCTTAGGTCCAGCTGTCTACTCTTCTTGGCCATGATGCCATTCTTCTGGTGAGAGCCAGGTTATAAAGAAACGCAGGTTACCCTCGCTCACGGTAACCTACTGTCACACAGGTACAGTAATAGGCTGATTATCATAAAGCCCCCCTAAATGTTGAATGGTAATTCTATTTCCAGAGTTAAATAGAAGTTATTTCCACATGCATTGATAAAATGCCACAAGGGATGGAAGAAGGGATGACCATTTTAGAAGAGGGATGATTTTGACCCTCTTTGACCCTCTATATATATATGATTACTGATAAGACATAACGATTAAAATAAATAGGCTACAATTTGTCTAACACTAATGTCTAATGTATTTAAGACCATTTCCCAAATCAAATTGTTGCTGGTGTTGTTTTATTATGATTGCAATTTTTTTTAATGATCAATTTTACTGGATGAAGCACTTTTTTTATTGTATTTTAGCATGTGCTAAATAAATGAAGTTTATTATTAAATCCTACTTATTTGAAACAATAGAAGACTACCATTCGTATATGTAATTACTTAATTCTATTAAGTTGTGCTTAAGTTATGTTTTTAAGTTATGCTTACTTAATATACAAATAGTTCAATTTAATGGAATAATAATAGTTGAAAATACTCAAAAAGGAAGAACATGTTACATGAACTTGACATAATTAAGTTAACTTTGAGTATACACTACTTAATTTATTTAATTACTTTCAACTTTCGGGTTTACAGTGTAGAGAACAATGATGTTTAAACCTAGAGAAAATGCATGCAAGATGCAGAGGTGGACAGTTACATAATTTCATATTCAGTGGATAGAGCCTTTCTTTTTTGTTAAGCTATGGATATTCTCTATGTATCTTGGCATTGGACTACAACAACTATGCTAAACTAAGATAACGGTGAGTGTAAGATAGTGGCTAAGTTGCTGGGAAAACCTCTCTGTCCATCTAGGGACTGCAGGGGTAGACTAAGTTTAATTTTGGGATGACCTATTCCTTTAAGCATCAATACTTCTGATTTTTGCATTTACTGTGCAAATTGTAAAGATTATGTTGCCTGAAGTTATTTTTTCTCTGTTGGATGAAAAAGAAACATTTCATCTATTTTGAAATTTAATTTCTGTTTTTCTCTTTCTTCTCAGTAGCAAAGCGCTTGGGAGATAAGTTGTCAATTTGTATCAAACCGGACCAGATCGGATCGGATCGTACTGAATCGTTCAGTATTTTTTTATTAATCGTCCCTGAATCGGATCATAGGCTGTGAATCGAGATCGGATCGGACACCCCTAGTCGGAGGTATGGTAATGTAATGTTCATTTATATCGTAGTTCCCTCTAAATGTGTAGGAAAACTTTATCTAGCCCTTATCTAACTACACTGCAGTGTGTAGGAAAACTTTATCTAGCCCTTATCTAACTACACTGCAGTGGCTGCCCTAGCTAGCTTAGCAGCCTCAAACCAAGTTAAGATTTTGACGTTAGCATTTTATTTTTTTCCTGATACCGCCAGTGTCCCCCCGCAGAGGACATTATAAACGATAACCTGCTCAAGTACATGTAGCAGTAACCATGAGATAGTTATCTGTTGTTTACCTTAGTACTCGCAGGTTCCAGAGCCCAACGAACACCTGTATTTTGCACACTGATTCTAACCCAAATTGATTATAATCCTGCTTGACGTTTGCTATTATTTAAAAGTGATTTGACTGACTGACTGACTGACCGATTGATTGATTGATTGATTGAGTGATTTACATTAATTACATTTCCCCCAGGGATATTAGGAGAATAGTTATGAAGAGAAGCAGAGATATTCAGACCTTCTTCAATAAAAAGAGAAAAGAGTCAGAGTCAGCCACAGCTTCTACCAGCAACATCAGTGAGACATGTCAGCTGCCTAGGTACAGCAGTAGTGATGAAGGGCAATCTCTTATTCTATAGGATGAGTTAAGAGCAGTTGAATTTTTCTAATCTAATTTGTGAAGAGATGAGGACTTTAATCCACTACAAGGAAATGGCTCTGAGAAAATTTGTACCCTATCCTGAACACATTTTACTAAATAACCAGATATACTTGAGGACTGTGATAATGGGAAATGGATGAAATGAATGGAAATGAATTTTTTTTTTTTTTTTTTACCAGAATAAACACCTTTGTGTAACTTATGGGACAGGAAATTATGGGAAACAGAGGGTATGTGACATGCAGAAAATGACTGGGACTTGAACTGTGGTCGGCTGCGTACATGGCATTAAACTCCACTATGCCATGATCACCCCACACTAGCTTTGTGTCCCATCCTGGCCACCCCGGTAAAAATGTCCCGGATATGCCACTGCTACATGTAATAAATTGGGTTATGTGAAAAATGAAGGGAAAAAAAAAAATCTGTTCAGTCATCTACGTGACCTCACGTGACTCCAGTTGATTGACGGGCGAACCGACAGTGTTGCCAAAGGTATAGTGGTTAATGATGTCTAAAAAACCAAAGAAGCATCAGGTGCCCAGTTTAGAAAACAAAGAAAAGACGAAGAGGAGAAATGGACAAAGATAAAGGTATGCAGATTTCTGTGAGTGACGTGAGGGACAGCAGCTATAGGCTGTTTATGAGCCTATTGCCAATATGTTGCTATTAGCGAACACCTGTATTTTGCACACTGATTCTAACCCAAATTGATTATAATCCTGCTTGACGTTTGCTATTATTTAAAAGTGATTTGACTGACTGACTGACTGACCGATTGATTGATTGATTGATTGAGTGATTTACATGAATTACATTTCCCCCAGGGATATTAGGAGAATAGTTATGAAGAGAAGCAGAGATATTCAGACCTTCAATAAAAAGAGAAAAGAGTCAGAGTCAGCCACAGCTTCAACCAGCAACATCAGTGAGACATGTCAGCTGCCTAGGTACAGCAGTACTGATGAAGGGCAATCTCTTATTCTATAGGATGAGTTAAGAGCAGTTGAGATTTTTCTAATCTAATTTGTGAAGAGATGAGGACTTTAATCCTATCCTGAACACATTTTACTAAATAACCAGATATACTTGAGGACTGTGATAATGGGAAATGGAATTTAGAAAAATTACGTCTTTTTTTTTTTTTTACCAGAATAAACACCTTTATGTAACTTATGGGACAGGTAATTATGGTAAACAGAGGGTATGTGACATGCAGAAAAGGACTGGGATTTGAACTGTGGTCGGCTGCGTACATGGCATTAAACTCCACTATGCCATGACCACCCCACACTAGCTTTGTGTCCCATCCTGGCCACCCCGGTAAAAATGTCCTGGATACGCCACTGCTACATGTAATAAATTGGGTTATGTGAAAAATTAAGGAAAAAAAAAAAAAATCTGTTCAGTCATCTACGTGACCTCACGTGACTCCAGTTGATTGACGGGTGAACCGACTGTGTTGGCAAAGGTATAGCGGTTAATGATGTCGAGTCTTCATCATGGACCAAAGTAAAAAACCAAAGAAGCATCAGGTGCCCAGTTTAGAAAACGAAGAAAAGACAAAGAGGAGAAATGGACAAAGATAAAGGTATGCAGATTTCTGTGAGTGACGTGAGGGACAGCAGCTATAGGCTGTTTATGAGCCTATTGCCAATATGTTGCTATTAGCCACAGAAGATGACTGACCTTTCTATATTTTTCCACGTATGAGTAATGGACAGTAAAAAATCAAAGCCAAACATAAATAAATGACACAATGTAACAGAGTTCACTCACCTGTGTTTTCGGGGTAGTCAAACTTTGGAGTTGCCTGCAGGACGAGCTAACGCTGTTAGTCACAGCTTAATGTTAGTCTGCCGGTAGTCGCCGGTGTAGTTATGTTGTAGTCTCAGCCCTTAACTTGTACCTCATCTGTATTGGTTTTGGTGTTTGGTTTAAGTGTTTGACTTGTACAATTGCTGTCTACTGAAGAAACAGTCCAATGTGGTTATTTTAAAACCCAGTCTGTTACTTTATTTTTCAGTTACATCGACTGATCATTTGAGTGAATCCTTTATAATCCATTAATTCAACCAAAAACGCTCAAACTTGGGCATTAATTATTTGAATAGCTACAGCTATGATTTCAGTGCAAAGGCAGACAAAAAACACAGTTTCTTAAATTCCAAACCATTACAGAAAAAAGCCTTCATTTCAAAGATTTGTTACTTAAATTGGCCCCATATCTTCCTCTACTTGTTGTGTCTACTGAGGAGAAGAGAACCTGCCGAGGAAGAGGATGGATTTGGTCTTATTGTGCCTGATAAAGAAGAGGAAGGGGTGGTCTGCTGTGAAGTGTTCCTCCATGAGCATACAGAATGCTACGATGCCTGCTGTGGCTGCAGCCGCCTCTGTCCCCTCCTCGTTCACCTCAACAAAGGCCTTGTGGGCCACTGTAGACAGGAAGAGCCCTGAGTCACCATTCATGCCGGACAAATCAGCCTTTGCTGCGCAGAACACGTCTGTCATGCCCAGTTTGGCCAGAGGATCGTTCAGCTCGTAGTCTTCCTCCAGTTTGAACTTCGGCAGGTGAACATGGACTTCGGGGTTGTCCATGTTATCCCTGTTGGTCCACTCTTCCAGGTTCGCCCGTGTTAGCTGCTTCTCCAGCTGGAGCAAAATACAAACGTCATATTGCATCACTACTTCATATTCATATTAAACTGTTGTGAGCATCAGTTTGTAGGGTGCTTGTGTAATCCTATAATCATCGATTGAGTTGCTGCTGTGTAATTGTCTTTGTTTAGTCGGACTAATGTTTTTATATATATATAACCGAGGGTAACTTCACAGTTGTTCCTCTGCATGTTATGAGTTATAGAGACAAAAGAGTGCAAATGATTTGTAATTCATGTCTTACAGCTTCTACGACATCTGCTGCAAGTCTACTTTTCTTTAAGCTGCATTTGTTTCTTTTTTGGACACTTGGGGAGCAGCGGACAAGGAGCAACAGTCGCATACATTTGTTGTTGTTGTTTTGCCCACCTGGTCAACAGAAACTTCTGTTTTGGTCTCCACTAACTCCTGCAAAAAGATCTGACCCATTAGCTTCTAGATGTTTCTAACTTGTCGGTCTGCTGTTCACTGAAAAACAGCTGCTGAGAACAAGGCCAATAAGAGTGCAGAGAGACTGAGCCAAAGCAAAGAGCCATAAAACTAAAAAAAAAAACCTAACAGATGCAAAAAGGCCCTACCACACTATCTGCAGGTGGCTAATGGATACATGCTGCAATACACCAACAAAGAATGGGAAGAAAAAGACTGTGAGCTAGAAAACGTGGATGGGAACAATGCTAGATTTCAAATACTTATGAGAAAGAACTCATCACTGCTGTTGATCCTTAATGAAGCAACACTGAATTGTTTGAACCTTTCCCCCTGAAAACTGCTTTTTCTTTTGAGGCAGTCGTTTTTTAGCTTATGTACCATCAGCAGAGGATCTGGGCCATTTTCGGTCTTTTCAGGCAGGAGGATGAACATGCTGAGCTTCCTGCCTACATATGGCAGCTCCAGGATCTGCAGACCAATCTCAGGAATGTATTTGTAGAGGAACTGGTTCTTCTGGTACATCATCTGGACCGGCTTCTTCCCATCCTGACATGCAAGGAAACACAGAAAAGGATCATGTTAGAAAGACTATTGCTAGTTTCTCAGCTGCACATCTGGCTGAGATGAACTGTATTCAGACATTACATCTCTACATCTGCAAACTTCAGCTCAGTTGAGTCACCTTATAGGTTTCAAAGGACATCTCTTTGGTGTTTGCGGGATCAAAGCGGTTCATCCAGTTTCCCTTGAAGTAGATGGCATTAACCAGAGCCAGTCTTGTCATAGTACTGACTGTTCCTGGCTTCAGAAGATCTTTAATCTTATCTGAAAGGAAAGGCAAAGCAACCGTTGAACATTAATTCACAGAGAATGCTCTCAAATGGTTGTGCTACAAGTATAGGGATGATTTTGTGTCCACTTAAGATGCAAAGGCTCACTTTCTGTCTGCTGCTCCACCCAGGTGTTGATCTCCTCTCTGCACGCATCTGGAGCCCCCATGAAATCAACAGCCTTCAGGTCTGCATGGTAATACTTCTGTGTGGCATCCAGGAATTCCTAAAGAGAGCAGATAACACCAATTCAGTCATGAAAAGTTACTGATGTAATCTAAATATCTGTGGTATCTGTGATAAGCGTCAACTGAAAACTCACCGGGAGGAAGTTGGCGGTATTTTCTCCGTAGAGACGGTTGGCTAGTTTCAGGATGTATGATGCTGATGGCGAACTGATGTCAGCGTTAAGTGTCTCAAAGTCTGCATGGACGCCTTCACCAGAGCTGAACGAGAGCGCCTGTGTGAAAGTTTTGAACAACAGATTTTATTCTGGAGTCAGAAAGATGGTGACAATGAAGCCGAAGGACGAAGAACTGTTATGGAGCCATTCTACTCGTGACTTTTATAGAAATTTATATCTGTTATTTGGT
Source organism: Larimichthys crocea (assembly GCF_000972845.2). Taxonomy (NCBI): domain Eukaryota; kingdom Metazoa; phylum Chordata; class Actinopteri; family Sciaenidae; genus Larimichthys; species Larimichthys crocea. The sequence continues at coordinate 28,700,259 of NC_040011.1, forward strand.
CAGTGATAACATGATGTTTTAGGTAATTGTCAAGCCTGTTAATTAAACTTACAGGTTATATAATGTTGCTTTCCTTGGTTGCTATGGAGTGCTGCAGGAATGCCGTGTTTTTGTAGGCCAAAGTTTGTCTGATTCCCTCAACAAAACACCAACGGCAGTAAAAAACAAACCATGGTTGCAACCACTATGCTTTAAGTGTAGTATCATTGAGCCACTTGTCAGAAGCCGTCTTCTTTTAACAAACTTTAAATGTTCATTTTATGTCGTAGAACAAAATGTGAAAATCTCTTTAGCTTGTGATAACCACAGACTTCTGGCATCTAACCAAAAACCCATTGGCTTTGAGAAACTGGAGGTGCAAAAATATGAACTAATTTCCAGGTTTTTAGGACTCATTCCTGCAGCACTCTGTGCTGTGAGCTTTATATTTCTACATCTATGTGCCCTTTTAGGTCACTGTAATTGTAAATGTTTAGTCGTAGTTGTTTTAATGTGCCTGATCTTCATACTACACACACAGGCCAAAAGTAAGTCTCCATACTTTCATGTACTTTGGGTCTAGGGCTGCTTTTTTTTAATGGTATGAGCTAAGCCCCTTAGTTACAAATAAGGGAAATTGCACAGCTACATTGTACAATTATATTCTAAACAATCGTGCTCTTCCAAATTTGTGTCAACACTTTGAGCCCTGACGTCAACCCCTATCCAACACCTTTGTCATGAGCTGGAACGCAGACTGTGAGTCATGCCTTCATCAGCGTTTGGACCTCACTAATGCTCTGGTGGCTAAACAGGACCAAATCCCTGCATCCAGGTTTAGAATCAGGTGGAAAGCCTTCCCAGAAGAGTGGTGGCTGTTATGGCAGCAGATAAATGCCCATGGTTTTTGGAATGACATGTCCAAACGATACAAATATTAGTATGTCCTCATACTTTTGGCTAGGGATGGGAATCGAGAACCGGTGTTTCACTTCCATGGAATCGTTTGGCAGTTTATCTAACAATTCTCTTATCGATTCCAGAAAGCACGAATCACGTCATGTAACTTCCGCAAGAAGTTATGCACGTTCGATTCCAGCAAGCACGACTAATTGCGCCACGTAGCTTATGCAAGTTTCGCACGTGCAGTGCAATCAGTAGTAAACAATGGCGCCCACTCAGTTCAAACGCTCCAAAGTTTGGCTGCATTTTACCAAAAAAGACGGCAACAGGGCGACTTGCAATTATTGCAAAGTGGAGATAACAGCATCGGGAGGAACCCGACGAACATGCAGAAACATTTGCGCACACAACATGCAATATTTTAAAATGAATGTCGTGTTTTTGACACGCTTTGGACTGGAGATGAATCTCAACCTAGCAGCAGCGGCAGCAGCCGGGCTATGACCACCTCTGTGGTTACTATGGAAGGTAACTCTGGTAAGTAACACACTGCCTGCCATGTTAGCGCCATGTGCTTCTTTGTAAAACAGCTATAACAGTTAACATTAAACGTGTGTATTTGCCACAGTTACACATCGTTACTAGGCTGTGGGCCTCTTTTGACCTCGCTGTTGTTTTTGTAAGGTTGTGATACTTCTAACTAAACAAAGTTGATGCTGATCAAACTGTTTGTTCTCCTTTTTTTCCCAAATGAGAGTCGATAAAGAATCGGATCGTTAAGCAGAATCGATAATGGTATCGGAATCATAAAAATCTTATCAATTCCCATCCCTACTTTTGGCCATAACATATATTACAATATTCCTACGTGCTTTTATTCTTTTATTCAGTCAATCATTCACCATCAATCTGCGACTAAAGCTGTCACGCAGAAGTCATTAAACAAAATAAAGTAAAGAAGAACAAAGCTCTGAAGATTTACCCTAACCTTTCAAGAGCAAACAGGTTTCATGACACTGAAACAGATCGTGTAAATGTCAGCTTATAGACTTTTCTGCTTTTAGGCCAACAATACCTTCCTTGTTTCAGCAGTATTGACTGAGGTCAAAGTACAGGTGGAATTAGTCTGAAGACACACCTTTCAGCCCATGCCTAGATACAGTACACACCTGTGCCATGAGCTTCAAAACTCTAAAGATGTTTTATGGAAACAGGCCAGGATGACTGCGTTTCACACAACTTTTTATAACGGTGCTACAAGTTACGCAAGGACGCCAGGTGACGGAAGACGTGCATCTATTAGAGAGACGATATACCGACCTTGGCCATCTGGGTAGCGGTGTCACCTTTAGCGCCCAGGTAAACCATAGCTAGGGCCGAGCTGATGCTCAGCGGCGAGACAAAGATGTTCCCGGAGGGATCTGCCTGGCTCAGAGTGCGGAAAAGCTCACAGGCAAAATCTGTGTTGGAGTTGCTGATGGCGGCCATGACTGATGATGATGATGTACACCCTTCCTGTAATGACATTTGGTGGTTGGTTATATAACCTGATAATGCAAGACACATTTCAGACAGATCTGGATGTGAAATTTCAGATTTTTCCGTCATTGTCTTTTGATGAATGAAAACGTGTTCTCTCATAGTAGCTCAAAATTGATCAGAAATTACGACTCTGCTTTGCTCTTGGTATTTTTTTTGTTCTTCCTCCTCCTTTTTTTACAGTACTGTACCCTGCATCTCACAAACTTGTCCTTTGTCTCTGGGATACTGTAATTCTTGTTCTTTGTTGATATGATGCTGCAACCGGTCAAAATCTGACAAGCAGTCAGTACTGTGAACAAATGGAAAGCAAAATGTTCATGGCCAGACAATGTCCTTACTATGGTGGACACAGAAAATTGGGTTGCACTCTAAGTCCTGCTTCCCTCGTTGTCAGTCCATGGACAAGAACATGGTCTATGATCGCCTTCCTCTTCCTCTTTGTCCTCCACCTCGCATACGCACTCGTCCTCTTACATGGTTTCTTCTATCCATTCTCAGACTTTCTCATTCCCACCTTCAGCAGCCCGTTTGCTCTCTGAGCTGGCTTATATCGGTTGTGTCAAATCATTTGAAACAAGTTAAAATCAATTTTGAGTGACACATCTGCTTCTATTTGTATTCAATTGTTGCCACTTGTGTTTACCAGTATGTGTTTTGACATGTGCTCATGCTGTGACAGCAAATGAGAAGAACGTTTCTAACCTTTAACCTGCAAATTAAAACAACAAATAAATATTTTTAAGCAAACTTCCCCATATACACACACAGTTGCGTTCAGGTACCCGGAAATAAAGCCACTCACATGCGCAGTTTTAGCTGGCAGTGCGTGTGTATCACAGACAGACCTGTGTTAGGACTTATTGTTATAAACTGTATCACGTTACCCGATGATCCTGAAGCACAATCTGCCCGCACACACCCCACGCGTGGAGAAGCGAAAGTAAAACGTAAACGCAGGCGGAGGTCCGGAAAATCCCGCAGAAAAACGGGGAAGGTTTGCGGGCCGTGTTGGTGGAGAGAGATCCAGATGTCTGTCTCTGCTCATTTATACACGGGACACACACTGGGCTGCTTGTGTCGGCAGGGTGTGGGTGGGACGCATGACTGGGCGATAAGTCAGCCACGGTTCACAAACACAACATCACAATGAGGAAGACAGGGAACCTATAGACAACTGTGAAACAACGTTTGCACAACCTTTAGCACATTTCTGCGTGCTGTGACTTTTACTACTGAAATTATTTGATTCATTATTTATTGATTTTTTGTTTTGCTGTTGAGCACAGACTGAAGCAGGATGAGTCCAAACTCCACCCAGCAGAACCACACCCATCTCTGACACAGCCAGAGAGCAAAGTCTGTAAATATGTCATGAGTATTTAAAAATCACAAAATATCACTATATTTAATGTATGCATTTTATTTTCTGTACATCTCACCTCTCCACATTATAGTCTCTACATTGCCAGGTATGTTGGAAATGCTAAATCTGTTTATTTAGTTTAGTTTTTTTTTGCCCTTAAAACAGTCAATATTTTTTATTTAAATATCTTTAAAAGTTTCTAAGATGTGTTGTGTTTGTGTAATCTTTCAATATATACGCCTCTGAAGTCATTAAACCTCACAAATTTCCAGGAATATTACCAAAGACACAGCTATGATCACTAATGAGAAAAATAAGGTTAGGGTTAGTTATTAAGTTAGTACAATACATAATAAAAGTATGTAAACTCAAATACATTTACTACAAGTACAATTTGGACATAAATAAATAAATATTTGTGCTTTTTATTACTCTGTATTTGTTTGATTCAGATCATTAATAAAAAAACATAATCAACAACTATAGTCTGATGAATCATCAAATATTTACGCAGCAGTAAATAGTTAAAATGAGCTCCATCTTTACCTGCTACAACTTTAAACTGATTCTTACTCATTAATGCATCATTGTAATCAAATTATATACATATATTGTTCTGAATAATCAAAGATTTTAAATACATTTTGCTCCTGATACTTTTGCACGTCTGCTCGAGTAAAAGTTTGCTCACTGTTGTCCTGGTACTTTTACTTCATTACGTATTTCTTCCACCACTGTTACTGTTTTCCAACTTGAGCGGAGCCCAGAAAGGATTTCTGAAGAGTCTCCGAGGATTTCTGAGTTGAGGACAAGATAAACTATGAACACAGTGTGGAATGTGAGGTTTACTTTGGGGTCTTCGTGTTTCACTCTCAGTATAAATAGACTGAGTTTCTTCTTAGAATACTGAGTCAAGTGAAAGTGAATCCGCAAGTGGGAAACCTTAAGAGATTAACTAATGGAATAACTTTAGGACAGCTTCTCTTTCTGGTTTCTGTGATTTCAGTCAGTGCGTAAACTGGTTTTCACTGACAAAGAGCACATGAGCTTGTAGGGTCAAATCAGCTTGCCTCAGCTGATACAGGCTACTCCTTAGACACATTTCATAAAAAGGCGTGTCTGTGTGATTTACTGCCGAGAGATTATGTCTTGTCTCCACCTGTCACAGAGGCTTGCCTTATAACCTTGGAAACCACTGACACATGATAAACATGTCTGATTCATTGGACCTTTGGACTCTTTCGTTACATAACCGGCCACCTATAGACTGTCATGCTAAAGAAGCCTCCCTTCTTCTTTACAAATGAGTTTGTAACATTCAGTATGTGCCGATGTGACACTGGAATCTTGGTATGAAAGCAACACACTGCCCCATAACGTTTGTGAAACATTTGTGAAATATAAACACCCCTTTTCTAATAATAAAAGATGACGTATTGCTGTGTGATGCATGCATAAATTACAAGTTTCCTAATTCAGATCAGGAAATATTTAATCAAAAAAATAAAAGAAGTATATAAAATAAGGTATTGAGGAGTGATAACCAGCACTGCCTACTGAAAACAACACTGAAAGTGGCAAATCCTATCAAGGCACATGGAAACAGAGCATGTAACATCTGTCTTCCACTAGAGAGAGCCAGAGAGATGTGCTGTCATAGGTTACAGGCGTCTCCATCTCGCTTTTCTTCTACACACAGAAAGCACGGGACAATTTAGAAATAGTTTATTTAATTAATAAGCTGCCTGAATGGTGTGTCTATGTGTTTTTATGTTTGGTCCTCATGTTTGGAGCTGGAGTAAAGATGGAGGGGCAATATAAATATGGCACTCATAATTCATTCAGTATCTTTTAAACTTTAATTTGATGCAAATGTACACACAAACTTTGAGGGTACATAAATTACAGTTGCAGTTAGGTGAACATGGTTATTGGTTATTATGGTTATTATCATTCTCTGTTTTAGGCTAGTTTCCACTCAGTAAATTATTATTTATATGTTGCCTCTTTGCTATAAAAGAAAAGGAAATATCTGTGTCTTTTGCTTTATTGTAGATGATTGTATGTGACTATGTGAAGTATATAATTTTTTAACATTTTGGGCCGCCACTACAATCCTCTCCAGCTTGTCCTCCTTAAACGGACAATTTGTGTAGGGCTGTATGAGATATTTATGCAGTAGATGGCGCACCCCCATATTTTAGCCTCATTAAAAAAATCATCAAAAAGAATAACTGTAGGCCCCTACACATTAGATCCAGGTGCTGTGAGGGTGCACACACTGTATTAAATTGCAGATCAGCTGGTGGGATTAAAGTTACAGCAGCACAAAAAAAAAAAAAAAACAGCTGATCTGCAGCATGATATGGTGCGAGATGTGAGGTGTAGGGTTTATGGCAAAGAAAAAGGCTGTCTGACACAAAGGTAAAGTGGTGAACATATCAGTAATGTTGTATACACTTGAATTGGATACTGATTTTTTGGGGTTTTTTCTGCTTCTCCAAACTGGGGGTGCGATGACCGCCATCAACTGTAGGTACAGTAATACACTAACTATGTATAAGTACCTCTTATAATCCCACTTCAAAACCGAACAATCCCTTTAGTATTTAGGTTTTTTGAACATATTGTATTGAACATATGCTCATGCTGCCTTCCTCTAAAATAGGTTGGTGCAAAAATTACCACTGCTAAAGAGTGAAAAAATAATGCATCTTGTGTATGGCTCTTATTTTATATAAAATGTCATTCAAATGTCAGTCAGTTCCCTTATCCAGGGCCTCTTGCCTTAATGACAAATAATAGCATTTTACCATATATAAATAAACTTAATGGTTATCGATTAATATGTGACTTGTCTGTCTAATTATTGTAATTTCTCATGTGAAAGTGAACACAATTTGTTATACACCAGAGGAGCCCCTCAACTTCCCAACAGTACACACACCTGATTACCTACACTTATGTCATTTCCAGTATATGATTTGCCAATATTACCAGTGTTCTTGAAAGGTAGCCTGATGAAATGGTATATTTAATTATCTGAATCAAGCTTTTTCGTGATGTTATATATCGCATATATCACTCTAATCTGAAGTTTAATCACCTATCAGGCATGAATACGGGGTACATTTATACCTGTTTTGTTTCATTATATAAAGTGACAATCCTCCGATGGCAGGAAAGTGATCAGTTTTGAATATATTGTGGTTTTCAGATCTATATGTAAGTGGGTGTTACCTGTGTGGCATTAAAATACTGTTTGACACCATTACCACGCCCATATGTGGACTGGCAGCAGGTTCCTCCACCCCCAAAGCACAGACCTTAATCCCTGATAATCTCTCCATCCACTGAAAGCCTGCAGTCATGGCTGCACCGAAGGAGAATTTACTGTCTCTTGGGCATCTGACCGGCATGGAAAGAAACACTTTCACAAAACAAAGAGGGTACAGTCTGAAAAAGAGGTAAGAGCCATGGATGCTGCCATGGAGTCAGGGAGTGCCAATCAGTTTTTTTTTCTTCAAATTGTTACAATAATTACAATGATTATCATGTACAATGCCAAGAAAGAAGGTTTAGTATTGTAAGCTCTTGGGGGATGTGTATGAGTGTGTGTCATAGGTTACTATGATGCTGTGTTGTGACCTCTCTTTCTCTTACAGGCCAGTGTTGTCTCACACTGACTTTTCAACTCCTCAGACTCATCAACATCTGTAAGTTCACCAATAAAAGGCAACAAGATGACTGCACTGTGCTTGTATGTTGATGTGAGTGTTTTTTAATCACTGACTCTGTATATATGTGTGTGTGTGTGTGTGTGTGTGTGTGTGTGCGTGTGTGTGTGTGTGTTACCTACCAGCAAGGTGATGAATCTGCAGCAGCACTGGCAGGAGCTGAAGGAGAGAGAGCTTAAAGCCCAACAACACAACCGGCAGCTGCTGCAGCAATTCGATGAAGCCCAGGACACACTGAGAGAGATGTTGACCCTCACTGCGACCATGAAAACTATTCGGGTGAACGGACACAAAGAAAACACACACACACACACACACACATAGGAAATGCACTGGAAGAATTTAGGGAGCAGCCTACATGCTTCCACTTCATACCTGTGCGTTACTTTGTTGCTGAACCTACTTCTTGACCTTTGACTCCTTCAGATGGAGTATGAACGGTACCTGGAGGAGAGCTCCCCCCGCTGGCAGAAGCAACTCAAAGAGAAAACTCAGGCGGCTCAGAGGAAGGTACAAACAATTCACAGCATGCATTAATCACAATCAGCCGTTTCATTCTGCCTTAGGATTATACTGTTTCTGTTTGTCAAAATAAACCTTTACTGCGACTCTAAAAAGACTATGTTTCTATAACAGAGGATGGAGGAGTATTTGGAGTTATGTCTGAAGAACACAGAAGATGAAGTGACAAAGTCCTCTGCACACCGACCTTTACTTTCACAAGGTTTGTCATCTTTATCGCCAACTTTAAGAAATTACTGGTTTGTTTTTCAAATTTACTAGTGTTTTCCTGTCTAATAAATGTCTTGGTTTGCAGGCCCCACCATAAAGCCACAAAAAAAATCTGCACCTCAAAAGCACCACAGCCAAAACACCCAATTGGACTACAACCAAGATGGCTCCCCTAATCTCTCCTTCATGCAGTCTTCATGGCTGATCCACCCTCAGTCCCATTCGGCTAGGTTTCCTATCAGAGCTCCATATCAACCTCAGGCTTCCTCTCATGTCCCCCCATCTTTCCACACACACCAATTCCAGCTCCACCATCCCCCCTGGCCCAGGCAGCCTCCATCAGGTTGGGCTTCCTCACAGCCCAATTACCCCTTGTCCTGGACTGCCGGTGCAGCTGGAATCCCTTCAGACTCCGAGGCTCTCTGGGGTCAGCTCTACATGGACGAGCCTCCACCTGAGAGGAGGGATGGGGCTGAGGCAAGCAGAGCACCAAGCTCAAAGAGAGAGATAAGTGGTGGGAGCAGGGGCAGTCATTTATCCCAGGAGCTGGATATCAAACCAGGTGGGAAAAAGGAAATATGATGAGTTGAACTTCAGTGATGTTTCCTTTCACGTCTGATATGGGTTGTAATTTTTGTGCCTAGTTCGTCTTTCCAGCGGCCCTGCAGAGAGCAGTGAGAGCAGCAGGGCGTCCAGTCAGGCGAGCAGAGAGAAGAGGAAGAAGAGAGAGAAGAGATCACAGCGTACCTCCACAGACAGAGAAAGACGCAGCTCTCAGGAGTAAGTCAGATTCTCGACACGTCTTTACAACCCATTATATAGTTTGTTTACTTCATTACTAGAAAATAACCCTAACTACTTATCCATACTCAGCCTACCATGTAAATCTACTAACATATCTTAATCTGTATATTTACTTTCATCAATCCCTTTTGTAGGTCATCAAGGACTTCCAGTGCCATCGTCATTGCTGCAGCCACAGTGGCTCAAAGCTCAGAAAGTGACGCCTCATTAGAGAAAAGCAGAACCAGCACCAGTAGGAGGAGGAGAATACGAAGTGCAGGACTTGCTATTGGATCACCAGAAGTCGAGAAAGTGGCAAAGGAAAGGACCAGGAGCAACAGAGATGACTCAGAGAGTCACAAAGAAGATAGTCAGTCTACTGGTGAAGAGTTGGGGAGTCCAATTGATGATTTCAGGAGTCAAAAAGTAGGGAATCAAAGTCCTGAAGATAAATCGGAGAGCTGCAGCGGGGAGTCAGGATCCCAGAAGGATGAAGAATCAGGAAGTGTTAGTATAAAGATTGAAACCAGAGATGAAATAGAAAAGGATGAGAGTAGCAGCTCTGAATTAAGCAGTGAAGGAGAAAAGTGTGAGGAAAAAGAGGAGTGTGACAAAGATCTGGGAGGTGGAGATGAGAGTGATCGTGAAGAAAAAGAAGACAGTCAGGGAGATAAAGAGCAAGGGGAGAGGGATGAGGACGACGATGATGAGGATGATGAGGTTTCTGAAAGAAAGAATGCATCACATGCAGAGGAGGAGGAGGATCAGGAAGAGAAGTCAGACAGGTGGAACGATGAAGACAGTGAGAACAAAAAACAGGCTTCTGCATCTTCTCAGGATGAAGAGGTGGACGAAGAGGAGAGTGACGGAGGTGAGGACAAAATGGAGTCAGATGAAGAGGAGGATGGCGGAGGGGAGGAGGAGCAGAAGAGAGTCGAAGAAGGAGAACCAGAAGAGGAAAGCGATTCAGAGGACTGTATCATCTCACCTCAGGAAAAGTAAGATCATTAAAGACTTTAATGATCTTACTCAAACTGTCAAATGACAGCATGTGAACACTGTGCAATCTGTTTGTTTTCAGGTCTAAAAAGATGCAAATTATTCACGAGGAGGCAAGTGAAAATGAAGATGATGAGGAGGAGGAAGAGGGGAGTGAAACAGGATCCTCTGACGATGACTCAAATGAGTTCATTGATGAAGATATTGAGCATCTTCTCGCACCTCAAGAACAATCACAGAAAAATGAGTGAGTACCATTTTCACTTCTCGGAGGTCAAAAACTACAGCCTGAAATACACCTCACAATTCAAAATGTATTTTCAGAGAAAAGGACCAGAGAGATGATGAGAAACGCAAAGGTAGAGTATCACACCATCACATGATGGACTGAACAAATCTTTACAACTCTTGATTCTTTTGCTCATTTTTTTGTTTCAGAAATTTCTGACATGGTGGAGATTTTTCGAGTTGAGACGAACAAATCAAGAAAGATGGATCACCTGAGTGACTCTGAGGAGTTTGACCACTTTTATGACTAAATGTGTCTGAGCTGGAACAAAATCCTCCCTCACACACCTCGGATTTAATTTATTTAAGACATAAAAAACTGGTGTAACAACAGTCTTTTAATGGCAATGTCGATTGTTTTTTTGTGTTGCATAATTTCAATCAAAATAAAAAATGATCTCACCTGTAATAACTCCTGTACATTAACATACATATGAAACCACTTTATTTTTGAACTACAAAAGAAAGAACCACACAAACAGTGATGACGCTCTGACAAACAGGAAATGAGATTGTACCAAGTGTGACAATAATTTATTGAAAAGAGATTATTGTTCTTGTTTCTGAGTGACAATACACTCTCAACATGTTTGTAATATAAAAAATAAACTGATGGGATTCAAACAGTGAATTGTTTTTAACATATTTTACATCAATAGAAGAGGGCAGCCTTCAAAGTCGCTTGCAAAACTGGTCCCGGTCAAGTTGACTCATTTCTGTTGACGACAAGCATCCAAAGTCTTTCATTCGTTTTCAGATTTTTACCACCTGAGCAGCCAAACAGGGGCTCGCTCTCTTCCCGTCCTCCGATGTAGCTTTGTGCTGAATGAGCAGCCTGCCGTAGGTCCCGCCCACCTGGCCTTTGGTCAGCCGTCCAGGATTGACACATACACAGCCGGCCACGTCCTGAAGACAAAGAGAGAGGGTGAGGCTTTAAAAGACATCATGCGGAAAGAAAATTCCTGTAAGTGCTTGATCACTAAATTAAAACTTCGTTAAAAAGGTGTTACAGTTCTGCACCTTTACAAAGTAGCGCAGCTCAGAGGGAATGATGAGAATGTCAGGGGTGAGTGGCATCTGACCAAAACTCTGGAACTTCTCATAATCCATGTTCACCTCCTCCACGGGCGGGTAGAGCGGGTAGTAGCTGTAAAGTAAAGACCACAAGCGTGTTGGAGCTTTAGTGTCGGGCGGTCTTCAAAACGAAAAACAACACGTGAACTTTTTTAGGACTCCTACCTCCTCTGGGTCAGCATGTGCTTCAGGATGCGTGAGAATCTGTCCGATCCAGTGCCACTGCAACGCAAAACATTTTCAGTAACACGGATGGCAGTCGTTCTATAATCTATATTATGCAACTGCTGCCTCTGGTATTTGAGTGAAGAAGGGTGGATGAGAGAAAGTTTGTATTTCTGTCATAATGATTCTTGGGGATTTGATAAAATATTGAATATTTTTGGCTTAAAACTCACAGTAGCTGTCCTCCTCTCCTCGTATTTAATAAAAGTATGTTAAATAATGTGTGTTTGTTGTTACAGCCTTCCTGCACTTCTTTAAATATTAACATTAAATATAATAATTTCAATATTATCCTTTGTAACCAAACCGCTTGTGCTTCAGATGACACTAAACATTTAGTTACACATAAACAGTTTCTGCACACAGTCTTCCTCACCAGCTGATCTCCTCTGCGCCCATGTGGAACAGGATGTCAGTGGATGTCAAGCCAAAGGTGACACCATCGATCAGCAGGGTGCAGGGATCAGGTACCAGGGTGACACGCTGCAGAGCATGAACACAAACAATATATATAAGACTGATGTGACCTTAAACAGACACTTTGTTTAGTTCCTCTGTTTGAATCTTGTGTTGGAGGAAGGACACAGGTCTCTGTGTGTCTGACCTGGGCCTGGTCCTTGCTGAGGTTTGGCAGGACGAAGGGAGGCTGCGGGTAGATGAAATGATGGTGGATGTCTCTCTGGGAGGGTACAAACACTAAGCGACAGCCAACGCTGGAAAAAATGAAATAAAAAGCTTCATGATGATAAATATTTCTGATTAGGTCGCATTACAAGTTACCATGACAACCTTAAAAAAAAAAAAAAAAGGTCCTCGGGCGCTTAAATAAAGGATGATGAGATGAGACAAACCTTTTTGTTCCATCCACAATGCTTTCGATACATCTTGAGAAAATGGCCTCAAACGTCTCGGTCACCTGAGCTTTCTATTTGACAAATCAAAGATAGTTACGTATATTTAATGTTCAGATCTAAAACATCAGATAGAGGAGCAGTGGGCACAAACTGAGCTTGTCCACTGGAAAACATACCTCAATTTGTTCATGTTTGGAATCCACAAACGGGCCCAGCTGGAGGAGAGGAGGGAGAATTAGAAAACCCAAAACACAATATGCACTCATGCGATTATACGTGGAAGAACTGATTGTAATGCAGCAGAAAATCAAGCAGCTATACCAGCAGGCAGACATCAGGGCGATCCCTGACAATGACATTGATTAGGTCCAGCAGAGGGTCAAAGGTCAGGCTGTCAGAGGGAGTGTACGGTCCACATGCCACCAGTACGTTCATAGGCTCTGCAATCACACGAGATGATGTAAGCAACCTAAAAATGCTGACTGGAAAGTCACTCCACCAACAGGATGCACTGCATCATCATCATCATTCCTGACCTTCGTCCAGCTCCATTTTCTCCTCAGGAGTGTAGAAAGGAAGAGGCACTCCCTATAAAAGACAAGACTGTTAACAGAAGACACACGGCAGGGTGCAGATCTTAACTTTAACTTAAAGAAACTAGTAGTGGACCTCGTAGAGTTTGGAAGCCATCAGTTTTCTCCCTGTTGTGTTCATCCCCTCCAACACTACCACCTGAGGAAAAAAGAAACAGACGAGGAGATCATGCCGTACTCTGAGATACAATAAATGCTTCCTACGCAACAATTTCACACACATCAGTCAGGTGCTTATTTATTTTTTATGTGTGTATTTTTAATGTTTGTCAGAGTTCTCGGTCAGACGCTGGGTGAGTCTCCTGCCCATGTCCTTGGCATGCTCTGTTACTCTCGGTGGCCTTATAACCTGCTGCACACAACTTAGTGCACAGGTAAAGGAGAGGCCACCGCTCATTCATTCATAATAATAGCATGCAAAGCAGAAATGACAAAAAGCTGATTAAATTAATACAGTTAAAGTTGACACAAATGAAGCTTTCAGCCATCAAGAAAAGAGGTTTTCTTCTGCTCACCTGACCAGGAAACAGAGAGTACTCTTTGAGCTCTGATAGGTCAACAGGTACTTGCTGACCACCTTGCTCTGGTCCCGCCTCCAACAGAACCGACTGTGCGTTCAGTTTGCCGTTACTGTCGCAGCAAACCTGACCCAACACTGTTACACAGTCCTGCAGGTGAAGACATACAAATAAACTCTAAACATACAAATACACTTAATAAATATTTACTGCTGATAAACTATAGACTATTCTATTAAATTCATACTCACACATTGATAACTAACATTTCAGGTATTTAGGTTAAATTACATTCAACATCTGATTCATATGTACAAAGTTTAGCACTAACCAGCTCCCACTTTTTTTACTGTCTGCTGATTTGTTGATTAAAAATCTGTGTTGTGTCCTTGTTAGATGTAAAAAATATGAAGTTAAAAGTGTCAAATATATGCAACGTTTCCAAAACGTTCAGAAACGCCTCTGTACCTGAGCCGGCAGAGAGACAGGAGAGAACTCCTCGATGTTGAAGTGAGACTTGAGGCCCTCGCCGAGCTCCTCGATCTTCTCTGTCAACACTGAAGAAAACCGACACGAAAAGATCTTCAGGTTGAAATAATGTGCATTCATATGTACTCTTTTATTTAGTAGATGTGTAGAGTGCTGTTTCTGTTGGATAAATAAATTCAGGAGAACCTGTTTGATTTAGAATTTAAAAGGAAACGTAGGAACGTCCGTGTCATGTTTGTGTGACTCCATAAGACTCATGAGACTGGTTTGGATTAAACTTCAACAACACATGATATATAGCGAGTAAAATGTTTAGATATAACACTCTTCACTCTAAATTAGTTCAGTTCACATGCAGGCCCGTTTTACCATTTCGAACATCGCGCAGCCTCTGGAACATGTACTTGTAGCTGCAGGTGAGGGAGTCTTCGGGCCCTTCCAGCAGCTCCAACTGAACGCCTGCACCCAGAGCCTTCCTCCCTGCCCAGCGGGTGCCCTGCACAGCCCCGAACGTAACCACCACCTCCCCTTTCGCTCCTCGCTGGCTGTACTTCTGTGAGGGGGTTGAACTTCCAAAGAGAGATGGGAAGACGGCAAGAGTCGGGTCACAGTATTATGCAACCTATGATTATTACATTTTTTCATCAGCTCATTGACTCATTTGTCTTTGTGTTGTTACCTGGGAGAAAAGCTGGCAGGAGACAGCAGCAGGCCCGGGCTGGCCAGGAGAGCTACACTTCTTTTTGAATGAGGGTGTTCAGGGGTGGTCAGTGCTCGCTTCTGGGAGCCCTACACACACACACACACACACACACACAGTCATGTTAGAGCGACTCACACTCACTTTAGGGCCATCTAGTGAGTCAAACTGAAATAATTTAGCTTGTGACTCTCCACAGAAGAGCTGAAGTCGACAGTGACAGCTTACTTTAGCAGGAGTAGAGTAGGAGTCCAGCAGGTTCTCCTCCTCTTCCTCAGCTTTGATTCTGAACAAATAAATGTCAAGGACTGTGACAGAACGGCACTGGACACTCGTGCTAGAGAAGTGATGAATTCAGAGAGAGAAGCTGCTGGATAATCAAGATCTGAGAGTTTAACATGAAGGATACAGTTCCTGTAGTGAGTGGATGTCTCTGGTTCTGTTATGAGTTTCTTCTTTCCTGAAGCTCGGTTTGGATTTGTTCTTCTTGTTTAACACCTGCAATGAAAACGAACACACTGTGAATACAAAACGGTTGTGACAAGAGTTCAAAACAATAATATCACTAACACATGTGATATGAAAAGATCCTGAATCATTTGGAAAAGCGTTTCTGTTACCTCGTGTTCGAATTGCTCCAAGGTGTCCGTGGTGAGTTTGAGTCCATTTTTAGTGGTGCTGTATGCCACCCACTCCAGCACCATCTCATCTGCCTGTATCCTGTTACAGATGCACTGCTCCACCACTGGACACCAGATGAGATACGAGGGAAACGAAGGTGAGCAGGTAAAAAAAAAAGGTATAATATAAATATAAATCCACACCGAAGCAACATGAACGCAACATAACAGCGATGACCGAGAAGTGGAGGATAATAAATTTTATGCTTTAACTTGTCACAGCACAAACTAATAACGTGATGTAAATGTGGTAGATCATCTGTTGGACTTTCACAAAAACATCTTTAGTTACTGTGACCCTGCATCTCTGGTACAGTCTGCCTGTGGATCTGAGGGACTGACCGCTAGAGACATTTTAATTATCTGTGTAGCCTGGCTTTTAAGTCTTTCTCATCATATCTTCTACTTTTTATTCAGTTCAATTCATAACACACGTTATCTCACAACCCTTTCCATATAGAACAGGTGTAGACTCTTTATCATTCATTTGTTATTACTGGCTTTTAATTGTTATAACATATCATAACTGTTATAAAAATTATTATACTAGGGTGCAGATGTTTTAACTTATATAGAGTGTGTGTGTGTGTGTGTCCTGTTTGTTTTGCATGTCTCGAGAGACAGGTTAGGGAAGTATCATTTGGATATAAAACATAATGCTCATTACTGAGCAGAAAACCAAAAAAAGGACTTAACTGTATGAGTGACAGCCCATTTTAACCTATTGTTAGAGCTCCTCAGGGAGCCTTTTCCCTGTGACCCCCTTTTTGTTTGTTGCACTGTTAAACGCTCCTTCTTGTACAAGAAAAATAAATTCAACTTAAACTTTGATACTTTGAATCCAGTCTTCCTTATTTTTAAAAATGAAATCCCATACCAATAACTGTATGGCCTCATGTTATTAATGTGTTCAGGTCATTGCTGTCTATTTCTGTCTGCATGTTGCTCTGTGAAGAACTCTGGCTCCATGTTTGCATGAAAGGTTTCTGAAAAGGAGTTTTTCTGTCACTGTGAAGGTTGATGACAAAGCGACATAATAATAATGTTTATATATTTCATCTATGACACACAGTTGAGACTAAACATCACCACTTTGAGCAGCTGTGTTAGCTCCTGTACAAGCTGAATATCAGCTGTTATCTACTCACTCTTGTCGAGCACGGAGTCATCTCTGCAGGGTATGTCGAACATCTCCAGCTCTGATTTGAGCCTCTCTCCGGTCACTGCTGCCATTGTTCAACTTGTAATGTTTACTAATGTTTTGGTACTTCTGCAGCTAACGTTAGCTTTGCTCTCACTTCATAACAACAACAACAACAACAACAACAACAACAATGACCCGGGTCTCTTCACGTGACTTCCAAACACGAGCTTCAAGCATCAGCTTCACGTTAAACGGTGAAATAAATCTGATCTAACGTCAGATGTCCATTTTCATTTTACCGCGAAAAACTCCTGTCGCTGCTTGGCGGCCGGAATTTACGTCACGTCCATGAACTGTCACAAGCGGAAGTAGCAGCGCCTCCAAAATAAAAGCTTTTAGTGCCATCTAGTGGCCACACTTTTTATTCATCGGGTACACTTCAAGCCGATGTGATTCAATACAACTACTCTGCCATAAACTCTACTTTTAAGAAGCTTGTAAAGTTTCAGTATTTGTGATAAACCCACTTTATGTTTATTATGGGGGGGCAGTAGCTCAGTCCATAGGAACTTGGTTTGGGAACCGGAGGGTGGCCGGCTCAAGCCCAGCATGGACCAAAAATATGGAAGGTGGACTGGTAGCTGGAGAGGTGCATGTTCACTTCCTGGGCACTGCAGAGGTGCCCTTGAGCAAGGCACCGAACCCCCCCAACTGCTCACAGGGCGCCGGTCTGTCTGGCTGCCCATCACTCCACCATCTCTCTCCACATTTGCATTTCTATGAGCCTTTGTGCTGTATGTGTGTTTGGGGTTAAAAATGCATGTAGATAAAAAAATTGAGTGAAAAAATAATTTTCCTGTTGAGGGGAGTAATAAAGTATACCTTCTTCTTCTTCTTTATTCTGTCTTAGTGGGAGCTTTTGTTGTACAGGAGTGCTTTATGTTGAGGTGTTTCAAATATTAAGGCCCCCTCATCTGCTGAATGAGCTACTGCTGGCGGCAGGTTTAAAATCCAGCATGGACCAAAGTATTGAGGGTGGTTTGGTAGCCAGAAAAGTGATAGTTTGAGGTGCCCTTGCGCAAGGTACCGAACCCCTAACTGCTCCCAGGGCGCTGCCCATCACTCCACCACATCTTCATATTTGCATGTCTATGAACTGTGTATGTGTGTGTGTGTGTGTGTGTGTGTGTGGTTGTATTTCGGGTCAAATGCATGTGAAAACTTGTGTGAAAAAAGAGATTAATGTTTCTATTGTACAACGTCAATAGAAACATAGTTAAAACATTAATACCTCTTTGTCAGTGTCACAAAATCTGAAACATTATAATCTATAAGAAGAGAGATGGATTGTACAGGTGTACCTAATGAAGCGGGTGGTTGGTGTATTTCAGTGTTTAGATTAGATTATACTTTCTCACAACGGGGAAATTTACTTGTCACAGCAGCAGAGAAAGTTTAACATACACTACAGAAGTAATAATAAAAAGGGCAAACGCAACGAACAGACAGAAGTATCTTTCATCTATACAATAAACAAAAAACAACAGACAGGCATGTACAACGAGTACTTTAACCATACTGGTTATCCCAGCTCAACTTGTTTCACTCCCACAGCCTCAATAGGAATGTACACATCCTGTTCAGGTGCTCATGTTTAACCGTACTGTTTAATTAGGGGTGCATAAAACAAACAGAACATCAACAGAAGCAGATCCAGTTCAATGTTGATCTTGTTTGGAGCATTTTATCGTAGAACTATGCTAAAAAATAACGTCTGTTATAACACACAAACTATAATATAAACAATATATGTATTACATTAAATATTAAATAGTCAGCAGCACATTTACCACTACTACCGCACTTAAAAAAGACATTCCAGTGTTAACTGCTTTCAACAGCCTTCAAACGAAACGAAAGAGACAAAACACACTTTCTCAGATTTCTCTTCCGGTGGGCTCATCGCCCTCCTGTTCTTCCACCTGTGAAAGTGATGGTGTGTCAAACACAAATACAAGTAAAAGCACAGAAGTGTTGCTATAGTAACTGGTTGGTATAAGTGAGCAACGAACATCCCACTCACCTGTGTAGGGTAGCACTTGCCCCTGGGAATGAATTTCCATGACGTCACCCTCCTCAGGGATTCGCGGAGGGAAGCTGACAGCTCATGAGTGTCACGCACCTGACAAACACACACACACACACACAGTGTACACAATACAAAGTGTATTTACAGTGTACATTACCTGCTGAACATCTTTGTCAGTGCTGTCTTTGGTAAATTTTGAGAGCTGTGAAAGTGAATATCTGCATAAACAGTTTTTAAATTAAATTTTTTCACACCTTCATGCTGCTCAGACAGGCGTTTCTGAAGTCCAGGTTACTGCTGCAGCTCACGATACTGATGGACGAGCTGAGAATCACCTCAGCAGCTGAACGCAGCTTCTCATGGTTCTTACATGTCACACAAAGCACGCAAAACACACCGTCATCATTAGGTTTCATTCATGTGTTGACTCTTAAATGATTCATCTGCTTTAACGTGCAAATGTTTTGACATCTTTGTTTGACAACGGACAGCAACATAAACTGATTTTTTCTGCCAACTAATCAGTCAAATAACCATAAAATCCTGAAAACAAAACAACATGTGATTACAGAGTATTTCCCCTCTGAAAGTTCATGTGTCCTTGTATCTCAGACTTGCCTTTTTTCCACGATTCAGGCCTTTCAGTGCGTTCTTCAGCTCAGTCTGCAGAGCTGTTGTGACTGCCTGCCTGTTGTTGCTCAGAATGCCCTCCAGGTGGTGCTCTATCAGCGCCTCTGTGGCTGTCGGAGAATCACAGATGAAAGATAAAAATGTAAAACCAACTTTGAGGCAGTGTTTTGTGAGTATGCTTTGCAGCTGTCTCTCACCCATACTATCAGAGAGATGGCAGGTGAACGGGTCACTGTGCTGCAGGAAGAGGAAGAGCAGGAGAGTCTGCTGCACTGAGGGAAGACTTAATTCTTGTTCTGAATCCTGGAGGTTTTCTTGCTTTGCCGTGTACACGGTGGCACCACTGTTCACATGATCTGCAGACAATGTTAAAACAAGCAAAAATCACAAGACAGACAAAGAAACCCTGATTATTAGTGCTAAAAATCCACTTTAAACAGTGAACACACTGCAAGTCTACACTGGTTGGAGGCACACTGGTACAGTGGTGAGTTGTAAAAAAAAAAAGAAAAAGAAAATCATACCATGTATGTAACATTACTTAACATTACTTGCCCAACCCAAAGGCGTGCCTTCCATTACCACATAATGAAAGGCACACCTTTGGGCTGGGCAAGTAATTATCACTTTCTACAACATTTCTAGTTTTAAAGAGTTCACTTTAGTACAGCGAGCTCATAGATCTTTTCCTGTGCGCCATCAGTATCTCAGAATGTCCCTTTTCAGGCCAAAGTAAATCAAACATCACTGATAATTCAGTAGTACTTGAGATGTGGCAATAACTCTAGTATTTTTTGTGCTGATATTGTGAATGAACTTGTGATTTATGGAGACTTGTGGTTTTGCCTGTGGTTGTGATTCATTAATTGTGTAATCTACATGGCAAACAGCTGCTTTTTTAAGCAAGAGCAGTTTCTGAGAAGTCAGCCAATTCTACTCATTTTTCATTTAAACATTGTTGTGACTCTACTGCCTGGAATCTAATCCTAGAGATAAATTAGTGATGACTGAGCTTCGTTCAAGATAAAGTTGTCACTTTAATAAACCAGATCAGCTCAAATCAGCTCTCTCACATGTGATTTAGCCGTTTAACAGAATTGTCTAAGAGGAAAAAAGTGAAGTTTCTCCAGGACATACTTAAAGTTGACATTAAACTTTCAAGAATTAAATTGAGCAGGGCTGACTATGAAGGATTATTTGTGTTGTACACGAGTATTTCACTGAAGACGAACACCTGCTTGTCAACCTGTTTAAAAATTTTCATGAAATCAGTTCCAATACTATATTTAAAGATGATGCTGTTGAATTCATGGCTTGTTTTGTACTTAACTTCTTAATTTATAAAATCTAGACTGCTGTCTGTTGTCATGTTGTCTGTGTGTCTTGTATCTGTTTTAATTTGACTTGTTCTTAGTTTGTGCTGCTGCCTGTCTTGGCCAGGACTCCCTTGAAAAAGACGTTTTCTGGTTAAATAAATAAAGAAATAAAAAAGAAATAGAATAATTATGTTCATGTAAAGGTAAAAACAGAACAAAAATGCTGATAGCACCTACAAAATCTTTGACTTCGACATCAATGTTTTATTCTTCTTCCCTGTGGAAACTCAGGCACGATAGAGCTGTGGTTAGTTGTTGTAAACACCATGATCAGAGTTAAATATGGTGGGATGGGAGAACACAATGTAAACACTTTATTTGCTCCAAATTCCAGACTAACTAACAACTCACGGCTGGGAGAATTGTTTTGCTCTGTGAATGCAACACATTCCTGCATCAGAACTAGCAGCTTGCACTGAACGTAAACCAGATCAGTTGCATGTAAACATAATTCACCGGGAGACAATAAAAAAATTTCACTGCTGGAGCACAGATTTTCAGTGTTGGCTCCATTCGTCTCTTTAAGGTCACTTAAAGTGTTTTTGTTACTGTGTTTTGTGTGTGCTGTTTTCCATTTTACTTCCATTGTTTGGTTTTATTGCTCTAATTCAAATTATATGGCTCTTGTGATCTATTACAGTTTTTTTTTCAGACCGCTTCGGGCCTGGGCATGGTTTCTAACAAACAGACACAGATGGCTGAAGTTATAGTCTCTTCTTGTACTCACTCTGAGAAATGTTGTTTGTTTCCTATTTACGCGAGGCCTGTGTACAGTACATCAGGTTCAAAGTATACACTGTTTAGGAATCCAACCTTTACAGGTCCCCAAGCAAAAGATCTAGTATGTATCCTGTCCATTGGTGGTTGTTGTCTACCTAGGGAGCAGTGGAGGCTGTGCAGGCCCAGTTCCTGACAGTCCAGTTCATTAGGGAGGTTCTGGAAGAAGGTGGAGGGGCCTGTGACAGGAACATTACTTGGGCTGCACACCAACACATGGACACATGTGAAGTCAAGGAAGACTAATCCAAATCAGATGCCTGAGTCCCTATTAAAACTAAGGAGGAGCAGTTCTGTTCTGGCTTCCTCTCAAGCTCACCACCTCATCACACTGAATCGTTGAGCCAAGCCTGCGCAAGAAACTCATTGTGATTGCTTTTATCGCTATGTCACTCTTTTGGTCATTACCAGAGGCTTAGGTGGGAGTTTGAATATTGGCCAACCGTAAATGGAAAGATTCGCCTCTAGCCTGAGACTGGCCAGCTGTGCTGAGGTAAGGAGGATTGGACTTAGCTCTCCTTTTTTAAATTTTTTTATTTGTTGCACTATTTCTGTTTTCTTTTTTTGTGAACCACCTAGTCCAGTCTTTGTATTTTGAGACAAACTAAGCACCATTGTCCCCAAATTTAAATGTCTTTGTGTGTGGCTATTAGACACATCTCATGGTTGAACTAACAAGATACTTGAAATCCATGACCCCATGATAGGAGGGGGACCATGGCCTAAGACTTGGACAGCTTGATTCCTGCTGCTTTTACACTTAGCTGCAAAACTGGCCCAGTGCGCACTGGAAGTCACAGACTGATGATGAAGCCAGCTGAACCACATCCTCTTCCAAAAAAGCAGTGACGTAATCCTGAGGCCAGCTGTGCCCGGATATTGTCATAACAAATCACAAACCAAGCTCTAATAAATATTTGCAAAGGATATTTGTATGTTGGTGAGTTGTGTTGCCAGATTGGGGTACTGCAGCACACAGGGTGTAAGGAGTGTGACAGGCTGGATGCTGAGCTCCCCGAACAGACCTCGCTCCATGGCTTCAGGTGGAATACTGAGTGGCAATCTGCTGCCACAGAGAGGGTGTCCTCCCTGACACCAGCATCCTTTCTTTACACACTCTGGAGGCCTTTAAACATAAAGAGAGAGGATTACTTTCTATAAACAACAGATTATGTACTGTATATGCCCTAAACCAGCATTACTGACTGTGTCCTACAGGTGACATCCAACATGAGTGATGGCTGCTTTGCTCTTGCAACTTTACTCTTGATCTTCACTCTGCAGGAATATGAATATAGTGTTAGCGCTTCATAAACACAGACTCATGGAGGTTTTAACAGGAACAGTGAGCCATTATGTTGCTATGCCAAAAAAGATAACAAGTCAAAATGTGATGAGACTGCTTTGAAGTCTTTGTATGTGAGATAATCTTTTACATTTATACGTTTAAAGGGATTCTGAGTGGGAGTTTTCCTTAAAAGAAACAAAACAATGTCTAGACTTGTACAAAAACAATCCCTCCTAATTTTCACTTAGACGTTTGTAAGAAGTCTGTATCTCCAGAGAGCCTGTTGTGAGCATTTTCTTATTTCTTCGCTGTGTTTGGGACGTTTCTGGGCATCAACCTTTGAGGTGAGTTTGGGACTAGTAGCATAACGTAGCGAGCGAGTTACACCGCTGTCTCTCTCCTGTACTCTCTGTCTCTGTCACGGATGTATAAAAAGCTCGAGGTTTGTGTGTCTGTTTGACCGAGGCTGAGCTACACATTGCTGACAGGATGATGCATGCAGCTTCGACGACATTCACACGAAATCCGATGGGAAAATCCTACTCAGTATGCCTTTAAGTAACTTGTCCAAAACAAAACAGATCGATTCTAGTGTGAATAAATCATTGGACATATCAAATCTACGAAATAAACAATCCAATAACACAGTTTTGAGTAAAAACAGCACTATTATGTTGTCATCCGGCCTGTGGGATTCTTGCTAGATTGGAAGCTACAAGCATACCTAAATTCTTGCTGGAAGGTCTGCTGACTGAATTGTAATTTGAGTTGGGTTTTGATCTGTGAAAAAAGAAGGATGATCAAGTTTTTAACTAGCAACTTTAAAAACAACACAGCGGATACATGTCAGAGGGAAACAGATCGTACCCCTGCGTTCACCAAACTAAACATGCGCAGGAACTCTTCAATACGAACACACCACTCTGGAATGAAAAGTCTTGAATCTCTCATCTGTACAGCACAAAGACATAACACAGAGATCACGTGACATTGATAAGACATTTGGAAGATTTTGGCCTAATTACTAAGATAATATAGTGATCCTCCTACTCAGATGTCTTGGCACATTTCTCTGGCAGACAAAGAGGTAAGTAAAGTTTTAAACTCTCTAATCCACTCCAAATGAAAGTTAGTAAACGTTTTTTACCTGAAATGACAGGAGTAATCTGAGGGAACCATACAGATCAGTGAAGGCACACAGCTCCTCTGGGTCAGGGACAGAGGGACACGGCGACATACGGGGAAACATGCTCTCCTTCAAATCTGTGAGGACTAATGTAGCAAAAAGAGGCGACTTAGAGATGTACAAAAGCTGAGATGTACATGTGTGTTAGGTGTGTGTACAAACCTGGCTCGAGTGTTTTCATTTTAATGCCTTTGCACCAGGGGCCAGCACCTGCAACTGCACCACAGATGTGAACACAAACTGTTTTGTGGCATAAAGGGACTACAGCTTTCTGATGAAGCAGTGTATATATCAGGGATGTCCAAAGTACGGCGCGGGGGCCAATCACATAACATATTATTTATGGGCTGCTAGGATTGTCAGATACTGTATGGCTGGAAGATTTTAATTTTTTTGGTTGACACAGCGAAGCATTTAAACCTCTAAGGACATAACTGCTGGTGTTATATATCTGTAGATGTGACATAAAATATTAATTTCTGAAAGATTTTGTTAAAGACAAGAGCAAGAGTGATACGTTTCAAACTTAAATGTCAACAGACTTTGCATTACTCATAATAAGTCATGTTTAAAATGAACAATTTATTCTTTGTTATCTGACTCCAGATGTAAAAGAAAGGTTTGTTCATGCCTGATTAGCTTAGATTTGGTTACAAAATGATAATTGTGACAATGGAAACGAAATTGTTGAAAACAGTGCATTTGTATGTAACTTTTTAAATGTTAGTACAGGCCCCCGGCCCTCTTTAAAAAGGAGCTTGGACACCCCTGATGTATATGATGAGAAAAACGGTGAAGCTTACCAGTGCAGTTCAGACTTTGGACAGCTGCCCCTGTTTTAGTCCACAGGAGGACCAGCAGTCCTCCTGCAGCCTGCACACGCACCCCACGCTGCTTTCCCAACAGCATCACCAGCCGCAGCACCTGAAGGCAGCATTGAAACCAGCTAAAGCTAAAACATTGTTTTGAAAACCTTCTACCAGCCATGTTCAACTTCACCATCCACTCAATAATAAATGATTATTTTGAGTTTAAAATCTACCAGCTGCTTTCATATTTTACCAGCGTCTGTCTCCATTTAAAGAAACAATGACGAGCAAAGATAAACTGTCAATTAAACAGTATTTTTTTTAACACATTTACACGTTTCCTATTGCAGCTAAAAATGAATTATTCGAAGTTATTTACCTGTTGTATTTCTCTGGACATCTTTCATCAATTTAGCAAACATACGCGCGCTTTACTCTACGTTATACTGCGCATGCGCCTCACCCACTCCGTACTCAGACTGTCCTCCAGACTTTTACTTTTCTGCAGCCAAAATCACAGCTGACAATGTTGTTCAATCAGAGAAATCACTGATAACGCCTTATACATGCAAGGACAAATAGACAAGTAGTCCATAAATCAATAATAATAATGATTTGTGGCAATTATCATCCCTTTATAATTGTGATTAGGCACCTGAAATACTATAGAGATACTGACGTGTAGACTCACTGGCCAAACACTGTTAAAGTTTCTAAGCATTTACTTTATATTTTAGTATCTAATACACAGAATATAATTACATAAGTTTTAAAGCAGTCATACTTTCAAACATTTTATTTTCCATTTTCTTGTGATACCTATTTGTTTTCTAAAATTATATATAATGTATGTTGGTGTGTGTGTGTGTGTGTGTTGCTGTTTATGTTGTTACTGGATCTTGAAATAACAAATGTTGTTATCCTGAGATAACAAGTCATTTTCCTTTTTATTTTAATATAATAGACTATCCTTTTGCTTTCTTGGGATCCTGAATTCATTAGAGTATTATTTCCGGGAAACAATGTTTTGTTATCTTGAGATCTTGAGAAAATTATCCTGTTATTGGGATAACAACTTTTCCCCCCCGACATAATTACATAAATAACCTCAAGATGTCGAGAAAACAGGAAGACAAGAAAATAGAGGAAATAAAAGCTCCCACTGAATAGCTTTTTCTTGAACATGTGTTGCTTCATGCGTGCATAGCTTTTTTCTGTACTTTTGCAGGTGTCGATATTAATATGTACATACAAAAACACACTCTGCTTAGATACCATGATGTATTTATTTGTATTGATTTATGTAATGTAAACACAAACAATGCAGCATATGAAAACAAAACAGTGTCAAAAGATAAACACAAACACAAAACCGTTTCTCTATTTGGTCTGTCCAGCTTTCACAGTTGTTATTTGTATAAATATATGTGAGTCTTTGTGTTCAACACAAATCACTTTCCCTCTTTCTCACTCCACTCCCTGTATGCTCCGGCATAATTACGTGCACTGAAAGAGAAGACAGAGGGAGGACAAATTTTAGGACAATAAGAGGAAATAAGACATAGACAGCCAAAGTGCATCTCAAACTTCTATGAGGAAACACAAGAATGTTGTATGAGCATGAGATAAATCTTAAAACACTAAGAGTTACTGATGTAGGAGACCCGATGTGTGTATAATGTATAGTATCCAATAACTTGTTTACTTCACATAGCCGAGTTCGTTTGCCTTGCTCGTGGCCACTCCCCCTCTTCTTCCAACCTGGCAGTGAAACACCAGCTCTGGCGCATCCAACGGTGGCTTTGTTACTCCATATTTGGCCTTGAAGTCTTCTGGCTCCATTTTGAAAGCAGCCTCTACTGTATCAACTGAATGAAAGGGAGGAATACATTAACATCCAATGCAAAATTGTTGCACTGTTAACGATGTTACAGTGATGCTTATCTATGACAACACACTGGTCTGAATGTGTTTGATTCGTGAGGAAATTCAGTGTTCAGTCTGTGTGAATTTAAATGAAGCTAACCTGGGATATGAACAGATCCTGGAATACGTCCTTTATCCACTTCATCTTTTGTGCGGACATCAACCAGAAACAGATTCTGGCTCTTTCCCACAAGAGCTTTCAAATCCTCATAGGAGATTTCCTTGGTGACTGGCAATGAAAGAGGGAATACATTTAAAGGCTTTGCAAAGCATTTGCTGAATACTCCCACAAACTAAATATTTTAATCGTATACTTAAATCAGCCATGAGACATGATTTTATTAGACTGGTGACTGACCTTTCGAAACAAAAACAACCACAGTTCGTGCAATGGATTATACACAGCACACTAGGGAACTCAAGTGGATACAAACAGTCTGATTACGAGGTATGTACTAAACCACTGGTTCTCAAACTGTGGAACAAGGCATCCTCCTTGTAGTGGCGCTTAAAGGGAACCTATGAAATCTTAAAAAAATAAAAAATAAACTAACTTAAAAATATTATACAATCAAAATATGATGTTATAATGTAATTTAAGATTTCATTTCCTGTAATATATTTTCCATCACCAAATAACTAGGAACTAGGAGTAAATCTGACACCTGCGTGAACTAGTTTGAACAAGGTTGGACTACGCTGATTGTAATTAAACGTCATAATGGTGGTACTTGGGATTTTCTGAGTTTAGCTCAATTTATTCAGACACAGTGGGCTACCCGCCTGGTTGTTGGTGCCATAGTGCATGAGTTGAGATATCGGTATCATGAGAGACAATCAAGACTAAAAGTACCTCCACCTCCTGAGTACATTCCTCTCCAAAAGATTGCTCCCTCATGTTGGCACTCCTACTGTTTTTAATCAGCCTGTGTGCTGGTGTGTGTCTGGAAGTCAGGAGTAAAGGTACCATGCCCCCACATGTCCCTTTGGTGAAACAGATTAAGGTATGCAAACACTTAAATAATAACTCTGGGTCGTTGGTTGTTGCTAGGGCAACTCTCCATGGTAATTCACCTTGGATACAAGTGGCTTCCGGGTTTATTTTTCTGCTGAGTCATGCTGCGACAGGACTCACTGTATAATTTTTGCAACAACTGTTTCCTCATTTAATATTTATAAATTATAAAAAAAATCTGTGCATGTGATAGCTAGCTTGCAGAAACAACGAGGGGCCCACAGTCTGTCTATTTTAGTGCTACTTTAAACTAGTTACAGGATATTATTTATTAACTGTTAACAAGTGTTCACTAATTAACCAGTTTTCTCAACCAACATTAGGGATGTGCCGTGTCTTTTCTATAATTAAACAGGCGGTTGTTAGTTAAATTATGTCCGTCTCAGTGAGTGAAGTGTGCAAAGACTCACCTGAGTTCGCCATCCTGCTCGTGTGAAGCACTTACAAATATGAATGATAATTGCATACGTTAAAAACAATACACGTTCTTCCTCCAACTTGTTTAGAGACAGATCATTGGCTTAGACGCCGACAGAGGGCGGGAAAGACTTCAGTCATTAGCCAATGAAATCAACTTCCCACTCGCTGTGTTTTTACTAGACTTTCAAATTAAAAGCTTAGAGTCAGATCAATAGCTGAAGGTCGATATTGTGATAAAATAATTATGTTACAGGTAAATGTCAACTAAAAGCATAAAAATATTTTTAAAATATATATATATATATATATATGTTAAAAAAATATCCAAAGTAGAAATAAACACTATACATCATGTTCTTTCAGAGTGTTATGTCGTTATATGCATCATATTATTGAATAATAATTATTGATGCAATAACTTGTCATTTTAATTTTGTAGCCAGTTAAGGATGAGATCATTTTGGCAATATGTTTTTTAAATATTGCTTTTATTCGGAATGGCAATATCACAAAATGTTTAGGACCTTTTAATGTTTTCATCATCTTTTCCAATTTCAATATTTCCAAAATTGTACCACACCAATCTTCCCCCAACGTACACTACATGGTACTGGATTTATCCACTTTCGAGTAATTGACTTTTTACTTGCTGCTAAAATAAACAGCAGCAGTTTTCTATCTTTCCCCTGTTTAAAAAACAAAAGTGTCCCAGATATAGAGTATCTAAGTTCAGCAGTGTTTGAGTCTTTAAAGCCATACTATATCATTCCAATATAAACTCGACCAGTCCTAGAATATATGGAAATGGGTTGCCTCTATTGAACCATATTGTCTCTAACACATTAAACTCCTATTCCTGTATTTTTCCTGATATACGGTCTTTATATATGTTATATTTATATATGGTCTCTCTGATCCATGGAGAAAGCTGAAAATTTCTCCCCAAGACTCCTCAGAAATTCCTATTTTTCCCACTTTTCTTTTATTTTTAGCGTATAGAATAGGATTGTACAATCTAGAGATGGACTCACTTGTTATTGAATAAAAATTGATTCGAGGATTTTAATGTGAGATTTGTTTAGTTTTTTTTTACTTTTCCACTTGGACTGCCAGTCCTCTATCAGTAATTGTAGTCTGACAAAGACTTTCCACAGCATGACTTAAGTCATTCCAAAGTTTTATTCCTTCCATCTGGCCTTATAACTAAAGCTCTCAAACAAATGTAGTGGAGTAGAAAGTAGTATTTCCCTCTGAAATATAGAGTATAATGTTAAGTAAAATTAAATGAACGTACCTTAAACTTAAATTTAAACATTTTCCACCATCATAACAAGAGAATCATAACAAGATGCAGATGCTTCTGTACAGCACACAAGAATTTAATGAGTGGTTTGACAAGTGTTGATATTATATTTCAGTCACCAGACCCAAGTCAACAGCTACAAAACATTTTGGCCGACTGTGGGTCAGTCCCTCAGAGACTTGATGCACATCAAAGCTGCTCTTGTGGCCTGTGGTGGCCATGCACTCCTTGCCAAGACATGTTATACTCATTAATTGGCTTTATGTAACAAAATGTAGCTGTGCAAAGCCTTTCAGATGAAAGCAACATTTTACAAAGTTTGTTTTTTTTATTAAAATAAGTTTTAGTGTATTATAAAAGTTTCAGTCAGTATATTCTAAAAATCATTAATATTTACAAGTCAATTCAGCAACGCTAAAAAACAGAACACAATATGCCTACAATGTTAATTTGCCAGCAAACAAACCTGTAGTTCTAACCCTAAAATGACACAAAATACCCATTTGTTAGTGTTATTCCTGGAACCCTACTCCTCTTGTCCCCAGTATGTTTACATGTTCCTTGAAACAGGACTGTATACAACTTCTTAATAATCAATCATGACACCACTGCAGAACTATCTGGCTTTTGTTCATGATTGCACCGTTGCTGTGCCCCCTGTCTCCAGGGCCTGTTCAGTGTGACTGGGATGGATTGTCTGTGCTGGATCACAGAGTTCCCTCTGTGCTGTAAGAAGGGTTTCCTAATCCATCAGTGGAGTTTCTCTTTGCCCTTTTATACATTTGATACTTCCAGAGGATCACGGCTGTTATGATGAGAATAAGAAGAAAGATGACTCCTCCTCCTATGACCCCGAGCAACAAGTTATGATCAGAAGATTCAGGACGTTCATACCGCTTACAGGAGAACTCTGACGGTACGCTGCCTCCTGCTTTGTTCACCGCCTCCACACACACCATAGTACCAGGTTCCAAAGATCCGACCAAAGTTCTTCGCGCAGTAGCCTGAAACTCCAGGGCGCCTTCTTCATTTCCCTGAACCACCACTCTGTACCGAGTCACCACAGAAGATGGAGCGCACCACTGAACCTCTATTTTCCCTTTGTGTTCCCCTTCACTGATTGGCAGCAGCGTATCAATGCGTGGTTCTTTAGGAGGCACATCAGCTCCACTTCTCCCCGGACAGAGGCACCCAGTCCTTTCATTAAGATCTTCACAGGGTTCCTGATTCTCCAAGCAAGGGTCGTATTGGCAAAACTGTGGTTTCTGTCGAAGAAGTGTGGTTCTCGCAGGATACACCACTTCAGGAGGAGAGCTGTGCTTGTCAAACTCTTCTTCATCTTCATACTCATTATTTGAGTTAATGGTTATGTATTTGAATGGTGGATGAGTGACGGGAGATGAAGTGGAGGCAGCATGAGTGTAGAGGTGGGAGTGAAGAAAAAGGAGAAGCACGGCCAGGTTCCTGTGAATTGACATCATATCTATGGACAGAAATGACAAATAGTGGTAAAATTAAACTGCCAATAATACAGTCATGAATAGATCATTAACACTTTCATCACTATGTTGATCGGCTTGCAATTAACCTTGTTTTCCTATTGACCTGTGTGTTAAAATAATACCTAAAGGCCAGTTTGAGGTAATAAAGAAACTGAAAACGAGAAGTTGGAGTTACTGTGGTAACGATCACTATATCAAAATACAGAAGGCAATATACAGAGACAAATAGCAAGGCTGGTAACAAGGATCCGCAGTGTTAATAAGAATTTGAGATTTTTTCCCTTTTAACAAAAGACAAGAAAGATTGGTTGAGAGTGATACTAAATAAATTACTCTGGCTTGACAAGGATGCTATTTAACAAAGTTTATAGCTTGGAAATTACTTTATGTGTAATCAAACATTTGTGATGTTCTAGTTTCTATTCTGTAAACAGCTTTAGATAAATAAATGCTGAGTCCAGAAAGAGAAAAAGTAAAACTATTGGGGTGGCTCCATCATTACTTCCATTTTCCCCTGGCAACAAGCCAGAAGAGTTCTGTGGGAACCCAAAACTGAATCAGAGTACAAACAGATTTACACTCTCTCACAATATAAAAGATGATTTCTCAAACCTTTCAATGCCAGAGATGAGTACCGAGTACTCTAACAATAAACATGAAACCTTCCAGTGTTTAACATCTGGTCAACACATGCGTCACCATAGCAATAAAAGTGACCTCAAAATAAAGAAAAGAGTTCAGAATAGTTTACTGTACCTGTTTTTTTCTTGAAGAATATTGCAAGTCTTTATTCTCTCCCTTGTTCCCACTCTGTCTGCTCTCACTGTGTACTCAGCGTCTTCTGCACTTACCGTCTTAAGCTGTTTGCTTCAGACTCCCGCCTCCTCCTCTTCTCCCTCCAGTGCCTCTCCCACCCCTTTTTTACTCATACTCTGCCTCTCTGTCTCCTGTCTTTTCTCACATCTTGCCTCCTTCTCTTTCTCAACAGGGCTTCCAGCCAGCCATCGCTGCTCTTTTGTGTGGAATTTTTCTGTGAATGTGTGACGGGACCGTTAAGGGAGAGGGTGGGCAGACTCACTATGTGCCTGCATGCTCCTTAGCATATTAATTTGCTGAGCAGCAGCGGGAGGCAGGCTTGTACTTGTTGCAGTATGTGTTGTATGTAATCCAGAGGTGCCTGTTTTTGATTACTTTTTTATGAGTTCCTCCATACTCTGCAGGTGTTCTTGTGGAAACAAACAGGACATAAGGTTACTTCAGTCCGTGTTTATGTGTGCTTTTCAGAGTGGGGGGTGAAGAATGCATGCATGTGTTTTTATTATGGACCCCCCCTACCCCACCTCTTGTAGCCCCTATTGTGACAAGCTGGAACGATCAAGGCTTTCTCATCTCCCAGCCTTTTATGGGGTGAAACTGGCAAAGTAGGAATGTTCGTTCTTATTCCAAGTGCCCACATTGCACAGATGAGAGGAAAAGTACCAGGGGCCTCCTTCTTTACCGACTTCTAAACTCAACTCAAATTTACTCAACTCAAAGCACTTAAAGTCTTGACAACTTGTGTAAACGGCTTCAATTTAATTTGAGCTAAAATGGAGTCTGTTTATGGTGAAGTACATGTGCATATACAAGGGATTTTTATCTTGTACTAAGAAGCAAAACCAACAACATAAAAGAAAAACACAATTAAGTGGGGTTGTGAGAATGTGCACTTGCACGTACAAATCAACTTCACATGAAGGCAAATTTAATTAATACGTTCACAAGATGAGGGCTGAGGGAACAGAAACAATAAATTATTGGGAGATGAATAAACCATAAACAGTGACTTAAATGTACAGTCACTTAAATGTGAAGGCAGGAAATAAGAGTACAGATTTATGCACTGCTTTTATTTAGTTTTATCTATACAAGAGGGGAAGTAGGGGAATAGTGTTTTTGTAGGTTATGTACATGTATTGTACACATTAAGACTTAATGTGAAAAATCAGAAAAAAGGGTATGTTGCACTGCAAAACTCAGCTAAACTGAAGTGTAAGTAGGTAACACACCTGTAATCTGTCAAAAATGCTGAAATAAATGAGCAACAATTTCGAGTGGAGCTAAATGTTGGTATGTGGCAACAATTTTCTCAGAATGCACAAGTGTAACACTAGAACTTCCTTGAGGGGAGAATGGGTGTGTCATTGGTTAGGAAGTTAAGAAAGTTAAGAAGAAGTGACTCTGTATTCATTGGCATTTTTGTTGTTTATTCAGGAGGGTTATGAGAAGTTGAATGCTTCTGCATTTACCGTGCCAGGTTACTTGAGAAAGGGAAGTTGAGAGATGTGTGATAACGTTGCCCTTACACACCTCTCATTTCTTATCATCATGTGCGATGATTTTTTTCCCCCATGGTGGGTGGCTGCTTTGAACCCGACACTTACACAAAAGGAAGAGATTTTAGAGGATGTTAATCCCCTATTTCACAACACAGGAGCTCATAGTTTGACTATGTTGGTCGATAATATCTCATACACTCATGGTCCCCAGAGCATAAAGCTTGCCGACTTTGGTGGGTCACCACCATGAGGTTGAGAGCTTTGAATTAATATTCTGAATATATCTGGACAACTATTGGCTGGATTACCATGAGGTTTACAACAGAAATCCATGGTGCCGAGAGGATAAATACTAATGTTTCTGGTAATCCCTACACTATGTACACTACCAATATGTCTTCATTCATCCACTGAAATATTTCAACATCTAGATGGATTGTACAAGACATGAACGATTCCTTGACTTTGGCGATCCCCTGATTTTTGTCTTTAGTGCCACCGCAGTGAGGCTCACAATCACATTTGTGCTTTTGAGAGTAAAATCTCAATCTCAAAAATGAACTGTGTCCAGTTTCAGTGTCAAGTGCACAAGGATACTGAAAAATAGATAAGCGTTACTGGAATTGAGTCACAGAATTTCAGATGAACAAACTCTGACAAATCACTGACAGATCACAGTTAGACCCATTTTATTAGCTTTATAACTGGGTTCAGGAGCACGCCTTGAACTCCCATCACATTTCCACATCCTAAATTCTTAATCAAACCTTATCCGTTCACTACCTCTTTGACTCAGTTTTCACATATGCAGAAAAATATCAATAACAGGTGATTCCTAGCTTTTGAATGTATGTTTGCTTGTCATAGTCAGACTTCTCTTTTTAGCTTTAAGGTTGTTTTGGCTACATGAGACAACCGTCTCTGCCCCATCTGTCCCCCTCCCAACAATGTCAGAAGTTGATAAGTTTCAACAACCTGCCTGTAACCGGATGATACAGGTTGCTGTGACTTATCAGATGTCTGAAATGATTCATTTAAACACTCCTGAAGGAGACAATCGATCTCCGGGATCTTTGAGTACAAAGTCTTTTTTTTGTTTTAGATATTTTAGAATTTCATCATCGAGCTTCATAGTCATAGTCATCTCCCCACATAAAGTGTCTTAACTGCAAATGTGTGGGCGCTGAACATCCCACTATGTCTGCTTGAATTAAAGAAGCTGAATACACTGAGTGTCTTTTGGAAGAGGCATAGATATTTTCTATGAGTGAGCTCATGCTTCTATACGGATAAGATTACGCCACAAAATGAAACAGCTCCTCTTTTGTTCAAATAAGGAAGGAGGTTGAGAGAGAGAGAAGCAAAACAAGTATGTGAAACAATTACAGGGACCACAAATTATCTGCATTTTTTTCAATCCACTTTTTTTGTCTTTTGTACTTTGTACATTTGTAATGTAAAGAATGATTTTACGCCATTTCCAATTGCGTTTACTTTTTCAGTGTAGTGACTAATAGGCAGGCTGAGCTCACTCATAATCATGGGTACTTTGGTCAATCCTGAAGAATGTCTGGACTCAGCCTTCAGGTGAAACCAAGCTCAGCACAGGAGGCAGACACACCGATTGTACAACTGATATGGTTTGTTGTTTTGTCTGTTTGACAGTTTGTTTGTTTTTTAACACTAAGGAGAAAGGGTTGTGGAAAATGGTGTACCCTGTACAGCATTTTCCACTGCCACTCACAGGCAGCATGAAATTTTGCACAAACTGTGGTTCCATGGCCTAAAGGAATAAAGGAAGCCACTCACTGAGTCATACTACTCCAGCCTGCCAGTGCATTTTCCCTCTCCCACCATCGCAACATGTTTGAGCATGTGTCAGACAACTTGCACGTACCGCCACCACCATTGATTCAGATATAGATGGTTTCACAATTTCACCAGAGCATCTTACGGGAACTGAATATCTTTGAAATACTCAAATTTTAGGCATTTAAAGGCGGGAACTTCCCTTTTTAAAAACTCAGTCAGCCTTCTTCTTTCTGTCTAACAACGCGAAAAATGTGTGGGCCTCTCACAGATGCTCATTCCCTTTGCTACCCACACCTCTCTGAGGAGTTAAAGTATTCCAGTTTAAACAGGAAGCACTACTATTGGCTATATCCCTATCACCTTTGATCCCCACTTCATTCAAAAGGAATCCCATCGTAGTCTTGTAACCAGACCCTAAAGTTGTGTGAATTACTATTTATAGCTAAAAAAACATAAGGACCCAGAGTAGCCTCTGCAGTCTTGCTTTTCCTCTGGGGGATAATTGGAAACAGGAGAATGATGACGTAGCAGCTCCGTCTCATAACGAGGCCCTTCTTTCTCTGCATGTTTGTGTGACTATAAACAATGCAGGATTAAAAGAGCGGGCTAGTGATCACAGAAAGTATCCCGCAACAGTCAGCGTTCAATCCACCCTGCTGGAGTTTATCTCCAAGGATATTAACATTTCTTATGGGAAGAAACCTGCTAAATGGACATTTATATATCCTATTAATATGTGATGATACTATGGCAACAAATAAATAAGTTTTTGTGTCTCAGGTGTTGTCTGATGAGCAAAAGAAGGTGTCAATCCTCAAGTAGATTACACAATATAAGATACACAAACTGTGACTGGAAAGTTGGCACGTACGCCACACTTTACTGTAAGTCTTGGTTGGTTAGTTTCCAGCATGACTTCAGGACTAAGCCAAATCATAATATTTACAGTGTGTACCCGCTGGTTGATATCACATCTCACGAATTGCACAAGATATGACAAGAGTTTAAAATTGTTCTTTAAGTGAACATTTCTGTGACTTAATGATTCAATTTGGGTGATTTTATGCAACCTACAACCCGTGACACCATAATTGGGTAACAGGGGCATAAACACCGATAACCTCATTTTGTCTAAACTGCCTTTTACAGTATGGTTTTCAATTCTTCCTGGCCTTCTTCACAGAAAAATGCGTCATTCATCACAGTCAGTAAGCCATGACAGTTGCTAATTATGTCATCAAAGTCGGTAAGGTATGACAGTGTGTCAGTGCCAGGATCCTGAAACCAGCCATCATTCATTTGAACATTTACACGTGTGCCTTTCCCACTGTGGCATGTCACCTATATACTTGTTAAGAATATTACACTTTTGTGTTTTCTAAAAATATACCAAAACAAGCATAAATAAATTCGCAAAACACATTATGAAATCTTTCTTTGAATCAACTACACTGTCAAATGTTGTGTAACTTCCAACCTTGATCTTGTCCTTACAAGCCTGAACAAACCCTTTACACAGAGCTGTAGTGCCACTTAGTGGTGAATACTTGTTTTTCTTTGCCTATGACAGGAATCCAGAAAAACTGAAGAGTTCATCCAAAAATCTCTGGGAAAAATCTAGCTGTGCCAATTCAAGGTTATGTAATTGAATCTAATGGGCTATTAAATGGACTGATTTGATTTATTCTTCAGTCTTTATATGCGCTTTAGATGTGTGGTCAAAACAGATTTCATATTCTTTATCTCACAATAAGTGAGCATATCAAACAAGATTATAATGGTTTCTGCTCTACATCAATCAATTCCCAGTTTAAGCCAGTGTTTTTGTTGTTCACTGACTTGAAAACTCTCTTCAAGCATGAAATTCTCTCACTTTAATTATCAGGGGGTGGAGACACACACTCTCTCTCTCTGGCCTCCTCTCCAGCTTCAAAAGGATGAATCTTTTGTTTTGGAGCTGTACAGTTGACCTACATGTTAGAAAAAAAAAAAAAAAGATTATCACCCCAGCCTGATTTCAGTCTATAGATTCTTGTGTTTTGACAGTAATGTATGAAGTATTTGGACGTTTTACTTGAGTAAAAAGCAATTGTTACTTTGTTTTTCTTAAAATATAATGCATTCAGTTATATATCAAACTAACCAACAGTATATAAAGTTGATTAAATTATCTACACCTCCAACCAGCTGTAACATTAACATAGTACTTACAGAGATAATCCACATTTCAATAATGATACCTTTACTCAACTACATTTCAGAGGAAAATACTTTTTTACTACATACGTCTGACAACTGCAGCTTTGGTGATGATGAACTATGATGCAGATAATGATTAAAACCACCTAGCAGCAACTACAATAGTAAAATGCTGTCACAAGAGCCCTTTTATGGATAAAAAAAGTACTTTATTTTGCTCCAAAAATGATACTTTTGAACGACTTTTAGCTGTAACTGGAGTATTTTTTAAACTGTTGTTTTGCTACTTCTACTTTACATCCCTCACACTAATGATACAGGTGTTAACTAACCTTTAAAATATAGTAACATAGAAGTATGAAGTGGTACAAGCAAAGTACAACTTACATGCTTTTGCTCTAACCTGGTGTGTTACTTGAGTAAATGTGCCTACTGGTTTTTGATATATATATATTGAGTCATAGGGAGTTAGCTGGTAGTTGACCACAAATGGGCGGGAACGTATAGAGAGTACAGAAAATAATAGGTATTATATATGGGACAGGAAACCATATAAATACATTACAGCACGTCTTTATTTTATTTTTTTGTAGGTGCTGAACAAACTTATACCCAGCTGGTAAACAGTACAGCCACCTGCTGTGTAACATAACGTCCGTTGGTAAACAGCCAGCCGTTATATTCACTGTAACGTAAGCTTAGCTTAACTGTTACCGTCTCGTACATACAGTGAAAACATGTTTAACGGTAAAATGTCGCTAAACTACACCACATCCGTGAGGACAGTTAGAGTATATGTCAGCATATGGCTGAAACAGATGTCACCCATAGTGAATAACAGCCACGGGGCTGTAACGTTTGCTCGTAACGAAGAGTGAAAAGTAGGCTACCGTTGGTGTCAGATGAGGCTAAAGCCGAGTGACACTCGGGTTTTTCCGTGAGAACGGCCGACAAAACCCGAAGTGCAAGCTCGTCCCACGACTTTACCGTAACTGTCCCGAAGCTCCGCCATTGGCTCCAACCGTCATCCGCTTGGAAAGGGAGGCGGGGGCGAGCTGTTGAATGACGGCCGTAGCTCTGTGTTGACACTTCAGTGCCGAGCCAACATCTGAGACCCATACGGGCCTACCTATTTCATATTTATACCGTGGAAAGCTATCAGATGAAAGAGGAGAACCGCCTGATCCCGTTTAATCACCGGGGGATGTCACGTACCGTGTGCAGACTGCGTGACAAGACGACACGGTGTCGAGGCTGAGCGGACGTTTTTCACAGGTTGATGATCCGTATTTGGCACCGAAGCAGGGAAACCAGCAAAAGTAAATACATGGTTTTTAGTCTCTATAAGCTGCTCATAGACGAGACACACAGGCGTGCATTTAAACGACTCATAGGCGGTGCCTGCTATTTCCTGGAAAAAGGAGATCTCCGACCAGAATGACATGTTTAACGTGTGCAGGTTGTGGTTTATTCGCTGAAGTTGACGCTCAGACTTGGGCTACGAGCAGCATGTAAGAGGCTTGTCCGTCAATAAGGGACTTGCACATTTTGACAGATAGCCAATCAAATCTGTTATTCAAATCGACCCGCTTATGTCAGTGACCTATATCTCATGCCTGTGCGCCAAGAGTCCACAGTAACCTCTCCACCAGACCAGACAGCATGGGGATCAACGGGTTAGACAATCAAGCGCAGCCGTCCGGTGGAGATTCCCGGACGGAGCAGCCAGCTGCAGATTCTCGGATGGAGCAAAGAGATGCTCCCCAAGAAGAAGACAAGAGCAAAGATGACCAGGCTGCTGGCAGCGAGTGTAAAATCGTGCAAGAAGACAGTGCCGTGCAGCTGATCGAGGCCGGGTGCAAGCCGCCCCTCTCCCCGGCTTCTGAATCTGAAGCGGGAGTCCAGGTGGACACGCACGGCCACGGCGCCGGATTTGTCCCACCCGAGGGGGGTTACGGCTGGCTTGTGGTGTTTGCAGCCACCTGGTGCAATGGATCGATTTTCGGGATTCAAAACTCTTTCGGCATCCTGCATATGATGCTGGTAAAGGAGCATGCAAACCCAGACGACAAGACGTCTCAATTCAAAGTGGGTGAGTACCTGATAATGGGATGGAAGTATTTATCCTGGATGTTAAAATAATACTAAAAGATGATGAAAGTTGGATCTCAAGTGGACGAGTGTCATTAGAAAGTCTAATTTTCATGTAACATCAGATTAATAGTTATAATGTTTAGGTTGGTATGTTGCAAACGCATGCAACAGTCTGTCAGAGTTCAAGTGGGTTTACCCTTCACTTAAAGGGCACAGTGTTAAGTTACATACGTGCCTCACTAATATATTTCTGCAGCCTGCATGTTATTTCTCTTCTGGTTTGAGTTGGTCATTGCATGTTTTGAGAGGACTTGTGTCAAATGCAAAACATGCGTCTTACTAACCAGCTGTGTATTCAATAACCACTGTTATTGTAACACCATAGCTGCTGCAAGTCCACTTCAATTTGTCACAAATACTACTCCTGACTGTGGAGTCAGTGTGTGTGCAGTTTGCTGACTTCTTCTTTATGAAGTTGAATTTTGTATGTTGCCATGCATTTACTGTTTTTATAGTGTCTGTGTTATTTAGTGCCCTAGGGACCTTTTCTGTGTCCTTGATAGTCTTTATTAATATTATAAATGGCCCTTTGATAAAGCATTTCCCTTGCAGGCTGAATGTTATATAAATATACTACAGATGTATGTGTACTGCACAGTTGATGTAGTAGTAGATGTACTACAGTCTGTGAACCTGTGAGTAATTCTAGTAATCATTATTAATTTGTTACAATTAAGCTGCTGTTGACCACTTATTCTCTCGTAACCAGAATAAGGGCCATTGTTCACCCCCTCTGTCGCCTTGCATACTTCACTTTAAACCACTCTGTTGGGGATTATATCACAAGTTTTAACTAGTGAATGTTGACTCATTTCTAGCGCGAACTTGACCATGATACAGCTCTATTAGCAGACAGGAAGATACATCTTAATAAAGAAATCAGTTATGTTACTTTGAAGGAATGAGACAGTTTAGCCTTGTTTCATGCAGATAATTAGATGATGTTTAAAAACAAAGGTTGTAAAGACTTCCCGTGCCTGCTGGCGCTCCATTATAAGTTAACAGGAAACTGACATTTTTTTTGCTTTTGCTTGTAATCATAGTGGAAATTTTGTGCTCAAGCCCTGAAATTTACAGTCAGCATCCAATTTAATTTCAGTGAAGCATCTCTGGGGTTTTCATCTCCTGAGGGTCAGTCCCTTGATTGTGTTAAATAGTCTAGCTTTGAGGTTGTTAATCACATTAACAGCTACGCCACTCAAGGAACTACTTGTTCTGTACGCATTGGTAAAACTGTGAAATGGTCTGCCTGGATTTTAGTGTAAAGAAATGTTTTTTGAAGAGGGGAAGTAGCATGTAACTTCCTGTCAAGTCCCACAATCACCAGAAAAGGTAAAGGTCAGGATGTGGGAAGGGATTATGGTTCTAAGACTGTTCCCTGGAACAAATTCAACCCTTTTAGCTATGAGAAAGTTACAGAGGAGGAGAAATCAAAGGCTCCGACTTGATTAGGTTTGCTTAAATTGTTCGTCTAAGCACAGGTCAATATCTTTAATGGCATCTTGCACCTTGTCTTCTCTAATTTATGTGAAGTAAATTGCTGTGACTAGTGTGTGAGGTATCACATTGCTGTCAGGTTTTGTGTGACAGAAAGCCTGAGAACGCACCAGGCCTGAAGACGTATACAGTCTGATAGATAGTTAACTTTTCAAGAGTTGTCTAAAACCAG
Source organism: Larimichthys crocea (assembly GCF_000972845.2). Classification (NCBI taxonomy): domain Eukaryota; kingdom Metazoa; phylum Chordata; class Actinopteri; family Sciaenidae; genus Larimichthys; species Larimichthys crocea. The sequence continues at coordinate 28,741,335 of NC_040011.1, forward strand.
ATATATTAGTTACAGTGTGTGTTACATTCAGCAAAGAGCCGTTGCTAACAAGGTATTTCTATTTAGTTTTCCCTGTTTTTTATGGCTTGATAAGGATTTCATCTCCAGCCATTCCTTGGATTTGATTCCTGCTCGTTCTCACATGTGAAAGGATTAAGCCAGTATGCTGAGTCCTGACCTTTTTTCCCCCAGCAACAGAACGGAACAGAGGGGAACAGCTTAACTCTAATTCCCACAGTTGTAAAGGCTCCTTTTATACCTATCCAGACTGAAGTCAGTCAAAGTTAGATTCACATGTGTAGAACATCTTAAAACAACATGTCAGAGTACTTTCTCAGCAATAAATTGCATTATCATAAAGAAAAAAACTGAGATGTGTTTAAATCTTGTTATGATACTATCATTAGTTTTAAAAAATATTATTATTATTATAGTGGACATTTATTAAGCCTTGAGGGGTAAACAAGAGATTTCCAAATCAGTCAGGAGTCAAGGCGGGGGATCAGAACAGCCTCTTTTAAGAAAGGTGAGTGGGTTATGAGTTACAGATGGTGTTGTTTTGCTCAATGATTACAACATGGCACGGTCAGAGGTTTCATTCCTGTTGTGGCCACAGCAGTACAAAACTTCTGTGTGTCAAGGTGTGTACTGAGTGAAGTATCCAAAAGTACATTCTTTGAAGATTTGAAAACAAAAAAAAAATCAGTGGGAGTGAGCCCCTCAAGACGTGATGTGTGATTGAACGTAGGAGAGAAGTTCAAGCAGCAGATTTTGTGCAAAAGACTGTGAATGTGTGTGAAGGGGCGGAAGAAAGAGACTGAGAGAGCGAGTGATTCATTTTTCATTCATCCTCGAAATGATTTCCATTGGCACTAGTGTGAAACAGATCAATAGGAAGACTTTGATGAGACCAAGAAAACACACTAATTCAGTTATTCTTGATCTTATTTTTTTTTTTGGAGAATTTCTAACTCTTGTACGAAAGCAAAGTAATGCTGCAACACAGACTATATTAGTGGAGCTGCTCCTTCACTAAAGCAGACTCCCCCCCCACTTTAATTCCAGTCTGACATCCAGTCTCTCTAAATCTTACAGACAGCTGCATTTGAATGTTAGGAGAGTTTTCCATTAAATGTCGAAAAGACACTGATGATGTATAAATAACATGCACATAGCACAAATGGGCTCGTAAGCCCAGTCTTGCACATAGGAAATCAGGCTTTTAACAACCCAAGTGGGAAAATGGAAAGATATCAGAAGACTACAAGGGACATCTGTGCCACACTTAAACACTGAAACACACTAAATTATACACAGTAGTTCAGAACAGCTCAGACAGTGAATGCAGTAAGCTTACAGCATTTCTGTCAAATAAGTAAAACTAGTTAGAGATCAGGATGTGTTTTATAAAATTTCCATAGTTGCTGAAGTGTGTTCAAATGTTAAGATATGTTTTTGATCATAATATAGAATTAGCACTTTTGTAAAGGACAATGTTGCATTTAACCTTTAAGTTTTGGGGGAAACTCCGGGATCTTTTAGGCTAGTCTTATGTTACATTTCTGTATTTCTTTAGTTGTGGTCTTCCATCATATCAGATGTGATCAACATTGAGAGGCTGATAGTTCTTAAAGATGAGAATCAACTATCAGCATCAGTAAACAGAATACTCAGTCGTGATTCAAGCAGGTGTCTATGTTGTTGCAACTTCTCCATTCATTAGCATACTGCTCTGTGCACTGGTCTATTGTAGCTGTGCTGTCCCAGATTTTACCAGCATCTCCAGGGTAGCTGGAAATCCCAGGTTGGCAGATCAGGGAGTCCTGTGGCATTTTTGGCATTCCAGAGGGCAGGGGATTGGGTTTAGGTTGGATCAGAGTCTCTTAAGTCTCCACACAGTCAAACCGGTACATACATGTGAAGCCAATGGATTGACTGTTATTGTTGAATGTGGGTTCATTTTAACATTGTATTCCAGAAGTGGCACATGGAAATAGTGAAGGAAAAAGAACATGAAATCTTACTTACCACCATGAAGGAGCGGGTAGTATCATCATCTTTTTCACAACTAGAGGCAAGCGTGTTAGGGACATATGGTATTAACTATTAGAAAAACATGCTCTGAGAAATCCCACCATCACAAATTATGTAAGCTGCTATACTTGCATGTCACTGTACTCTCTGCAAAACATATCCTTCAGTTATTGATAGTGTCAACACAGGCAGTTTGCACGGAAGCCTGGAGTATGATATAACTAGTACTAATAAACAACTAGTACTAATAAACAACTCAATCAGCTTGTGTTTCTTGTCTGTTGAAGATTTAATTATCATAGTGAGGATTCAGCTAAAACATTTGCAGTAAACACAGCTCATAGTTTGGAATATATCAGATACAGTATGTTTAGGGGAACTTAACCACACAGAGCTAACATGTCAGTAGCACTTAGCCATTAATAATGTGTGAGAGAGACATGGGGAATGACATGTGGGAAAGAGCCACAGGTCGGATTCGAACCCTGGGCTTCTGCAGTAAGGACTGAGCCTTCGCATGTGGGGCGGCTGCTCTGCCAACTTAGCTAAACACCGTCCCATAATGTCTTTTTATAGCTCCTCTTTGTTATGATTTTTTGTTAGTGTGCACTCTTAACCATTAAACATTTGTGCAACATAAGTGTTTAACTCATTTCTAAGATACAGTAAAATACTATCTGTTAGTGTCTGTGTTTTTCATTTGAGATGACTATGTACGTCACTGAACAAGACATCGGCAACTCTAGCATCCGCTAAGGATAATTAACGTGGCTTATGGGAATAGGCTTCCTGACAAAGTATACCTTGGCATTTCCATTAATGTTACAGAAATAGGTATGTCTATTGTTATTTCGACTGAGAATACCCAGGACAATATGTTGCATTGTTTAGTTGATGGAATATTTCCTTCTGTGTTCAAGGGAAATCATGTTTGCTGCAAAGGATGACATCAGAAAGCATTTGGACACTGACATGTTTGGCACGAAAGGAAACAATGATTATTTATTTCAACTTACAGGGCTGACTTGTCAAGTACGCAGCACTTGACAAATCAATTTGATTTTATCTGCCTAGGTTTAGAGGTATAACTCTCATAAATTTAAACATTTTATTGGTACTGCTGAAACATTGAAAACTTTTTAGTCAGGCATGCTGTGAAGAATATTCTTTGAAAGTACTTCTGACTTTCTGCCCACTGAAACTGAGGGGCTAAAGAGTTATAATTCCTGCACCAGTAATCTGATAGGAATGTTAACACCATCCGATTTAAACTGAAAGTTGGTACTTTAGTGTCATTGTTTCATTTCAAATCCAGTGTCTTGAAGTTTAGGGCACACACAACAAAGCTCTGAGTAAACTTTCTGGGAACTTAATCGCACTGTAATCTTGGCTCTGTGTTATAAATGCAGCGTTGAGGAAATTTTTCCATCACGACTATGTGAATGTATATGTAAATATCAGTGTTGTTATGAAAAGGACTGAATGACTCAGTGTCAGTGCAAGCAATGGGAAAGGTGGTTTGTTTGGCATGCAGGATATTTATTAATATATTGAACTCATCTTGGATGATTGAAAAAGTAGACACATATTCAGGAATGTATGTGAATATGATGCATTGATTTGGTTTTATCCTGTCATTAGACAACAACAACATTACATAAGTGATGAAAATGTTCACAAACAAAGGATATCCCGAAATCACTGTTATGCATGATGTAATCCAAGCTAAGCAAAGGACTGGTGCATTAAATGGCCAGTGTTTCTTGCTTTTAACAGAAGAACACAAATATTGTTCCTCCAACATACAGATGGGTCCTATGGAGTCTCTCAGTCTCTCTGGTTGTCAAACTACATCCATCACACAAAGAGAGGAAAGCTTGTTAAGCCCACCCCCCCTAACACCACACACACACACACACACACACACACACACACACTCCCACTCACTCATCTTTTCATTTTCATTTTTCTTCAGTCTCCCTTGCTGTGTTCTTTTTCTTTTGTCTGCTAGTGTTCAGACCCAATCGTCCATAATGAGTACACTCCACACAGTCTATTCACAGACCTTTGCTTGTGCCAGGGCTGTGGGGAAATGGGGGTTTTGGAGGTGTGGTTGGTTAGAAGAGAGGAGAGAAAGGAAGAATGACACATGTATCTATTGTTGTTGCTTTTAGCCTCTGATTGTAGGTTGCACTGTATGCTGAAGGTAATGTGCTTTTATTTTTAAACAGTTACACAGTGTGTTCAATGTTCTTTCGAGCAGTTTACCCTGAAGACTGCAATCATGTTCCTGTCAAGGAAGCCTGTGGATGCAGGCTTGGGTAAAGTAATTTTGTAACAAACCATCAACGTTATCAGTGTAAGGGACGGATTGTTGCTGCCTCCAGTTATACATTTTTCATTTTCTGAACTATTTTTGACTCGAAACTGGGTATAGGGTTGAGGGCGTGGATAATCAAAGGAGTAGGTCAAGATTAACCTATGTAGTGTTCTCTTGTTTTGTCTCTCCACATTCCTCTATACTGGCTCTGTTGTCCTGTCTCACTGTAATACTGTATATCCAATCAGGGAAGTTTCTATCTTTTTTCTGTAATCCAACTACCCAGTCCTTTTGTTAGGGAAACAAATGCCTATTTGTACAGGGAAGCATCTAACCTGTGGATCCATCTAGAGCCAAAAATGTAGTACTGGAGGAGCACATAGGAAAAAACCGTATGCCAAAACCTACAACTGGAAAGAGCAATCAGAGCCCTGACTGACCAACATGATTCACTGTAAAAAGTTTTAAAATTCTGTGGGCTTCAGAGGATGAACTGTGTAAGAGAGTGTGTGCAAGATACTGGTGGAAACAGCATACATATTACAGCCATATTAAGTCCAGATGGGAGACACCGCAGTGGGTGGTTGAGAATGACTGATCTCTCCTGACAAACCAACTGGACATGTGGTAATGTACAAGGAGCACAAAGTGGAGCTAGTGATAGATTGATATCTCCGAAGTGACAGCAACATCAATAAGAAGTGGTATGAAAAGTTGGAGAAAAACCAGTGAAGGCAAAAGTAATTCCAATAGTCGAAGCATAAAACCACGTGGACGTGCATTTCTTAGATTCCAGGTACTTGACTGCAACCCAACCCAAACTAAACCTGACCTGATTCTGTCAGGAGTTTTGTTCTAAATTTTTCAATTTCTTATTTTTGGATGGGTAGTTTTGAAGGCTATGCACATATGTCCTTACATTTTTTATTTATGTTTCCATGGATCACTTTTAAGATCCTGCCACTGAATTGCGATGCCGCTATAGTCATAGGGGTAATTTATTGACTACCTTTCTCTTAGCGCCACCATCAAGCCAGTCTTCATCTCCCTAAAGCTTTATTTTCCATAGAGACAGCTGAAGAGTGACAGGGATGTGGGGAGAGAGAGATGGGAAATGACATGCAGGAAAGAGCCACAGGTCGGATATGAACCCTGGGCTGCCGCGGCAAGGACTGAGCCATTGTACATGGGGCGGATGCTCTACCAACTGAGCTAAACACTGCCCCATAATGTGTCTTTTTATAGCTCCTCTTTGTTATGATTTTTGGTTAGTGTGCACTCTTAACCATTAAAGATTTGTGCAACATAAGTGGTTGCTCTACCAACTGAGCTAAACGACATCCCCTATAGCAGATGTTATGTCATCTGCACAGAAGCTCTACTGTAACTAGAGAAATTATTACTGTTACTTCCATACTGGAAAGCCATACTGTATGTTTTCCCTTCAGGGCAAACTTAATTTGATGCTAAACAGATTGAAATAATTTGTTTTTGCTCAACTTTATTTGCTTGATCAGTCATAAAACCAAACAAACTGAGAATTATAACCCAACTCTGCAAGTCCCCTCAGGAGTCGCAGTAAAGTAAATCAACTAGCTTGTGAACGAAGTGAAGCATTTAACAGCTAAAAACAGATGTTTCCACAATATTTCACAGAGACAAATTGGGGAAGTTGTGGGGTTGAGCGGTTCAGGCACCATTAGACAATCTGACAAGCACACTGAGCCTCTTAGGGGGTGTGTATGTTAGCTATTTAGATCAGTGGTGCAACATGGTGCAGTTGTAATACTAAGTCTAGGGAAGCTAAACCCGAACTCCTTGGCTTATTAAGTAAAGTGGGTTAATCTGATCTCAACTTTGCCTTTGTTTTCTCTCAGTACTATATATGTCAATATATAGTTTTAGTTGAAATGGTCAATGTAAGACAACCATTTCAAATTTAATACTGTAGTTAAGCCAAATTTGTTTCCCCCATTGACATCCACTTATGTCTCTGCCATGTGCCTCCAGATGAAACTCAATGAACAGGATCCACCTCCCCATTTAGATAAATAAACAATTAGAATGCAATCCCACCCTTTGCCTATACAAATGTTGTCCTTGTTAGTGTACACTGTGTACCGGCAAGTATATACATGTACAGTATGTACAGAATGTATAGGTCAACCTCTACAACAAAGACTCTTTTTACAATGAGCTCTAGAGTTCAGTTTCACACTAATGTGTGTGTGTATGTGTGTGTGTGTGTGTGTACGTGTGTTTAAGCAGTAAACCAGTCCATCCACCCGTTTAGCCCTCTGGTCCCATTCTTATTGAGCTGTTCAGATCAGTGTAACCCACAACACAGACACCATGGTAGACATTAAAGCTACCTTTGCTCCCCAGGACACTCGACCCAGACATTTGTTTGTTTGCACTTCAGGGTACGCAGTGTCTCTGTTGAATCATTCTGGCTCGTTATGTTTTAACACTGGATGGATATTACACCACAGACCACAGCTAGCCACTTTGATCCACTTTTTGATCTGTTTAATCACCATGAGAAATCTTATAGATTGTTTCTGGTGTACATGAGGAAAGTAAAAACACAATAAAGAAGTTACATAAATTCATATCAATAGCAAATCACATCGGGTGGTGTCACACAGAGAGAGAAATTTCCAGGACAAACGAGTGCATACAAAGGCTTTTAGTTTTTCAAAGCTTCTACAAATATGACACTTAAATGTGCGTGTACAAGATTCATCACGTAACGCACGTCTAACTTTGGCTCCAGTAAGATCACAGCTGTGCAAACAGTATAGAAGTTCATCAGTGTCTAAAGGTCTTGTTGCTCAGTGATGCCTTTTTAATTTTGCCCACACTGTCTTCCATCTGCAAAAATAAGAATATATTCTAAGATTATAAAAGAACCATCCTGTTTTCTCATCCTTCTTCTGTCACGTGTCTTTCCTGCTCTCAATTTCAAGTGGAGCAGTATGTTGTTGGACTATGAATGATTACAAAGTTGCTAAAAGGCAAATTCTTCAGCTGCGTATGATGTGCATTTACAAAACTGTAGAAACCGTTGAAAGATTCCGCATGATAAAAATCAGTTGTTGTTTTGTTTCCATGCAGGAAGAGGGAATCATTTATCCTCATAGATTTTACTGTATGTCAGTTGTGTTGAAATTTCATCAAGGAGAATCGAGGATTTGTCAATAGACTTGTCAAGACATGTTGCTGTTTCAATTCTGAAGAAGCTGTCATCTTTGGCACGTCTATAAGCCCTCAGGACGGTGATGCAACTACTCTATATGCATAAATGGTCATACTCAATGTATCTACAGTAAAATGTATTAGCCAATTGTTCATTAGTCTCCAATCAAGGAAACATGTTTACCCCTAGTGGTCTGACATTGTTATTTGACTCTGTACAGGCTACTACATTATTTATTTGTTGTTTCCAGGGAGAGACACAACCGAGTCTTCTAATACTACACTAAAACTATCCCTACTGTATCCTCGAGACATATTCTTGACACTGTCTTATCCCCATGCTATAATATAAAATTCCCTCACATGCAGCACATAGTGCATTTCATATTACATGGGCTTTGATCCTTGCGTGGTGCACAAATGGTTGCAATGGTTAGTTTTAAGTGATAGCTACAACATTTAGAGTTTCCACATGTTTCTGATTGTGAATTCTGTCTACTTTCTACTTCATCTCCAGCCTGGGTCGGGGCCCTGGCCATGGGCATGATCTTCTTCTGTTCACCTGTGGTCAGCATGTTCACAGACCGCTTCGGCTGTAGGAAGACAGCTGTCAGTGGCGCAGCAGTGGCTTTTATAGGGCTGCTCAGTACATCTTTTGCAAAGTAAGCTACATTTATTAAAGTGATCTCTTGTTCTAGCCTCAGTTTGTGCCTTTGATGTATTACAGTTATATTTTAGGCACAGAGCACAGAGAATACTACTTTAGTACAGTTACCAGTGTCCTAAAGGAATCAGAAGGATGTTTAAAATGTTTTTGAACCATCTGAAAGAAAAAAGAACCCATCCGATGCTCAACAACCAAGATTTTATCCCGTCTCTTTGTTTAACTGCAACCTGTTTCCTAAATGAGTCTAATCATTTTTGTTGCTTTTTTGTATAATCAGTTTATACATTGATTAATGATGAAATGGAAATAATAAATCAATAAATCCTCCTCTTTTCTTTTTACTCTCTATTGCAGCTCCCTAAGCCTTCGCTATTTCACATATGGCATACTGTTCGGCTGTGGCTCCTCATTCGCCTTCCAGCCCTCGTTGGTCATCCTCGGCCACTACTTTCGCCAGCGCCTGGGCCTGGCCAACGGTGTGGTGACGGCCGGTGCTAGTCTGTTCTCCATGGGTCTCCCGGTGTTCCTCAACAAAGTCGTTGAACCTCTGGGCCTCAGCAGAACCTTTCAGATCCTCAGCCTCTTCATGCTAGTCCAGGCACTGCTGGCACTGTTGTTCAAACCTTTACTGCCTGCTGGAGGAGGCATGGGACCACCAGGCATGGGTCCTGGTCCTGCCAATCCCCAAACCCAGCCGGGGGCCACTGCTCAGGGGGGAAGCCAATGGAACAGGATCTTAAGTGGGGTCAGGAAATACTTCAACCTGCGTGTTTTTCACATCGTGACATACCGAGTATGGGCATTTGGAGTAGCCACAGCTGTATTGGGTTACTTCGTACCATATATCCATCTGGTAAGAACAATAGTCAGATTGTAAGTGAACATTGTGTGTTTGCACCTGCATTAAGTTGTCAAAAGTAGAAATCTCAATTTCTGAAGTTCAGTAACTCTTCTGTTAGTTTCTTGCAAATGGGCTAAAACATTACCTAATATGGAATGATATAGGGTTATTATATAGGGTCATTATATAGGGTTGCATAAACAGCAATTATGGTGTTGATTAGTCAGAGTTGTATAATCACATGCATGATCTATCTACCTATGGTCTGTTAAATCGCTTCTTTTATATTTGCATAAAGACTGCTCTGTCATAGGTAGACAGTCACACTGACTGAGCTGATTAACCTAAAAGCAGCCTGCTACACAGGGACATTATCTGGGCCGTTCCATCAGATTGCACCATCAGATTCTTCTTCATCAAGAAACTTTGAAAAACATACTTATAAATAGTGTTTTTCATGCATTTTTTCTTGAGGGCGGCACATTGCTTAAAAAGTGTGTAAATTGGAGAAGGAAGGAAGGGTTGCATTTGATTTACCATATAATCTGAATATACCATTTAATTAGCATCATATCAGATACATACTACCATTAATACTAGGCCATATAACAGTGGCAGTTAAAATGCTCAAAGTGAAGTGTAAACTTCGTAAACTGATCTTACTTTGTATGTGGGGATGCTGGAAGTCAATGTCAGTCTACGTAATGAATTTATATTAGATGTTATGTGATATTCGTGTTGTTTTGTTGTTGATGTTGTTGTTTTTTTAATATGAATGACCAGGATAACTCATATTTAATCGTTAGACAGCAAGAACAAGGCCAACGAGATGAATCCAATGACCAGTACATTCTCATTTATAATAATGCAGTGCAGTGAGGTTACAGATGTTTCAAAGGAGACAAGCTTTCATAACATGGATCCATTTGTCTGTCTTTTACTGTTAACAGAGACTGCAGTCTGCAGTGTAGTTCCTACACTTCACTTATAAACCACTAAATTATAGTTAAACATTAGGGTTAATCAAAGAAAGCCAGTCAGAAGAACAGTCAAGAAAAGCTTTCACTGCCATTCTCTTTTTTTCTGTGAAGAAAACTCTACTCTACAGTTCTGAAATCGCTAACCCTTTTAGCTGTTGCCATTGTTTTCATGTAACCTAGCATTAAATCTTGTAGCTCATGCCGTAGCTGCTTCCAGTTCCTTATAGGACGCTAATTGGTCTATAACCATGGACACAAACACATAGCTTGAAGTCTGGCCAGATTTTGTGATCTTGCAAGTCCAGGAGGCTCGCAAGGTTATGAGTTTGCAGACTAGGTTGCTAAATGGCACATTAAACAGCACTTCACTCTGTTTAGATGGTTTGTTCTTACTCTTTAGAACACTGCTAGCAACAAACTGGTGGCCTGTAAGCTCTTGAACAAGTTTGTTTACTTTGTGTGTCATTCCCCTGCTGGGGCTTAGCCTGCCAGTTGCTGTCAATCAACCACAAAAACGCCCCTCCTGTGGCCAAGAGGAAAAGGAGCATTACTGACTTCCCAAAAGACAATTGGCAATATGTATGAAGTTACACTGACATTATTTTGGACTGCATAGGCCTGACTTTCTGCTGTTGATGAAGAAATTACTCCTAAGTCAAAGTATAGTAATTTTGCTTCCCATGATGAACAGAATCCAAAATTCTAAGCATATTTGCAAAGTCTACACATGACCTATGGCCGACTTTGGTGTGAGATAGTGAGATAGTGAAGGATGAGGATGAAGTGTAAAGCTGCAGTGTGGAGCTGTGAAGTTGATCTCCCTCTATCCAGATGTCGGATGTTCCAGCTCCGGCCTCCCTCTGTCAGGCCTGTTGTTTCAGGCCTGGGCCCAGATGTAAACACAGCCCCGGCCTTTGTATTGACTCGACCACCTCAGGAAACCTCTCCTGTATGGCCTCTCTGTGTCCCTAAACATGCCTATCCTATGGCCATTGATGAATGTAGAACCCTTCAAAGCAGAGCAAATATTTCACAAGGACCAGCTTGTTCAGGAAAGACTTCAGAGGGCGGTTTAATGTTTTGGATCTGATTTGGGGGGTCAGGACTTAGGGGAGTGGGAGGGTCTGACCTATATGTGTTGGGTCTTCCTGTCCTGCTGTTCCCGAGATCTGTGGATGAAGACATTTTGTTATTGTAAGACTTTGGCTTCAGGGTTATAGATGGACAATTTCTCTGCTCAACCAAATGTACACCCATTTGCTGAGTTCATTGATTTCTTAGGCATTGAACACAAAAACATGAAAAAGTTCCCCAGCAGGTTGTGTGATATCTTTGTTACATCATTCATTATTGGTAGCTTTAGCCAAAACTCATGCAGCACTATGTCTGTTTTTCTTCTTCGGTGTTTCAGATCAACTTTGTGAAGGAGCAGTTCAAGGACACCCAGAAGGAATGGGTTCTCCTGGTTTGCATAGGTGCTTCATCTGGGGTGGGACGCCTCGCATTTGGCAAGATTGGCGACCTCATTCCTGGTATTAACAAGATCTACATGCAGGTGAGGAAATTTATGAGGCCACTTCACCTCTTCTTTAATGTTTTGCATGTTTTTGTAAAACTCAGGCAGTTAAAGGTCCAGTGTGTAAGATTTATGGGGCACTATTTACAGAGTATAGCAGAAATGGAATATAATCTTTCATTAGTGTATAAACACCTAAAAATAGGAATCATAATGAATATATATATATATTTGTTGTTGGTTGTTGTGGGCTGCTCTGGTCCAAAATGCCAGGGCCGATTTTTTTTGTCCCAGTCCGCCCATGTGTGTGTGTGTGTCTAACATATTTTTGGAATTTTGCAACAACCACAATTCCTCCTTCTCCCTATGAAGGAGAGGTTGAATGTAAGGGTTGTAATCTACAATCATGGCATCTAGCCACTAAAAGTAAAAGTACTATTTTATTAAACTTTTCAAATTAAAAGTCTGCACATTAACTTTAAATAGAAGTAAATAGACTTGGGTTTAACTATTAACAGTTTTTAGGCTTTTATATGGTGAGAATAAGTCAACATTAGATTATATTTCTGCAATTTGAATGATTCAGTGTCTTATGGTGTCTTATAAGGCTGCAGATGAACATGACTCAGATGCTAATTTGCACTCACACCTAGAGTAGCAGAATAAAAAGATGCTTTCATGTTGATAGAAATTACCCGTCTGGATAAAAGTATCGGGTGATTCAGTCCTGAGAAAATGGAAGGGATAAAAGCACAGCAATTGAGAGTAGTTTGAAAGGTGAATACAAACAGGGTTTGTCAGTTCATGCGAGTGTGTATGCACTTCCTGCTGAATGCAAAAAAACACACATAATCCATTGGATGTGTTGGCAAGAACCACCACACTTAGCCTTGATGATGTTAATCAAGCGTGTTGTTCATCAGAGGGAGGCATGGACAGATCAATTCAAATTTAAAACCTTGAAAATGCATGACGTGCATGCTGAAAATGTGCAAGTCTGTATGTTATTAAAATATAAAAATAACTGTTTCTAATGCCTTTAGCACTGGATTGTGCAAAGATGATGTTTTCCACCGAAAAGGAGAATGTGTTTCTCGCCTGCTGCTCAATAATTTCTCTCCTGCTGCCATAATAAAAAAACACACTGGCTTGCAAGGCAGTCTTTTATAGATGGAAAGACATATTCTTTTATCCAGACCACAGAACCCTGCTTCACATTTCACAATATTGAACTCATGAACTCAGAGCTTAGTGATTTATACAAACAGGCAGGCAGTCTACAGCAGCATTTAACAAATACACAAAGCACTCTTTTTCTAATAGATTAGACAATGTGACAGAAATGTGTAAGAAATTCCTCATTATATTCCTTTATCTTAGTTATAATGTCCACATACTGTCACGTTTGGTATACGTGACAGTATTAATTATATTTATAGCCAACTGCCAGCTCAAGCTGACTTGGGAAATGGAAAAAATAATACATTTATGGAAAGGCAGTTAACAGTGATCTAAAATATTATTAGGCAATATTAAAGACAGTTTTAAAAAAGCAAATATTTTCAGCAGCCCGAGGGTATACTCTTTCGCAGAAGTACCAGAATAATCCCAATAAAGACATAAGGCCTGGAGGCTAGTTCTCTATGTGCGATGACAAGGTTATACATTGAACAAACTAAAAACAGATCCTAATTTCTGTTAGAGTGTCAAACACAGAAAACGAGCAAACACCTTGTAGCTATGATCATCCAAGGTCTAAATCTTACAAGCTTGTTAACGTGTCCTCGCTGTCTGTTTCAGGTGGTGTCCTTCGTAGCTCTGGGCCTGATGTCCATAATGATTCCACAGTGCTCAGTGTTCGAGGGCCTGGTGGTTGTGTGTGTGTTCCTGGGACTTTGTGACGGCTGCTTCCTCACCATGATGGCTCCCATAGCTTTTGAGCTGGTTGGCCCCATGCAGGCCTCGCAGGCGATAGGCTACCTTCTAGGGCTTATGGCTCTTCCCATGACAGCAGGTCCACCCATTGCTGGTGAGAAGCATGCTTTTGTTTTTATCTTTCCTGTTTTGTTTTGTTTTCACAACATACTGTAGCACTGATTTATAACATATAATCCATCTTGCAGTGATCTGGCTCCTTATTTTAGGATGTTGGAAGTGTTGTTTGCACAATGAGTTGATTAATATTAGCAGAGTAAGGATAGAACAAATCTAGGGAATAAAGAGAGAGCGAGACAAATGGGTGACAGGATGGATTATACAGAGGACTGTATTTAGCGAGATTTGGGCATGTGGCCAACTTCAGGCTGTCTCCAAGGAGTTGTCTTCCAGTACTCCACACTCTTATGTCTCCTCTACCTCCTCCCTCTCCCCTATGCCATTCTTCACTTCAACTCTCTGATAATAGGAGTGTATAGAAGAGGACGGAGGGCAGAACATTAGTTTGATGACTCAGGCACCCCTGTGCTCTCTCTTGCAAATTCCTTTTACATCCCACACACTTAATTATGCATTACTTGAAATGATTTTACAATGGTACACTCACAGATTGTGTAGGTTGTTATTTCAGATCAACTTTGTGAAGGAGCAGGAGCACCCAGAAGGAATGGTTTGAGACATTTGTCCACCTCATTAAAAAAAAAACAAAAAAAACATTTAAAAATGTTGAATGGAAGCAATGTACTGATATTTTTCTCTGGTGATACAGTATACTACAGCTGAAGAATCTGCAAAACTACTCTTGCAGCTGTATACATTCTTTCTTTTTGTTGAGCAAGGTCAGCATTTTAGCTTAAGATTGTTTACAGGACATAGGAGGCACAGGCATGTGTAATAAACATTGCAATGTCCTCAAAAATGTATAGTTAACTTTCCAAGTGGTTAAATTATAACCACAGTCCATAGACTGTATAAATAAAAATAGATATAGTCTAGTGTGGTGGCTCTGGCAGTCCTGCTACTCCTGCTACCAGCCACCTGTGATGGCACCCACTTGTCACTCAAAGAATTTTATATGGGGGCTTGTGAAGATTGATTCGCCTTTGTTGCCAAGGCACTTGAGGCACTTTGCCTCTTTGTGTTAGCTTTATTCTGCAGTCTTTTAGAGTTGCGAAAGGTTTTATGGGAGCTGCCACAAGATATGTCATCCACATCCAGATGAGCCAGTAGAGGGAAGTTGTTATTCATATTTCTAGCACAATATGTTGAAGTCAAATACTTTGCTATAAAATGTCATGGTTTTGACCTGAATTGATCAACAACACTACTAAATACACACATACCAGTGGTTTTCAGCTGGAAAATGGTTTGGGGATTTAGTTACACTTTAAACTTTCATAAACTATTCTGGCCATGATTTACATATTGGTCCTATAATCCTATTTTAGCAATAATTTGTGGATGAAATGTTATGTATTATTTTCAGGAGTTTGACTTCAGACTTTTAGCTTCCACAGTAAAAAATGTAGTAATATAGCTGTATAGTATTTACATTCATGCATTACCTTTTGCCTTGGGTTTCTGCTCTTTTTATGTCTGAAAGGTATTTTTCACCTTTCTCCAATTAATCGCATACAGTACTTGATACGTCACTTTAAGAGAGTAACTAGACAAAACAATGCACCGTTTGTGTTGGCATATAAAGACATACTGATGCAGACGTTTAACAAATCATGTAGTTAATGTGACTGTCAAGGAAATGAGATTCCATTGAATAATAGCAGCTTGGCTTCTCAAAGTCTGAAAGGGATTATTACTGTGTCATCATCTGTTGTTTAGCACTCTGTACACAACATGAACAAGAATGCATGTAACAATGTATGCTCGCACCCCACCCACTTCTCTCCTGTCACAAGCTGACTGGTTGAACGTACGGTGCAGTGTGTTAAACTCACTGACCTCGCTTTTTCACTTGGAATACAGTTTGTTTGCCTAAAGCAAACACAGGGCTCAAAATTAACTTTTAACTGGTTATTCAGCCAACTGTATATTTAACTATGAAAATGTGGCATAGAAGTGTTTTTAAAGCTTTATTGCAGTGAAGCAGCTATAGAATTAAGGTCCACATGAAAATAAATAAATATCTGTTTGAGTGATATAATTCCTGATATTCAGATTATTTCACTGCTTTACCTTACCCTCCCTCTCTGCAGACAGGACTAAATTAAACATGAACTGTGTCCTCTTGCCTCCTCTGCCCAGGTCTCCTACATGATTAC
The DNA here is from genome assembly GCF_000972845.2 of Larimichthys crocea. Taxonomy (NCBI): domain Eukaryota; kingdom Metazoa; phylum Chordata; class Actinopteri; family Sciaenidae; genus Larimichthys; species Larimichthys crocea. Next base: position 28,757,105 of record NC_040011.1, read on the forward strand.
TTTGGGAACTACACGGTGGCTTTCTCCCTGGCTGGGGTTCCTCCTATGGTGGGGGGCGTGGTGCTGTTCTTTGTGCCCCTGATACATCGGAGGCTCCAGCGAGGCCAGTCAGCAGCGTCACCGGAGGAGACGTCCACGACGGCCCACATGCTGCCCACCGCCCAACCAGCAGGGGAGCCCAAGAGCTGCTCCAATGGGGACATCCTGCCTGGCTACACTGATGTAGAAACACACATTTGAGTCGCAGAATACAAAGGTTACATATTTTATACATATTAAGTATAGATCATAAGTAGATTTACACATGTTTCTACTTATATATCACTTTCCTTTTGCTTTTCCCCCCAGGGATTCAGCCCACCAGCACCTTTTTCCTTATCCTTAGATTGCCCTCCTCCTAACTCAACCATGGACTTCCTGTTGGCTGACCTTTCACCCTCCTGGACTCTCAATGGCTGTTTGTTATTTTCGTGTGGAGAGAAATCGAAAAGGGCGCTCTGGCTTGAAAGCCACAGAAAGGACGAAAAGAACGCACTTCAGCATAGGATGATGGACACGTGTAAGGAGGATAAGCACAACATAGTCTCATGTAGGATTGTTTTATCCGGAGACTTAGTAAAAGTAGTAAAAAAAAAAAAAAACCTCCAAGAGGAGAAAAATTAAGAGATTTTAACTGATACGTTCTGATTTCCCAGCCTTTATCCCTTAGCTTTTTGAAGCTTTGTGAAAAATACACTGATTTATTTTTAGATTTCACATAAACAAATTAACATAAGAGGCATATAAAGTAAGAATTAATGAAGGGATAAATTCATGCTTTCTTTATGTAGTACCTCATGCATCTAATGTTTTTTTTTTTAACACAATGCGTTTTATTTAGTTGTGTAGCTGTAACAGTCTCATCCTGAGTGATTTGCAGGTTTGCTTTTTTTATATATTCTGCTGTTTTCTACTGAGACAGAGAAACATAAATGTTGTAAATGTCACAGGAGACAACAGACAATTCTTCTGAGAGATCAGCCACCAGACACAATCACCTCAAGTCAACCGCACACTGTACCACTCTGTATTCACACCCAGGGTCTTAAAACTTCAGCAACACGACTTCAACTTCTCTACCAGCCAACCTGCACGGCAGACAGATGTGGTATTGTGGCAGCTGTTGATTCCACTGATTCGTATGCCATGAGCCGTCAAGTGTTAAATTCACGGTTTTAATATAGGTCACTGATTTTGCAGCATGTGGCAGGTTAACGCATGCAGCCACGGTCAGCAGGGGTGAGTTGTTGTGAGAGTGCTGTCTGAATTAATGAAAGTTGACACTACAGTTGATTTAAAGTCTTCTCATGAGTCTGTACAGCTTTAATCCCCCCCCCCAATCATCACACTCTGCCGTTTTTATTGGCCTTGTAAAGTTTTAAGAGGTTGCTAGACAAATCCGCAGAAACTGTGTTTGCTATGGCTTGGAAATTTTTTTTGTAGTGTGCACACTGTAGACTTGTTTAGGTGAAAACTGTCGGTAGCATAGATTGTTTTCGTCAATTTCCGAAAATGCATTTTGTATTATTTTTTTCTATACTTTTCTTCTGTGCACTGCACCTACATTTTTGATAGAGGCAGTTAAGTAATATGAAACTACTACGTTACAAAACTAAGGAGCGGGGACTACTAAGTTGACCTGAGTCCTCATCAGGCCATCTCACAGATAATCCAATCAGTTTGCTGCTTTAGTTTAGTTTTGTGTCACGAGAGCGTCACTCACTGTGTTGGCAGTAATGAAACAAAACATCACAACCTCACTGAGATATTTCCTCAATAGGATAGTTTGCAGTTATGTTTCATAAACATTAGGACCACTTACCTCTGTACTCTTAGATTACAAGTTCTCTTGAACACTTGAATTTAAATGAACAGATGTGAAGTAGAGCTGCAATAATTGACTGTTCAAGTTACACTCTGTGGTTATATGCATAACTGAATAGCAGAGGGGGGGGCATGGTACACAGTAAGGAAGGAAATGCTCCGGTGTTCGGGTGGTATTCCTTTCTGTCCATCTTCCTCTTTGCTTTCACTGCCATAATTCAGCCAGTTCAGTCAGTTTCTGTGTTACACTTCAGCAGCCCCAAAGCTACACAAACCTCACTGCTGAGTATAGTTTTGTGGGCTGGGGGTAATGCTATAGGACAAACAGTTCTGGACATGAAACATACACCTCAGAAATATACCTCAGAAATCAAACTATCCTCAGCAATCCAGTGGAAACTGTTGACATTCTGCATTAATTTATAGCATCAGTGTTCTGTGTAGTGGTTTGTTACTGAACCATTCTCAGAGCCACAAAGCTGCCAAACACCTGTTTCCAATCAACCTTGCTTCCTCCGAATTCTCATTAGTGTCCACAAAACTGTGGAAATGTGACACTTCCATTCCCCATAATCTAACAGTTGGTGCATTATGAGTTTATAGATTTATTCTTCCTGCTTATTTCGCCTTTATATCCACTTGTTTCTTTGTTTTTAATCCTCACCGGTCCTCTCTTACTGTATCTCTACCTTCACATTATCTTCACACATTAGCTCCTCTCTATTGCAGCCTCATATTTCTGTCTGTGATTGAAGAAATGCAGGTATATAAATGTGATAAAAGAGATACTAAACCATAAATGGTGGAGATCCATACGATTGTTAAAGCATGTTTGAAAGCAGAAACATAGGCCTCTAGTTTGACTGAGGTAGTGTTACAGTCCGGGCTGCGAGAGGCACACTAGCTAAGTTTGAGTTAAATTCATCAGCCTCTAAAGAAATTATATCAGATGAACCTGAACATTGAGCTCCTGCACAGTGATCAAATCATTGAGCTCATTTCAAATTTAGAAATAAGGAAACAGCTCCTCATCACTTTCAAAGTGACTAATTTTACAGCACTTTGTTTTATAGGTATGCCCCCCATACCTAATAATGGTTAACTGTGAAATTTATTTAATTAATTTATTTCATTTTTTTGTGTGATGAAGATTGCAGCCGATGCTTTCTACAAAATGGCAGAACTGCATGTAAAATCAATAACCCACAGCCTGAAGAGCTGATTTTCATTGTTTGGAGTGCGATTTAAAGATGACATTTTTACAGAAATTAAATAAAGAGGCAACCTTTATTACATTTGCACAGCACTACCTTGAAATTCTGTTACATCTCCACTAAAAAAAGAAATCGTTACTTACATGTTGCACTAGTCTGCTGCTGTCAAACTAGAGGCCTGTGTCACGAAAGTCTCACAATCTGGCAAAAGAATAAGTGAATGATACAGAGGGCTGAACCAGCCATATTGGAGGACCACAGCCTTTTGTTTACCAATGGCTGATTGTGTTTCTATGCACAAAATGTATCCGGCTCTTTTTTTTTTTTGACTGTGAACTGATATGTTGTTGTTTGTTTCTTTTTTTTCTTTTTCTTTTTTATGTTGGATATGTCTTCATCTTTTTAGTCATTGTTGTTTTCCGACAGATATATTTGAAGGAGAGGAGATGAGGAGTGCAAGCAAGATGTTTTGGTCACAGCATTACAAAAAACAAATCTGCCTTACTGAACAGCTGTGATGCACCAGAAACAGTGACTAGATTTGAGACACAACTGCAAAGCCGCTATAGTGAATTTTTCAGATTAATATTCATTTGATTATTGATTATTTGATTGATTTTTTTTTTTTTTTTTTAATTTGTTCTCACTATAGTCATTGTCACTCCTGGATCTCTCTTAACAGCCTTTTAATTAAATTTCACTGGAGTCAGACTCATTCAGTTTCTGCTTAGAAGCAGCTGAGTTCTCCATTTTACTAGAAAATTGATATGTATCAACATATGTACTTTATATACTTTGTAATAGGTTTTAATTAACTTAATTATAAACTGTTTTATTTTGTTAGATTGTTTTTGACAATTTTTTTTTGTTTGTTTTTTTAAAAATTTGTTGGTGAGTGTAATGACACGTTTTAAAGACTACTGGAAAAAGAAAGAACTATCAAGCTAATATATAAAAGTGAAGGAGTTGAATGAATGAAGAATGGCACAGTACATGTGTATGGTTGCATGATGTGTGCTGAACCAGCTTGCCAAAGTCCTTTTTGTCTATGCAGCATCGCTGGGCTTGCGGTCCACTTCCTGTGATAAATGTTTACTTGGATTCCCAAGTTTGCATTTGTCTCCTGTAGCACTCTGGGCTGTAGCCTGCAGTAGTTTCAGGACCAGCTAAATCTACGGTAAAGCCCCTTACCTAAACTATAAACTATCAACACTACTACGTGTTTTATTGTTTTTATAATTAGAACTTTTTGGAGCCGTAGTTGTTTTCAAGTCAAAATGGTGAAAACTTAACATTGCTCTCCTGTCTTGGCTTTTCTTTACTGGTGCTTGCACGCGGCATATATTATGCAAGTCAGAGCTAAAGAGAGACACACTGGCACATAAATAAGGACAGGCTGATATCAGTTACTGTCCTACACGTGGCAAGATTACGCTAGCAGGCACTATTTGACTCTTTGGTGTTATTTCTTCTTCATGAATTAACAGTTAATCTGTCATATTTACTTATTTGATCACTTTATATTTAACTATGGCTTCAGTTCTTTTAACATGTGCTCGGACTTACTGCTGATTTCTATTGGTGAATTTCCAGGAAACCTGCTCCTCTGACCTAAGTCTCTGCTTTAAGTTTAACTGCTGTGCTTTTCCTTAGCCTGAAACCATACAAACAATACACGAAACAGGATAGATGAAGGTCTATATATCGTGAAGCTGAGCCATGATTTGCAAAAAGACTCGTCATACACTGCCGTGGACCACTTCCAGCAAGAATACTTTTTCCACTCTGTTGCCAGTACGGGCCATAATTTTTAAATCATGTGTGAAGGAAATGTTTTTACTGCTCCTGAATAATGTCGAAACATTTTTATGCTCCATATGTTGTAGGGACCCTGTATCATTCGTGCATATTTTGTTTGACTGGCATCATGTTTTCACAACTATAACTATTCCAGCCTTTTCTGAGGACATATTCTCATTTATATTTCTGTTTGGTTACCAGGGCAACGCTTGGCCCAGGCCTTCCCACAGCCTTACATGTTGAAATATGAGTAATATTTCAGTGCAGTGCTCTGCTAAACTTACCTTCTCTAACCTCCAGTAAGGTTGCTGCAGTTAAACCTCTATTGCCTGTCTTCTCTTCTTAAAGCTGTCAGCCTATGCCTCCCTACACAAGCTATACTTTTTTTTTTCTTTTTTTTTTTAAAATATGAATACATGTTTTAGTCATGTTCTAACAAGGTCAGTGACGCCGCAAGATCTGAAATTAAGTCATGCTGCTAGAAAAAAATTAATATAATTTTTGTGTTTTTGTCAAAGTAATTTTGAATCTGTATCAAAACAGGCACATGTTTTCTATTAAACCAACAATAAAGATGTAATATGAAAAAATAAACAAACATGCTTTCATTGCCAGTCACTCTTTTATTAGCTGTGTACTTTCAGTCCTCAACTGCTCCACTTGCACTTGACATGCAAACATGTTGGAGATTAACCTCTTTGAAAGCATAAAAACACACTGGCAACGTAATGAAACAAGTCAGAAGAGAGACACAATACTCTTGCTGTAGTTTAGGGACACACTGAATGTGTCTTGAAAACATTGTGCTCATTATCACCACAGCAACATGGTTGTTCATTGAGGCATTAAGTCCTCCCTTGACTCCCCATTCCTCTATTTGCTGAACCTTAAAGATCACGCTTCACTGAATCAATTCCAAGCAGCAAAGTCCTTTATGTACATACAAGGAACTATTGTGTATATATCGCAAAGCAAAGAATAAATCACTTGTTGAGTCTGCCTTTGAGCCTGGGGCTGTCGTTTTTTTTATTTTTATAAATGAGGGTTAACTGGGGCACATACTGTACACTGTACACTGAACGGAAATCTCTCTAAAGCATAGAAGTCTAATTGTAATCTAAACTGTGAGGGGAAAGTATGTTTGGTCATGCAAATGTAATCATGATAAATTCCCTTATGAATTAACTTTGGCCTGTTTAACTAAGGCACTGCTGCACACCTGCCACCAGAAGACCCTGACCCATGGCTTCTGGCTCCTTTTGTTTTTTGTTTCTAAAATAATTAAAATAGTTATTTTTTGAAGGCTCCTTAAACAAATTTCAGCTTCTGTTGTATGTGTGCAGTGTCAGCTTAGATTAAAACACTGTTTCTTAAAGTTGAGTAAATACTGAAGCCCTATGCAGCTGCCTTACAGTTCATAAAAGCAATGAGTTGATTGGTACAGCATGTACAAATGTAGAAATGTACCAACTGCAGCGTTATACTTCATATTTGTGGATGCACATGAAAGCCGATAGATTTCTCCATACAGTGCTGGAAACCACTGTTTCAATGTAACACTGTAGATTGTCCAGTAGGGGTCCCCACCTCCTCATTTCTGTGAGTTACACAAATTGAGACAAAACTGAAAAAACATGGAAACATTTGCAATTAAAGTAGTATATCTTAATCTTAATAACCCTGGTACATAATTGTTTTGTGGTTAAGGAAATATTTGTTTGCAACTATAGAGGCTTTTGATTCCCCCATCCCCAATATATAAACAACCTACAAGACAACTTTTACAGTCAATCAATAAAAAACTGCTACAAAACCAAACAAATAGTGGTGGCCAAAATTATTACAACACTTGGCATGCTTAAGAGGTTTCAGTTGTTTTTGTTGAATTGGTCATTAAAATACCCATAAAATGAATTAAATATCGACAATGTCATCATTATGCTCCATAAACCATAGAATAGAACCATCATAAGAAGATTTAGGTAATTTTCCTTGAAAAATTAGTCAGACCTGTGTCTTGAGAATTGCATGACGAGGTGAACACCACAATGACTAATGGGCAACAGTGTCTTCAAGAACTGTGTGCCGGAAACTGGGTGAAGAAGGACTTGTTTGGAAGAATAGCAGCAAAGAAACCATTACTGAAAGAGAAACATATTGAGTGAAACACAAGAAATGGTCAAAAGAAGAATGGTATTAAGTTTGAAAAGTCTGGCAACAAGTTAATAGTGTATGTTCGACGGAGAGACCTGAAACTGGGTATCTCTTGCCAACATTTATACACTGAGGGTGTAGTAATATGGTGTGGGGTGCCATTTCAGTCTCAGGAACAGGTGACTTAGAGAAAATTGATGCCATCATGGATAAAAAAGTATACCACAATATTTTGGTGAGACACAGAATACCATCTGGGAGTTATCCTCTTTGATTTATTTTCCAAGAGGACAAGGACCATAAACATTCTTCTAACTATTGTCTGAACTACCTGTAACAGAAGGAATCTGCTGACTGACCCCCTCAAAGTCCAGACATCAACCGCATAGAGCAAATTTGGGCCAAGTTGGAAAATAAACTGGATCTATTGTACATTCAAAGGAAAGTATTTGGCTTGAGTTGCAGAAGGCATGGGATAACATTAGTGTTGAGGTTCTCAGGAAATATATTGGATAACATCAGTAGGACTTATAAACATTATATAATGAAATCATGTTTTGGAGGCAAAAAAAACAGGTCTTATCTGACTACAGCTGGAGAGACTCTTGATGACTATGTCTTACGCATCCACGTCTTACGAGAAACACAAAAAAACAATCCCACAATAAACAAGCAGACTTTTTAACTGTTTTTAGGCCTGACTGATCAAACAAAATCTCGCACATCTGGAGTACTGAATCTGCGCAGTTAGAAAAGCTAAAAATAGATTTAGAGGCTCTTTGAAAACACCCCATCTCGTGTTACACTCCATCTGGAAACCTAAATAATATCATCCACCCTACCCAAATGATGCCAAAGAAAGCAACTTCACTTCAGTGTCATGATTACTGAATAATCTTGACCTAAGACATTTTATAAAGATATGATAACAATGCCAAGCATTAATGTTTCTTGTGATGGCAAAATATCAGACGGGTTAACTAGTGTCATCACACTGGGCATTTATGGGAATCAACCATACAGCCAGTACACACACACACACTAAGCTCTTATTAAGCAGAAAGTTAAAACATATTGTTACTGAGAATGTTGATTCAACTTATTTTGATATTATGAATCATACTGTTTCCGCTGAACTGCCTGTTTCTCTTCTGCAGGACTCATAAGGGTGAAGGTCAAATGTCAAGTTGATGATTTTAAAGTTAAAGTTGGTCATTTGTCTGTTGTGCTGCTCAGCAGGTATTTACAGGTTTTGGTAGGTATAAAATACTTCTTGTATTTGTCTTTCAAAGGGACAAAAGGGTATGAACAGTGAAAAAAAAGCTCCCTCTGATATAATATATTACATTTTGTATTGTATAGCATTATTTCCGTACTTTTTCTGAACTCACACATGTCGTAACCTTAAATGGTGTTGTAAATAACACCATGAAGAAGAAAAAGAAGAAGAAGAAAAGCGTAGATAAGGTCTACTTCTGGTTTGTACTGTATTATCTTACAGAGAGGGGCCTCTGTTTTCACAGGGGTTAGGGCCTGGGCAAGGAAGTGACGCGATGAGAAGGACGATAAAACTGTGGTAATTTTTTTCTGTTTTCTTTCCTGCCACCTCACAACACTTCCTTAGTGATCTGGAAGCAGAGAAATAGATTCCTTTGCACTGTTGTTACATATGTGACAAACGGAAGTGTGGCAATCATTCCCAAATCACAAAGAATCTGACACTCCAGGTCACAGATATGTCTTGTTTTCATAAAACTTGGTGCTACTTGGCTGGCAACTTGCCTGTACGTGTCAGTGCACAAAAAATTCAAATTGCACTAAAATAAATATTATTTAAACAGTTGGTGATGAAATCGATGCATTTTACAAACATTTCTACAGCTTTGATTTCAGTTGTGTTGGCAAGCTTGGACTTTTGGTCTGATGTAAACTGAAAGAAGACAAAAAAAGAAGAAGGGTAACTCTCTCTGAAGAAACTTTGTGGTTAAACTTCAGTTTCAGCTCATGTCACTGTCACTCACAGATGGTCTTTAGATAAAGTTCCTTCCTTCTAGACATCCAGTTTACATATAAGTATAAAACATATAAGAAGTGAAATTTAGTTTCTCCAAAACATATGAACACAACGAGTTGGCAAAATGGTCCAAATGATTTCAACTGTAACTTCAACTTTATTTATTTATATAGCACCTTTCATATAGAATTGTAGCCCAAAGTGCTTCCCAGAGCAGAAATAGACAACAGCTAACAGTTCTTAAGGTAAAAGAGCAGTTGCATGAAAAAACTAGAAATTAGAAGAACAGTAAAAAGCATAAAACTACAACAACTAAACAAATAAGAAGAAAAATTAAGACCTATAGGGTAAAAAGCATAATTTAACAGTTGCAGTAAAAGTAGATACAACCTGTACATAAGCACCAGAGATAAAAGTAACAGGGAGTGATCAGGACCTGAAAACTCAGCAGTGAATGGCACCTTAGGTAAAAGCCAGGCTAAAGAGGTCTGCCTTAAGTTGTTTTTTAAAGAAGTCTACAGAGGTGCAGTCTCTCAGATCCATAGGCAGGCTGTTCCAGAGATGGGGGCCGCAGTAGCTAAAAGCAGCCTCACCAAACTTCTTTGTGGAGGTTCTGGGGACAACTAGGAGTCCAGATGCCGAGGATCTGAGGGACCTGCTTGGTACATACTTTTGTAGCATGTCACAAAGGTAGGTCGGTGCCAGGCCATTCAGTGATTTAAAAACCAGTGATTTAAAAATAAGAGAATCTTAAAATCAATTCTAAAGCTAACAGGTAACCAGTGCAAGGCTTTTAAAACGGGGGTTATATGTGCCCTCTGTCTGGTCTTTGTCAGTACTCGGGCTGCAGAGTTTTGTATCAAAGCTATTGATTAATTTCAATAGCTTTGATGACATCTTCTCTGGTTCCAGCTTCTCAAATGTGACACTCAAATGTGATTTTTAGTTCTTTTGGGGATAGACCTGAACTCTAGTCTGAAGGGCAGTTCATGGAATAATAATAATATTCTTTATTTCTATAGTATCTTTCCCAACAGGTAAGTAAGACAACATACATAAAATAAAGTTTAATAAAGTTAGGTAACACAACACAATATGAACAATCTACAGTCTGAACTAAGGTGGGAAAACAAATGATAAATAGAATAACTTTAATATTAACTTTAATCTGTGTTGGATTAACTGTATTTAACAGGTTTTCAAGATTAAAAAATGAAACCACCAGGTCAGTCTAGTCGACAAAACTGTCAACGTCTGTGTAGTAAAGCTAAGATAAATGTTCTGAGTTTGTCTGACTAAAGAAGAAAGTGTTAGTAACCACCCAGCCAAATTTAAATGATTAAAAATATAGATAGGTTTATGAATTCTGGTGTCAAACTCAAATCAGGTAAAAATGAGCAGAATTCTCAGCTCCAGGACTGTAGGGGTGTGTCTGCTTAATCAGCTGAATCCACACCCACTTATGGGAGTAGTCAAACAGCAATTTTGAAGTGACTGAAATGTGTCAGATGAGTTCAGAAAATGACATGACTAACTCTGAAACACTCTTAGTCAGATGAATTCATCTCTATCTCTCTGCTAGTGGTGCAGGGGTATGCTCAGGGTGGCCTCAGCGTGTCATCGAGCCACCCTTTAGGACCGCCCAGAAAAATCCTGGACTGAAAACTGGTGAAAAACTGTTTTAACCGCTAACTGCACATTTCAGTAATATATCGTTCACATGTTTTATATTTAATGTATTTTGAAAACGGTCTCTTGGAGTTTAGAGTGCAGTGGTTAGCACTATCACCTCAGAGTGAGAAGATTAGGATCTTTACAGGTTTATAGATTAATTGGAGACTCTGAATTTTTTTTATGTGTCAGCCTTGTGATGAACAATTGTCCAGGGTGTACCCCGCCTCTCACACAATGCCAGCTGGGATAGGCTCCAGGGCCCCATGACCCTGATAATGGTAAGCGGTTACAGAAAATAGCTCTCCAGATGTTTCCACTGTATGTGGCTGGTCTGTGTTTGTTGTTGTTACTTCTTCACACACTGTAAACAGAAACCCAGCAGATAATAATCACACCTGGGCAGGAGGCCATGGCCTCTGCTCACCTCTGTTTCATTAAGTTGGGATCATGTGTATAAGCTATATTTCAGTTGCATACAGGTGCTGTCTGTTGTGGAGATTAGGCACCGTGTGTTTTTGTTTTCAGAGAGATAAACTGAGACAGCCAGGCGTAGTGCGCTACTGCCATGTCTCTGCCAACACATGTCCTGACTTTGTCCTCCAAATGAAACACACCCTCCTGCCTGGAAACTTCCTCTGCTGATAATGAGGTGATAAAGGTTGGTTGGACCCACAAACGTGCTGCTCATGTTTTCACGTTTCACACAGTCAGGCCCAATATATACAACTTAAGAGACAAGCTCAGAGACACCTCATCGTTTTCATCCTCGTCTGTGAAAGCACTTGTTTTTTACGGCTGCATATTTTAACTAGTAGCAGATCAATGTTGGAGCACAGTTGTTCATTGTTTCTGCAGGGAGAGCCTGGTGGAGGTGGATAAGCAAAAATAACAGACATGGAACATTTTGGACTTATGACAGACAGAACGAGGAAAGAACAGAGATTATGTGCTGGAAAGAGGGAAGATAACAAAAGGAAAGAGAGGAAGCTCTACTTTCCTGACGTGGAAATGAAAAACAGGACAGGAAGCATCAAGAACTATTTATCATAGCTCAGAGATGATGTACTTGTTAGTTTGTTCAAATACCCACCTGAAGCTGGTTAAGAGTTTTGGAAGGACGTAGTTGCTTGTTTTCTGCCTTCAGTTTCAACAGAAGTGTGTTTTTTTGTGTGATTGTGCACATGAAAGTCGACACAAATGCCAGTGAAACATTTCAAGATTCATTGTTTATATAAATTCTAATAAAGCAGAAAAATACATTAATAGAAATTTTTCCAACAATATACATCAACCTTTCAAACTTTATACATCCATCTGAGTCTGAAATATTTACACACGCTTACATTCGAAGAGCTTTTTCTGTGGTTAGCACAGGGAAAACAGATACTGTGTACTGTGTAGCTGACATCTAAAAATATATATTTTCGATTGACAAACATGATTCTTTGCTCTTTTTCTGCATTAAATGACCAAATGTTCTTAAAACGGTGGAAATGTAAACAAACATGTCTTACACAAACAGTGACATATAATATATAACTTAATAAGTTTTGCCAAAGTTACAAATCCAAAATAAAACCAGGATACACTATGTTACTAACATGATGTTGCATGGTGTCAGTGGCTTTAACCAGTGGTGTCAGTGCCTCTGCTGTGTGTCGCAGCCCAGGACCTCCAATCGCAGAGCTATGTCATTGATCCAACCCCGCGGGTGGATACGGAGGTAGCGGCCAAACAGCGGGGGATCAAAAATGTTGAAGGCTTCCACTTCTGAGTCATTGTTTCCTGTGAAGATCTGAGAAAGGAAAAAGGATGAAAGAAACAAAGAAACCGAGAGAAAGTAGGGAGTTAAATTAATGTAATAGCAGTGAAAGCCACAATTAGATACAGCAAACACATCCTTTAATACAGGCCTATGTGTTCAACAGATAAAGGTTTTTTAAAGATTTATACATTCATTCAGTCTACTATGCGTCACTGAACCATGAAATCAAACCTTCAAGGGGATGACAACCCACTTTTGGTGAGTCGTCAACTGTTACAGAACGGAAACTGTGATAGTTAGGACTCCTGCATTAATGATTAAATGAAGGAATAAGTGAGCAAAGAACATGTTAGTCATTCCTTTAATGGACTCCCCAGGCAGTAACCTGGATCATGTTTGCCAGATTTTATTAGAAAAATGGAGTGAAAGCCTCATGGACTACAATAAGTGTACCTTTTCTCTTTGGGTGTCCTCCTCTAACACACTGTTCCAGGATTGTCCATCGTGGCTGACGGTCACTGAGAACTCTGTCACCATCATTTGGGTGAACAATGATCGTGCTCCTTGAGTCACAACCCCTGTGATGCGTTTTATTTTCCCCAAGTCAACCTGCAGCCACTCGTGGGGGTTATTGTTCTGAGGTGTAAAGTGCAGATAAGAGACATTTTTAGAAAAAAAACAGACACACAAATCAAACTAGACTTGGAGTCTACGTGTAGTTTAACAACTGTTCTCTGGAATAGACAAAGGACAAAACAAAAATAAAACTGATGTAGGGATGGCCAAAAGGGAACACCAAACCACTTCCTCTGCCACATTAAACAATTAGGAAACTCATAAACTAGGAAAATGTTTTCCGCTGACATAATGTGGCTACACACAGCATTTTAATCCCTCTAACCATCACTCATGAAAAACCAGAGGTTTCAACTGATAAGCAAAGGGTTTCTCGACAACAGGAAAAGTCCCTATAAATGAAAATGTCTCAAAGTTGAAACTCAGTGCGAAGAGGCAAAACAACACTTTGACATTTCACAGTAGGTTACAGTCATCACATTTTATTGTGTATCCTGGAACACTTGTGTAAGGAGTATGATTTCCTGTTTAGTCTAATGTTGAGAACAATGACAAAAATGAATGCTCCTGTTAAAGGACACATGCTTCTAAACCTCTACATGCAAAAAGGCCTAAGGCCTGTTTAGACCTATTTCGAAAAATAGTTATCTGACAGTTGTTGACTTCAGTCCATGGATCACAAGTGCTACCCTCTTGGTGTATGACCTTTAATAACAGCTCAACAGTGTGACAGGATAAATCACACCTCTGCAGTTCAGTGTTGCAAAGTGTGATATGATAAGCTGAGGAGGAGGAGGCGGAGGAGAAGGAGGAGGAACAGCAGAGGAAAAAAATAAAAGGAAGGAGAAGGGAGAGTTAAAGGGTAACAAGTCCTCACTGGTTCCTATCCCAGTGTGAGGGACAAATGGTTAATAATATCAGTTTGTCTTAATGTTTTAAATTTTTTCTTTTTTATAAAATGTGTGTCTAAGACATGTAAAACCGTGTTTCTGTTGCCCCCCAGTCCTCATCTCACGGCAGCGATGTAGACATGTACTCCAGGGTGTGTCACTAAACTCTGTCTCAATACGCAATATAAGTGCGTTCGTGCTGACATTTATAGAAAATTGCAGTCTACTGTATAACTGTATGTTATACGTATGTTCTGTATTATACTGTATTTTGGCAGTCAAATGTTGATGTTAATGCTCTGCTTGGTTACAATTCAGAACAGAAGAAGACGAGGCGGTAAAATGTTGCAATCGTTATTTCCACACAGCGTACGTAATTGAGACAACACTATGCTGAGTGAGTACACAGTGTACTACATGCAAGAGAGCTGAGAGTGTTATCAATCTTCTCATCTATTTTTTGCCGTGAAAGAAATTCAATGAATTACCCAAAATGTCAAAATATATTTTGAGATAGTTTTATCATCTTTTTTTGCCTTTCATTGGGCAACACAGTATAAAGGCAACCTGGATGTGAGGGGAGACAGAGACTGTTGCTACCAAAGTGAAAGTGTATTGACTTTTTTGTTTTCTAAGAATGCAGATTTAATTTTACTGAACAGAATTTGTGTATTTGTGGTCACCTTTGGCCTCCAAGCATTGGCTCTACCTTCCTCATGGAGGCGGGCGAGGCTTGCGGTCCAGCTGGGCAGCAGCCGATGTGAATAAAATGAGGATGCCTTGAAACTGGTGTCACTAATCTGCCCCCTCTGTCCCCTCTGGAGCCCGAGAGGCATTGAACAGCCTGGTCACACACACAGCAGAGTTATTCTCAGCACGTTCATACAGTAAAATTAATTACGCTGTTAAAGGTAAAACTTACTATTGAGATCGCAGCCCAGCAGCTCCAGTCTGAGAGCAGGCCTTTGCCTATAGTACACTGGATGAATCCTGATGTATCGAGCAACAAATGGTGGAGTAAAGAGATTTTTCTTCACCTTAGAGTTATCCATGTTGCCATGAAATACCTAAAACAGAGTCACACAACAGTTCAGCTCAGGGATCCTAGATCATGCAATAAATAAATAAATTAACCACTGCCAAGCATTCTCCAGATCATACTAAAACACAAAGTGTTATCGCTAATTTCCGGTATTGCAGGAAGCAACTGGTTTCCTTTTTTCTTAACCTGAGAGTCGTAAAACCTACAGCGAACAATTTGCGAGACCACTAATGCCTCTTGGTACATTTAACATTGGTCAAACTCAAATCAGTGCTCAATGGCTTTTCTCTGAACTATATGTTCCATATCTGCTTGTATCCTGGGTCCTAGGCAATGCCGAGGACCAGCATTGAACCCTGGAGAAATCAATTATTTTATGTAAATGTAAATGTACTTTATTTATACAGCCCTTTACAACAGTCCTTTCGGTGTACCAAAATGCTTTACAGTAGATAATAAATAACAAGAACAATAGGTAAAAAACAAACAAAATAAAAACAATAAAATGCAACAAAATCGAATAAGAAATGATAAAATGATACTACTGGGTGTTAAAAGCCATCCTAAATAAGTGGGTTTTAGCTTGGATTTAAAAAGGCCCAGGTCAGAAACGGGACACATCTCGACGGGGAGCTTATTCCAGAGCCTGGGAGCAGCAACGGAAAACGCTCGGTCACCCCAGTGTTTATATTTTGACCTGGGCACTTCCAGCGACAGTTGATCTTTAGACCTCAGAGCTCTAGCAGGATTGCGGACAGTTAAAATCTCAGATATCACTGTTATATTATAACCCTTACTGTAGCTTTGGCTTTGATCGGGTTGGTCGTGTTCCCTCTGTAAAAGTTCCAGGTTTCCAGGTCCAGGCTGTAGGAGACGGTGAAGACCGTGATGTAGTTGTCCCTCAGCTTTGCCCTGACCCCCTGTGTCTCCACAGCATGCAGCAGGGTGGCTTTCTGAAGGTCAACCTTATACCACACATGAGCATTACTTACAAAGAATATTCAGATCTTACATATGTCAAACACATTACATACATAATGTATCATACTCATACATATCATACATAGTGTACATTAAGTATTGTGAAAAGGTTAACAGGAGAAAGGCTGCATGACTTACCTGTAACCACGACTTGTTGTTTCTGCCCATCCAGGCATTATAATAACCAGACTGATCCAGCCTTGCCAGCGACGGCTGCCAGTTATCTGGACACACGTGTAAACACAGTTATAATCCAACTCAGTGTGGGTCATTTCCAGGCTTTCATATTAAATTAATCTACCTTGTGACCACAAGACTGGGATATATTTAAAACTCTTTGGCACGCTGAATATTCATAGTTAGCTTCTTTTTTCTGTGACAAATATTAAAGATCTTCTTGGTGTGTTTGTCAGACTAAATCAAAGTTTAAAAGACACTGTCTTACTTATGTGGTCTGATGCTGTAATCTGGGAATCCTCGATCCTTCCAGATTTCATCCCCAGAGGCAAGACGCACCCTGAATGTCAGTACGAGAAAATGTCAGCTCAATAATGCGTGTTAAATTTCCAGGTGTACATAATTATCACCTAAAATTCCCCAGATCCCTTTGTGTATGATTAATACATCTGGACAGTTCAGGCCTATATGTTGTCTATATTCTGACATATGTGGAAATGATGACATGCATGACTCTCCAGGTTTACCTCAGATATTTGGCCTAGCCAGATGGGATATCCTCATTTATTAAAATGCCCCATAAAAGACTCAAAAGCTTTTTTTGTGAAAGTGTGGTTTTTACCAAACTTTCACAATGTAGAAAGTGTGGGAAAAACCTTTGACATCGTTCACGCAAAGTAATGAAATGAAACTGATGATGAAACTTCAAAATGCAGTGACAAGAGTATTTAATACAACTGTGACAAATCAAGTTCCTAGTGTTGCAAAATCCCTTTTACTTCTTGAACAAGTTGAAAACTCTACAGGTCCAGTAAGACTGAGCTTTGCTCATTTAAATACCACAAAATAAATTCAGTTCCTGTAGTCCACCACTTTCCTATTTATCCTTTTATACTGCTCCACCAATCTAATGGTGTTCATCCCAAATTGTTGTGCAAGAAGTCTGTGAAGGTTCTCAGTCATCCAGGCTATCTTGCTTTGAGAAGGGTTAAATCTCAGGCAACTGGACTTGTAGATCCATGAAAATGTTGCACCTCTCATCCACATCGATTCATGTCGTCACTACAACAAGGAGCACTAATGAACCAAGTTGAAACAATGGCCTGGTCAATGAGGCGAAACGTAAAACGAGTCCAGTTGCCCCAGATTTAACTGTTCTCAAAAGAAAAATTAAATGGCTGACTGAGAACATTGACAAACCTCTAACATTACCATGTTTACATATGCAGAGCAAGTTAATATACTTTTTTTTACTGCTTTGGTTATCTAATAGATTATAAATCATGTAACATTAATAATATGTGAGATATGTGTGTGTCTACCTACGTGGGTTATAGACCAGTAGTTTAGCCCTCATGCCAGCCATTTGGTAGTCCCCTATAGTGCACTCCACCAGCCATGTTCCAACTGTGGGGGGTCTCATCTCCACCGTGCCAAACACTCCTGGGTAACAGAGAGCAATCAAGAGTAAGTGCAAATAAGATAATAAATAATAACACAAACACTGCCAGGATTCATCATTTCAGCCCAGGAAACTACTCTTACAACTGGAATGTATATAAAGTATATAAATATGAAATACAATGTCTATACGTGTGTGTGTGCTTACCAGGGAAGAGATTGTACACCCCCATACGGTGTTCCGCTTTAGTGTGGACAGTAAAGGGCAAACCATGGAAGTGTACAGCATGGTACTCTTCGTCATTTCCTACATTCAGCAGATGCCATCTGACTTGCTGGTGCTGTGCGATCAACAGACCAGGAAGCGACTCTGCTACATAACCATTTATTGCTATGGAAAAACATTATTATTTAGGAAATATTAGAACAACAAAACAAAAAGCTCATTACAGCATGACACCAACAATCAAGCTTAATGTCTCCACCTGCAAACTTATTGCTGATGTGGTACCAAGGGTCCTCAGTGTTGGCCTGACATGGTGGTGCACAGTGCTGTTGCAGGCTCTCCTCCATGTACCAGCTTTTAGTTTCATCAAAGGTGTGAAAGAGGAGTGCGAACTCTGGAATGTTTGGCTGTGTGAAGTCGGGGGGCAGGAGGGTCCCGGGCTTACAGATCACTAGAGGACCAATCAGACCCGAATGAAGGTCCCTCTCCTGGAACAGAATAAAGAAATATTTATTTTCCCCCCTTTTTTTTGATAATGTTTCATACAAATTTTGGAACTTTTGTCACTGAAGAACCAGTATGTAGGATTTAGAGGCAGCTAACGGTGTAGTTGCAGTTAGCAACTTCCTAATTTTATCTCATTTTCATTGTAACTGCATATCCTTATTAGGGTAGAGAGAAGCTGGAGCCGATCCCAGCTGACATTGAGCAAGAGGCGGGGTACAGCCTGGACAAGTTTATTTTGTAAGCAGCCCAAAGTACTAAAATTACAATGAAAACTAAAACTACCACTCCGTAACTTGAGAATGAACACCTGATAATAATAATTTTCATACACATGCACATGCATGCAGTACTTGTCCAGACATTACAGTGTACAGTACATGTTGTACAACCATTGAAGATAAAGTTGGGATAGGCTGAAGGTGAAGACCTATACAGACCTTGTCCACAGTGGAGTAGTAAGCCCCAGTCTTACAGTCAAATTCAGTATCAGTTGGTCCTTGTTTCTTGGTTATTCTCCAGTTATATGTTCGTGCTTCCCCAGGAGCCACAGGCTCTCCTGGGACCCCGGGTGGAGCAGAGGAGCCATGGTTTTGGGCACTGCCAGCCCCCTGGCTGCGGTCATAAACTCCGTGGAGGTGAAAGGAGTAAGGCCTGGATGCTTTGTTTTTAAAGATCACCTTATATAGGACAGAGGGAAAAGATGTGTGAGCAAACATTGCGTTATCCTTCATAATTCAACTATCACTTGTGTTCACATTTGTTATCATGTTCAATAAAACTGTAACTGAATCCTTAAAGTGGAAGCAGCTACCAAAACGAAAGAAAAACCTAATTTGTTTGTCCTTTTATTTTGCTTAGTTACAGGATGACTCACAGTGAGGAGATTATTAACTTCTGTTCTGATGAAAGGTCCCATGATTCCCAGATGTTTCTGGAGCTCTCCTATGTCCACAGGAACCAGGAACTTTTCATCCTCGTAGGCCCGGAACACAACCTTTTTGTACTCTGGCAGGAACTTTCTCATCCCTCGACGCATCTCTCTAAGGAGAGGAGTCCAGTTAAACACTGATTAGATTGGATTTTAAAATGCATTTTCTTTTTGTGAAACATTTTGTGTTACTAAACTAGACTGCAGGAATTCAGACTGAAAACACAGGGGTTGAGTTGTCTAGGTGCTGGTGAAACACTGAAAAACAGACAATCCAGTTGGAGTAACAGATTTATGTGTTTACAGGTTTATCAGAAGCCGAATCACTGCACAATAGTTTGCTGCACAAATCAAGACTGGCAAATCAAGCAGTGACTTTTGTGGCTCTGAAATGAAGCCTAAACAGAAGTGCCAAAAACTGCAGTTCCTCAAATGTCCAGAATGAGTCAGTCTCTATAAATCCCCATGTTGTCCAACTTCACAGCAGAAATAAACATGTTTACAGCCTGGTACAAAAAACGGTTTTGGTTTAACTAATTTACCCGTTCAGCTATACTGAGTCTGAATTTGAACTATTTTAACTCACACTTTCAAATTATATTAAGGCTTAAAGTTATGCATAATCTTTGATCTTTGATTGACAAGTGTGTGCCATTACATATTTTATATTTAAATTAGCCAGGAGGCAGGACTACCAAAATGGGGACGGCCAGAGCCACAGATTTTTCATATTAGCCAAAGTTAGCATATTAAGATGCTCAAAGTTAAAAATATGACATTTAGCAAAACAGAACAATAACTCAAAATAATACTTTTGGCCTTGATAAGACTACATTCAGTGTGTAGCTCGAGGTGCACACTTAATGCAGAGAATTTGAAAAGCATAAAAACACATTTTTTTTACAGTTCTGGCCACAACACTGTTTTAGTCCATCTTGTCATTTCAGTGTCTGCCTCCCTGTTACTTCAGTCAGTTTTTTGCTGCTTGATGCAGCTTGTCGTTGCTTCTGTCAAAAGTAGTCCAACTGCATATTGCCTTTGGTGCTGTAATCAGCTCAGTTGCAGAAACCTGGATTCTCTCTACCTGGGTTTGATGAGTTGATGTGGTTTTCTGATGCCGTAGTTCCAGGTGATCTCCTCTGCAGCAATGTAATAGTGGTGAAATCTGACCTCTCCCGAGCGTGGGTTTATGTTCATTGTGGGAAATAGATCTGATGGGCTGTTCACCTATGATATAATTAAACATTAACTATGGATGAGCATGAAGCTTTTAGATTTGTGGTACTTTGTATCAACATATGGAATTTTATGCACTTAATCAATATAGATGAACCAAAAAGAAAGTGGTACCTCTTCACTGTAGTCATCATAATCAAGGGACATATATATCTCTGTTGTGTTGTTGTTAGCGGTGTCGTTGAATTCGTGACCTGCTGCTCTAAGCCGCTCAGGTTTAGACTGAATGTAGTTTTGGTCCATCTCTTCTGAATTGGTTGGTTCTACAGTTGAGTCCTTCTTGTTCTGCAGTGGATTGCTGTTCTGTAAGATCTCGTTGCTCTCTTCAAGTTCTCCTTTTGTCTCATTATAAACACTTGACATTTCACTCCTTTCCTTAGATTTTACCTCAGCACCAGTGGCGGTCTTATTTTCCACAGCCGGTTCCCCAATCTCTATCTCTGTTCCTCCTCCTCCATCTACATCTGTCTCATTGCCCTCTGCCTGTCTTCTCCGTCGGCCACCTCTCAGTTTTTCAGGTTCAGTCCCATTCTGAGAAGCTGCCCATTCCCCATCTAGCTCTATTTCCTCCAAGATGTCCTGCGGGATTTCTCCTTCCAACACTGCGTTGGGGTCTTCTCCTTCCTGTGATGTTACATTTTTCAGCTCACATCCTGACTGGAATTTGGCATGAGGCCTGTCAGTTGTATCGTCAGTGACATTTTGAACGGATATGTTTACTGATTCGGTATTGTTGTTTGTTAGGGTGGTATTGCACTCTTGAACCATCTCCCTGCGGTTTTGAGGTCTTCTGCCCCTCGGCTGATATAAGCTATCAATAAAGTCTGAGATATCATCATCATCGTCGTTATCATGATCTACTATATCGTTTCCACTGTCGCAAGGGCGGACGGTGTAATGGATGCTCATCCCCTGGTTCTTGAGGCTGCCATCAAAAGCACTGATCTCCCACTCACCTGTGAGACAACATAGCTGAAAGTTAATATGACCGAAGAACAATACACACCTGCACCTATTGTTTTCTATGTAAGCTCACATATCAGCTGATTCTTATGGAAACAAGAAAATATCTTGCTGTGTTGATGTGTTTCAATAAGATATGCTACTGTTGTATTCCTCAGTCTCACAGACACAGACTCAAAAGATGAGACAACCTGGGATCAATGTACTTATTTTAAGCCAAACCATATGTTTTTCTAACCAAACTGTGATAGTTTCATGTGTGTGTCAAGTAGTATGTGTGTATTCTATAGTTCTTGCTGGCCTGATTTGGGAATGCTTTAAAAGTTCAAGCCAACACAAGCAAGCAACTTCCCATACAATCATATAGTTAGTATAGCAAAATAAATGGCTAAAACTTCAGTCTCACCAATCAGCTCAGCTTCCATGGTAATTGTCACACCAGTCATGGGGAAGAGGGTGAGGACAGACTGGTAGAGGCCTTGGTACTGAAAGGGGTTTCCCGTGAAGTAAACAGACAGGAAGTCACTCTGGGTACCCACATTGACCACATGCCAGAAGGTAACGTCAGTTTTACAAATCACAAACTGACGCCCACTAAACATGATGCCGTTTATACCTGGAGGGGAAAGGAAAGTCAGTTATTAAAATTGATGATTTAGCGGCTTCAACAATTATACAAATAATAACAAAACGTCTCTTAGGGGACTGAGCTGGTGGAGAGCAAGTTACAGAGTTAAAAGAAGTCAGTATTAGACTAAAATAAAAAACAACTACTGACAAGTGTTTACTAACAAGTTCAGCATATCCCTTTAAAAGGTGGTGCACCCATGGGGCCAAAAATGATTGCAGGTTATCGTTTTATCTATGATCATTAATTACACCATATTTCACTGAGTTCAAAGTGATCATTATTCCAAATACAAGGTTTTGGAAGAAGTAAAAAACTTTAAGGTGAACTTACTGTAAATGACATTGGAGTTGTAGGATTCAAGGTCCGTGGTGTTTTGCCCAGACTTCTGGATGTTTTCATTGACGTACCAACTTTTGTTCTCATCAAACATAGCAAATATTAAGCTCCACTCTTTATCTGGGCTAACCTGCATACAGCAATAGATTCAGTAGAAGAGACAATATTATATTAGAGTAGGAGACAATATTTCAACTTGGCTCTTGAAAGGATTTTTTGAAATCCAATTTCCTCTTGAGTGATTAGCCTGTAGAAACTGCTATATCTGCTAATTAGGCCTTCATATTACATAAATGTTCTTCTCACCAGGGATCCTCTGGTGTCAATAGCATTGCTCTTGCAGATAAGTAGGGTGCCCACCAAACCGGAAGCCAAGTCCCTCTCTGGGGAGATGGTGCTTTGATACAGATGGGTCAGACACTCAGGGTCTCCATTCAGGGGCCCATCATCTGTTGTTAGCCTCCAAATGTAGCCAAAAGTCCCATTGGGGGGCACTCCCATGGAGTGCAAGTCCTGCTCTGCAGCTATTTAATTAGATGAGATTAGAAGAAAGAAACTTTGATGTTGGGAATTTGGGGAATTGCAGAAAATAACATGAGAGTAAGACCAACAGAGACAGCACACCAAGTAACAAATATGATATGCTGAAAACATAGATAACATGGCAAATGTTAAGTGATTTATAGTAATTACAGTGGTGAATTAGATATTTATACAACCTTTTTTCATTTTATTTAGTTTTGCAGAATATAAATATAAATGTTGTATTATAGGCATTTCAACATTTTATTATCTTTTGTCTTAAGTGAAGATACTGAAGCTTTATGAAATTATAGCATGATTCAGATTATGACTCTTTGATTGTGGTCAAAAACAGTAATTCTGTGTATTTATGTAACACATTTTTGATGACTCATCTTGCACTCTAGGGGATATACTTAGATAAACCAAATGTGATTTCAGGCACACAGCTAACCTTCACATCACGTAAAACTACAGTCTGTTGGCTGTTAGTAATATGAATTGGTGGCATTTGTTTGGATCAGTAGGCAAAAATTTTGTGGCTGAGGTCTTGATTTTTTAAATTCTTCCTTCTTTCCCCTTGAGTGTTTGAAATGCAATACTACTACTACTACTACTATGACTACTACTAATAATCTCTACTAGGGAGTCTGTTGGTTCATGTCCGTTCTTAAGCTTACCATTTGTGGAACTTCGCAGTGGTAAGATCTTGATTAGGCAATTGGGGTAGATATTGAAAGGGCGACTGGCCATGTTTTTCAAAGTGATCTGAAGACACAAATCAAACCAATCATGTGTTTGGATGTGATCATGCACAAAAGGTGACATCTTTTCTGTGCTCAAACATCTGACTCACATGGATTTGATCATTGACTTTTCCTTTCAGAAGTGGACCCATCAGTGTGTCTTCAGCATTCTTCCTCTGAGTGAAAGATCCATCTGTGTATTCCACGTACACCACCTTTTTATACCTGTAGCCCAGAGGATGTGGTGCTGCAGGCAAATATCCAGACTGCAACTTACTAATGTGTCAAAGAGAAAGGAAACAACCAATTAGAGTTCATTCATTTTCTTTCATTTGTCTTCCTTCTCTTCCTCCACCTTTCCTACCTGTCTGTGGGTTTGAGGTGAGGAGCATAGTCCCAGGTGACCTCTTCAATGGCGATATAATGCTCCCAGGTTTTAGACAGCTGTCCCCTGAAGGCTCTGGCTTGCATTTGTGGTTTCTTAGGCTGGAAACTAATAGTGTTGAACATATCGTCGTCACTGTAGTCATCATTGTCCTGAGGGTTACGCATGTTTAGTCCCGACTGACTGCCAGGCTCAGCGCATTTCTCCACCATGAACAAAGCGTTCATACCATCTGGGTAGATAAGTAGTGCACAATAACAATCAGAGTTACTATTTGAATTGTAAAACAAATTGGATTTTAGATTTGGGAGATTATTATTATTGGGCCTTTGTTACCGTGGCGGTGAGCATATATCTGACAGCTGATAAGGAAGCGGCCTATAGCAGCAGGTCTCATTTCTGCAGTGATGAATGTCATAGGAGTCACCTCCATGGTGGCTTTACGATGGTTCAACACCTAAAAAATACAAAGCCAATGTATTTTAATAAAAGCTGAAAATGCTAATTAGAGTTGTGATAGGAAAAGTAAGAGAATATTCTGTCTCTACATAGCATAGTCTATTTTGGGAAACAAATCCAAGAGTTTAGAGAAAACATCAAAACCATTCTTGTACGAATCTATAGCCAGGAGACAATGAGTTAACTTGAGTAAGACTGGATGCAAATTATCATTTTAAAATCACAATACAGGTAATAATTAATAAACTTTATAGCTGCTGGAAAGTGAATTTTGGAACTTTGTACAGAGTCAGGCTAGCTGTGTTCCCCTACTTCCAGTCTTTACCTCCAGGCTCCAGCTCTTTACTTCATGCACAGACACGGTACTGTTATGAATCTTATGAAGACATATAAGTCCCAAAAGAACACACGTTTACAGAAATGTTAGGCTTCCTTTAAACAAGCTCTAAAAGCTTTAAACCAAGTAAGTAATAATAGTACATAACAAATCCAGTTTGCTGCTGTTAGAGTGATAGATATGAGAGTTCATATGTTTTATTTTACCAAATTTGCATTAATTAGGAAGTAAAATCTGTATTTTATGTGTTTTATCACTTTTAACCTTTTTAATCGGTTTGCTATGACCTTTGTGTGTATTACCTCCAGAGAGTGATCTTGAAACTGAATGGAGTGGATTTCTGGAGCTGTGCCCATCCCAATCATATGCCAAGACACATGACTACGGCCCTGACACATTTTCAAACCTACACACAGACACATACGCACAGAGAGAGAGAGAGAGAGGAAATGAGGGCACATTCCTGTGTGGACCACAAACAGTGCAGCCACTGATAGCAACACTTAACATTACAACACGACTTCATGGAACACACTCCTTCTCTACAGCCAGTCAGGTTCATTACCGGGTAACGTAGAGTTGACATATCCATTGATGGTGTGGTATTCCTTCCTGTCCTTGCTCCTCCTGAACTTCTCTCTGCTCATCCTCTCTCCTACCTCTCCATACCAACTCTTGGTCTCGTCAAACACTGCAAACAACAGGACGAATGCTGGATTTCTTCTCTGGCCATCAGCTGTGAAGGCACCTGGGAAAACAGTGAGGCAAGATGTGAGAATATGCTTCCAATGCTATTGTTTAGTCTAATATTTGAGGGACATTAAGACATCTGTGTCTTCAACTTATACATGTCCTATTTTTTTGATAGAGTAAGATAAAAAAAACTCCTTCAGTACTAATGTGTCTGTTTCTGTTTTCTGTTTCAACAACACAACTTTCTATATCCAAGCCAGGGCTTCTTATTATCACCTCATCTTGTCATCATTCACTTTACTGTATTCAAGTTTCACCCCAAAATGTTTCCTTTTTGTGTTCCTGATTGAGGCAAGGTGTCAGTTATTAATGAACTAATATTAGAAAAGAAGTGATATAAAGACACAATATTGGCAAGACATAATGTATGTTTGTAGGTGAAATTAGATGCTGTATCTATGAAAGTCGATAACAAATCAAAGCTGCCCTTTGCCCGACTACACACTGACTTGATTTGCAGATGAGTAGGGCACCGATGAGTCCTGAGTTTACATCTCGGACTGTGTCCACCTGGGATGAGTAGGAGTAGGTGAGGCACTCAGGGTCACTGGCAGTGGGGCCGTCATTAAAGCTGATGTCCCACACGTATTTGTAGTATCCTCCTGGAAAGACGGCATCATCCTCCTTCTCCTCGCCTGCTGTGGAGTCGTCATACCCTGCTCCTGGAAAGAATAGACAGCATGACTCCTTTAGTTTTTATTCAGTAGTGGATGTGAGTCAAGGCAGGAAAACTGATGTCACAAGAAAGTAAGTTAGTCTAATCTTCTTTTGGAAAAAATAAAGTAATTACAATTTAAAAGATACATTATACTGACCATACTACAGAAGTCCTGTAGTGACATCGCAGGAAATACAATAAATAAAAAATAAAGTTACATAACTTTCACTAAACGACCACTTTCCCTATAAAACCATACTGTCAGGACTCCGCCACCTGCTTAGTAATGTCTTATATCAGACGTGTGCACACACACATACACCCACAGGCAGCAACCTTTTTTCCTAACCCTTAATACCACATGTTTATGTGATTAGATATGTGTCATGATGGCTCATTCCTGGACATGACAGGTGGAGCTTTTCAGATTATGATGAACTCCTCTCTAGAAATCTACCCTGTGGCAGGAGCACATGAACTGTTTACAGGAACCAGCTTTAGGACAAATGCCAATGCCTTCTGTGAAAAGTACTAACCTCCAAAACCTTCTCAGATCATGGATATTCAGCAATTTCCTTCGCAGTCTGGTATTATAATTTAAAGGCACTTCAAATGAAATATTTCAAAGACATCAGATTTCTGCATGTGTTTTATGCAGAGAATTTATGCTGAGACTGACCGTTTGGCTGTAACATGCTGCACAAAATCTGCACACACGAGATAGTGATAACCGTTGCTCTCTGAAATTTCTAAGGAATGAGGAAGTGACTTTCATAAAGATGATAAATACTCCACTGATATGATTCTGGTTAATAGAAACTGCCTTTTTGCCCTCTTATTCTGGCCCTGAAACTATTTCAGACTGTGGAAAGTGGAAACAGATTTGGACCAGTGTCATGCCACTGACTCAGCTATGCTTTAACAGGGAATTGTAAATGAGTCAAAATGCTGAGTCAAAAAATGAACAAGGAGAACAGTATGCTGCTGCCTCATATACAGGGTGTCTGTTGGAAAGTGAAAACGTTGACTACCTTCTGACTGTTTCCAGTAGGTGATCCCCACAGGGCTGATACTGTAGGGCTGAGAGGCCAGATTTTTGAAGTGGACCATCACTGTATCGCCCGCCTGGGCAACTATCACCGGGCCTTGGATACCTACAACCAGGACACACGTTATTAGAGAAGTCATACGTAGATCCTTTAATTTCAAACAAATCTGAACTGACAAGTATTTTGTTTTGTCTGGCACACAATATTTTCATATTTTCTTCAAATCACTATCTTGACTGTAAGCCAACTGAACATTGCAGGTTCTCATTTAATTTTTTTTTCTGTTTTCAGACATAACGATGTATGGTATTAATCCTAGATAGAAATGTGGTACGATGACAGAAAACTTAAGAAAACTTGAAATATTTGATTAATTGAGAAACATCAGAAGATGAGACATACCTGTCCATGCTGGTCTTGGCTTTGGGACAGTGTATGTGGAGTCTGTATACTCCCTGTAAACTGCCTTGATGTATTTTTGAGGAATGTCTTTGAGTCTCCTCCTAAAAAACAAAATTCAGGCTGTCAGGACACTCAAAGAAAACAACTCAAAACACTCAAAGGCAACACTTTTATAATAAATTATTAGAAATAATGACAAATAAAACTTAAAAAATATTTTAAAAAAAAATCCCCTGACAACAGACCCCCTATGTATTGTATTGAAAGCAAAGCAAGTTAAACTCTACTGATCCATACCAAACCAGGCTCTGGACACTGACAGTAAAGTCTAAAAGAGGCACCAGAGTCTCAGAGTGTGTTGCCTAAACTAAACAAATACATGTTCACCTTTCTTCGGACGCTGGGTCAGCATCGTCCAGGTAGATATAGTCCCAGCCGATTTCCACAGCTGCTACATAGTACTCTCTTACAGCACCAGCAGGTTGCTGCGCGTCTCCGCCGGACGAGCAGAGCAGCAGCAGCAGCAGCAGAGGAAGAAGTGTCGCAGTGATCGCAGTGTGCGCACCTGTCAGATCCATCGTGTCCCGGGTCAAACACTGGCCCGGCTCTGATACTCCTCCTGTTGGGATGGCATATTTAAAGGCTTGAGGGGGAGTGGAGGAGGGTGGGTGGAGAGAGGACAAATAACAGGGAAGCTGAGGCTGCACGTGGGGGCGCATGCTGGTGGGTGAGATATGATGAGAAATTAAGTCTCCGACACAAATCTAAAAATACCTGGAATTAAAATACAGATTAAATAGGACTTTTAATACGGCATTTATCGTGAAGGATTTAGCTGTTATAAATAATGACTTCGTGGAGAATTATAAGCCTTTAATAATAACAACAGATTTTTGGTTGCCAGGTTGTGAACAATTATTTTGTTTGGTCTTCATCTTGAGCCAGTGTGACCCTTGCTGGTCTCTATGGGATAAAATCCCCTTATTAACAGCTGGTTTACATGTATGACACAAGGATTGCTGTTATTAATGGATTATCACTAATCTATAAAACATTAATAAATTATTCATCAACCAACGCAATGAATTTGTGTTTGTTTTTGGTCCAAAATGTAACTCTGAATTACTCTAACTCATTTTTTTGCTATTATTTTTTAAGGATTCAAATATCTGACGCACTGGGCTACCGTGGTGAGAAAAGCATGTTTTCATTATGAGCTTTCACTGACACCTTGCGGCCAGTAACGTGTATTGCAGGACTTGCCTAGACTGATGGAAGTGTGTCAATAAACCAGTTGAAAATAAAGAGACAGTGCACAACAACGTATGGTTTCAGTATTTTAATGCAAATGTAAAAAGTCTTGTTTGTAAAGGATATGTGAACAAACCTATAAACAAGCACTGCTTCAGTGTGTATAAAAGTAATTTAAATAGTCAATAAAAACAGAACAACAGCAACACAACACACTTTTTAAAAAAAACTTAAAAGATAAATTCAGGTTAAAAAGCTGACATTTGTACAGCAGCTGGGCGGGAAGGCTGAAAACAAAGTTACATAAAAGAAACGAACACCATACATGTTGTATCCAAAATGATGTGATAATGTGATAATCAGCCTGTTACAACTTTGAACACTAAGTAAGAAAGTCCTGGATAAAACAACAAATTAAGTACAACTATTCTTTTCTCCATTCAATTCAAAAATGTATTTTTTCCCATATATTTCCAGTACATTCTCTCATAACATGTGCCCTTATGCACCTACCATGTAATGTTAGGTACACTGAGTTACTATAACCAGCTGCACATTGTTGCTTATTGCAAACCGATAAACGTAGGGATAGAAAAATATAAAATTATAGAGTTTATCCACGAACACCACCAGAAATAGAACAAGTGAGCATTGAAAGACAGGTAGCATCACACATTTTGCATAAGAATATCAGAGAAACATATCAATCTCTGCCGAGTGAACTCTTCTGGATTTTAACGAGCAGTGCTCATCATAATTTCAGTGAATTGACCTCTATAATCTGCTGCAGGATGTTGTCTACGTCAGTGGTCTCCAGACTGATGCCAGTCAGGTCCAGTTGTGGCAGGAGGGCCGTGAGAAGCACCACCACGTTGTTACGGATGCCATGAAGACTTTCCTGGGGCAATCTGATTGGAGAACAGCTTCATTATTAAAACGATTAAACATGCGTGTCGCTCAGGTGAAACTCTGAGAGATTCACATTTTATTCACATATAAGCAAAAATGGACAATAAGAACATAAAGACAGAAGTGAGAGTGAAAAAATAGAGTGCAAAAGGGTAAAAGCGTTTATAACCCTTTACACGCATAAAATCCTGCCAGCTACAAGAAATGACTCTACACTAGGGATGCCAAGAATACACACCTGCTGTCTTCACAGGCCTCGCTGTTACTGGCTCTCGTCCTGCTCTGAGTATCTGTCTTCTCCTTCCTGGGTCCATTCTGTTCAGTCTGACCTCCTACAGCTTTTTGACTGTGGACCACCACCCCCTGAAGTCCCGAGGCCTGGGTCGGGCTGCCAGATGAAGTAGAGCTCTGATAGAGATGAAGGACAGTCGAAGTTTGTTTAGAAACCGATGAGTCTGAGCAAAATAATGCATTTCATTTCACCTCAGACAACCAATGCCAATTTTTTGGAACTTCATATTGAAGATAACTTTTAAGCCAATCTTAAACAAACAAATGCTGTAACTTTATTTAGATGCATCTCCTTTAGGGTAAGTAAGAACTGTCATCATAATGAACCTGAAATGTTTGCTATGAACTCTACTGACCTCAGCAACATCTGTCTGGCAGCCGACCTCTCTGCTGGCACTGGATGCTGGCGTTGACTCCACCCCCTGTTTTGGCTTTTCAGTGCTGCTATCATCAGTTGTCATTGTGCCTTGAGTTGTCTTTGTGATTTCCAAACCTAGAAGCCTCCGTAACCTCTCAGCCTCTTTCTCCAACCCAGCCAGCTTCTGCATATTAGTTTCCCGGTCGCCGCCCTCTGGAGGCAGCATCCTGCTCTGCGGCCCTTCTGTGTGGCTCAGTGAGGACACCGTCGCACTCTGGTTGGAAGGGAGTGAGGTGGTCCAGGTTAGTTTGGTGAGGACTCGCTGTGATGTGTCACCTGGTTTCTCTAAATGGTTGATCCTGTCCTGCTTGGTCTTCTCTGAGGACAGTGTCTCTGGTATATTTGTTTGTATCATCTCTTCTGTGGTATTTTCTGAGTCAGGCTGTTGCTCCTCCCAAAGACATGGCTTCTTTTTTACACAGTGAAATAATGATCCTGGTTTTCTTTTGAGGCTGCAGAGAACAAAAAAAGCAGTCAGTTTGTTTGCAGTAGTAGCTGTACTGTATGGAAAATCTTTTTGCAGAAACACATGTCAATCCATAACAGCATTTCATGGGTTTTGCAGTTCCAGCTGAAAATAAAGACAGCTCTGAGCGTTCTCCAGGTTTCCATCTAAAAATAATGCAAAGACGGAACCTCATAGTCACTTACAGAGCCTTTATCAAATCATTTTTTAACCCTTGTGACTCATTAGAAACATTTCCTTTTCATTGTTAACTTTTTAAATTTTCCCACGGTAAAAAAAACTGACTCGGGACCTTCTCAGCACATCAAGAAATAAAAATGTAACTGTTGACATGGTCAGGTTCTGGGAAAGGTGGTGAAGAATTTAAACAGTCTGGGGTTGACACTTCAGCATCAAAGTTATGAGAGTCATTAAAAAGGAATGTCTGAAATCATATCCGTCTGTGTTAGCAAACTGCAGGAGTCTCCTCAGTCTTAAAGGTTGGAATATCTTTTATCAGAACAACGTGAAAAGTTTTCAAAACTGTTCCAACTTCTGACTGCATTAACCTACACTGACAGCACAGCTGTCATGTCTCTTCAAGTGTTTCACTAGGAACTGAAATGAATAACAAACGAAGGCTTAAAGAATAATAATGTAATATTTTAAAGGATTGCATGCAGCATACTCCACCTTAATGTGTCTGTGCTCCCCTCCTCTCTTTCCAATGGCTGCTTTGTTGCGTCTTCCTCTTCCTGCCTGTGATCACTGGTCTCATTTTCCACATGCATGTGTGTCTTGTCTTTAATGACTGTGTCTCTTTCAACGAGCTTCTGTCGTATGTGTGTGACTTCAGCTGCCATGCTTTCTTTCTGCGCATCGTCATGTGCGCGCGTGTCAGTGTAATAATCTGCCTGTTGATCTGTGTGCATTTGGTCTTTTTCTAGTGTGTTTTCCTCTGCATGGCTTCCATCTGCTGCTCTCATGTGCTGAGGTGTGGACTGGAAGGTGGGCTGGCTCGGTTCTGACGAACTGCGTAAGAGGATTTGATGTTTAGGATTTTGGTCCTGGAACACGCACACCTGCAACACAAACGGCACATTTGAAAGCATTCACCATATATCAAGTAAAACAGTAGTTCTCAAAAAGAAAGTTGCCTACCTCCAGTGATTTTTCTCGCTTTCTGCTTTTGGGGTGTTCTCTGCAGGAAAACAACAGACAATAAAGAATTGAGAGGAGCAGATACACAAAATATGATGAGGTTTAACTCTTAATATGTGAACTTTTCCGTGACTGCTACAGCTTTAAAAGAAAAAAATGCAGTGTGAATGTAAACACACTGCAGAAACATGGTTACATACCTAGCTTTATGAACTTTTAAATTATATTTTTAACTGTTCATAAACACAAAATTCAGCTTGTAAGTTAGTCCATACCTTATTTAGTCACTATACTTTTTCTGACAACCATTTACTTTTCCCTGACATTTTTGGATAAATATCTGTACATTGTGCTCAGGTTTGTCACTTTTTGTTTTAATGCATTTGTGTGGAATTATTATATATTTATATGAGGTTTCAGTTAGCTTTGCACAGAAACAGCTGAAAGACTCAGAGAAACCAAGAGAACACTTGTATACTTTGAGTACATCTCAGAGCTTTTTACTTGAGTAAAGTTGATTCAGTACTTCTACCTTTACACAAGTTAAAGTTTTTTTGTATTAGTTGTAGGTGGTTTAATGTGGACATGGCAACTAACAAAAACAGCTCAACATTTAGATTTCTTTGCATGTGTGAATAGCATATTTTCTCAGCTCAGTCCTTCTGTGTTGATCACTATCAGGCAGAGCATAGCACAGCTATGAGACTTTGCTCAACACACAGTCACATGGACAACCACCGGAAATAAGAGCATGAAACTGACGATGCGATGCAAACCACAAAATAGCACGTGAACCCACAGACAGATATGCAGGCATGCAGGAAGAGAAGCGGTGTGAAACGCCTGTCCAGTTAGACATTTTCTCAGTTAGAGACAGAGTTTGAGAGGACAAGAGAAGTTGGAATTTACTGCTTCTTGTGGTTCTTCTGGTAGCTGGGTGTTAACAGTTCCTCGCTGTCTTCTGCTTCCTCTGGGGTGGAGCAGCTTCTGCAAGACAAAGAGATCTGCCTTAGCAACTACTGATAAAGTTAGGCTGAGGGCCTTCCTGTTACAGCCAGCACACACTCACACACAGATACTGGCCTCCTCTGTTGGTTGAAGCGCATGTAGATGTCTTCAGTCGTACGTGACAACTTCAAGTAGTGAGGTTTTGCATCTTGTAAATCAATATAGAGATATTTTGGGGCATTTTAGCACTTTATTATAGACACTAGAGAGACGATAAGAAACAAGGGAGAGAGAGAGGCAGCAAAGATTCCCCGAGGAACTTGAGGTATCAAGGTTGTTGCTGATGGTTGGCGTCTTAACCCTCAAAGCCACAATGTCGCCCACCATGTAAAACACATTTCAAAGTCCACTCGGGTGGTGGATCAAAAAAACATAGTCTAACAGATGAAACAGATAAACCTGCACACCAAAAAGCTCCTGTTGGAAACTTTTTATTTTGCTAGTGATGTTTTGTGCACAAGACTTTCCTCAGACTTCTTATAAGGTACTTGAAACCAAGTGCTTCATGTTAAGATATGTTTTAATGGAGTCAGTGACGATAAGTACAACAAAAGAGAGACAGTATGATCAAAAACCTGTTAAACAAGCAGAAGACAAACTTGCAGAAATGTGACTTTTTCGGCCACACTATGGAGCTTGTTACAGGTTTAATTAGAAGGAAGTGAATTTGATGTCTCAAAAGTGACGGTTGGAAAACAACACTATAGTAATCATAATGGATTTGTGTGTATATGTGTATAAAAGTTATTAGTCAAGGAAATAATGCTGAAAGTGATGATAAGAAAGCCGCACCTGTAACGTGGATTGGGGTTCTGGCTGCAGTTCCAGCTTTCAGGAACCACTTCGTAATGATTCGCAGGGACGCTTCGCCACTTCAGGCACTCTTCACACTGTAACCACACGGGACCCCTAAATACAAACACGTAGAGGTATGGGAGTCAGTAAACCTCCTAGTATAAAAGTACTATACATACATACAAAATACAAATATTTCAGGACACCATATAGATAAAGCTCACTTAAGGCTCTTAAGGTTTCCTGCCTCAGCATGTTTAGTCTTTTTTTGTTATTGTCAAAAGAAGCAGCAGCGTCTCAAGTCTCTGGTTTCAAGCTCAGAGAAAGAAATACCTATTTTCACTTTCAGTTGAAGTCCCTTCATGAGAGGCTTATCCACTGAACTGTCTACCCGAATGTTTACCATTGTTGTCCATAAAAGACTGTTCTCACTCTCCCAGTTCGAGATTTAGAGCCAGGTGGACGAGATAAACTAAAATCATCTTTCAGAAGCACAACACACTGAACACTGGCTAATAAATTTGATTTTAAGCACCTTCCATGAATTCTGAAGTTAATTTATGAAGAAACTTGCTCATGAGGGGAAGAAAAAGCAATCAGCACTCACACAACATCGTCGTCCTGATTGTCATCTCTGTCTACAGCCTGAAACTCTCGCTCTCTGGCCTTCTTTTCTGTCACCTCTTTCCAGTAGTCGTTGAGTTTTAGGCCTAAAGCACCGAGGGTGAGTCTAGGGTGAAGAAAAAGAACAGTTTTTGTTAATATTAACACAACAGTACTAGTATATTAGGCGTATGATTTCATGACGTCTGTCTGTGTTTTTGTTTTGTATGTGTGTGTTGGACCTGTATTCTTTGGTGTATTCAAAGTCTTGCTTGTTGTGAGCCGGTTTGAGAAAGTTACACTCGATGATACCGATGACCCCGACTCCTGCTCTCTGACCTGAAGCCTAAAGGACATTGTGAAGTGAGACTGAAGTGAAGGCAGGTTTCCATGAATGCTACATTTCACGCATGAATTCTTTCCCTCTACCTTCAGCTGGCAGCCCACTTTCTCGTAGGCTTTAATGAGTCGATTCTTGTGGTACATCATGATGCCATAGTAGTCTTTGTTTTTGATGCTCAGCCCAAAGGTCACCTTCACCTTCTCTTTCTGATACACCAGTCAAGGTTAACAGCACTGAACGTTGAAAAATTAAAAAATAACTGAGCATTACGGAAAATGAAACACAACCAGGCAATAACTTACTAGCACAGTTTTTGTTATGTGATTTAAATATACAATGAACTGGGTGTTGTTGGCATCACTATTAATTACTGTAGGTATTTTTATCTTCCCAGCAGAAGTAACATGGCCTGTCTCAATGTAGACACATAATGTTTTGGCTTTAGACCATAGCTCGCACACATAAGCAAACATACAGATTAGTTTAAAGATACACTGAAGTGGGGTTTGTACACGTCATGCTCGACGTGTGTCAGTGTCTTCGACACCAGTTTAGCCACATTCTTCTTCCCCCTCAGAATTATCTGTGTCCTCGGCTTCAGGTATAAGATACTGAGGTAGGCCTGAGACAAACAAAGGGAACAGACAAACACACGTTCATTTATTTTTTTTGGTCTTATTAACATGTCTGAGTTAACAACATGATTATAAATCTTGATTATATCTAAAACAGAGATGGTATTTACAAAACCGCAAACAATTTGAACATGGCTATAAAATCAAACTGGGGCAGTGTTACTACAAAACCACAGCCACATCTTGGTTAGTATAGAGGTTCTCCAGTTTGTACTTAAAACTGACACACACACAGGGACTTGTACTTGTACTTGTACTGTAGGGGCTTTCCCAGACCTTAACTATAACATCACTTACTCTGAATTCTGTTCTACTGAGAGACAGAACTGTATCCAAGTGTCAAAAACATGAAACAAAGTAATCTTGAATTTCTTAAACTAACCATTTAAAATCCAGGAGGACTGTAACATTTTTCTTACCTCATAGAAAGACATCTTGGATTCACATGATAGCAAAATATATATATATTTTTTTCACATTTTCAGTTTTTCAATGCATGCATCTCTGTCCGCTGAGGAAGAGCATGTGATAAAACTGAAAGCTCCAACTACTAAATGGACCTTGCTGTATTATCGTTTCGTCAACTGAAAGGCCACAAATTCACTTTCAATTCCAACTTTAAAACCAACATGGATGTGAAGTGCTCAGACGAATGGAAATATGAACCATCTACAAATCTACAACAAATCTACAAACTCCATCAGCTGTACTGGTACGCTATACGGTAATTATCACAGGACTACCACCATAAATATCAGCCTTTACAGTACATACATATTATCTACTGGAATGAAAGGACATTAGTGTAAAAAACAGGAAGAGGGTGCTGTTTTTATCAGTAGAACCAGAGCTGAACATGTCAGAGTACTCATATCCTCCTCAGTGCAGATAGACAGACAGCAAATATCAGCGGAGAAATCTACAGTGACAAATTTCATACCATCACAAATAATATCTCTGTCGTCCATCTGCTGTAGTGACGTACTCACCCTGAGACTGTAGTGCATGTCAGGGATGTTCTGCTCGGCTCTCAGGGATCCACTGATCCTCAGACCCTTCTTCAGCTCCTCGATTTGAATCGAGGGCAGACGGAAGTCAGTCACGTCTGTCTCAAAGTCAATCTCTGGTTTACCATCTTTGGCACTTCAGGGAAACATCAAAGTGACCAGTTGTTAAAACAGTTAATGGCACACTTCATACCACTGCTTGTTTTTTTTAGGAACAATGAATTAAGATGTGGCAGACCTTCCTGTTGCCTTTACTGATAATGATCACAGTGGAGACTTTTCAGCGTAAAGAGGAAGTGAAACTCCTGAGAAACACCTGAACCATTTCTTTTTCTCAATTAAAGATTAGTGATCTTTTCTTACAAAATTCAAGAGAAAACCCTTTCATTTGTACCTGCACTCTGTATGATGACGTTACTTGTTGCTTGTTTATGAATGTGAGATGTTTTGCATAAATTTGTCTAAAATCACATCTAAACAAATATAATATGCCCGTGTTGATTCAAATTTGCCTCTCTGTTTGAGCCTGTTTGCATACTTCTCGTATGTCTCGCATGCTGTGCATTTGACCTTACTCTTGTAGCTATAAACACAAAACTGAAAATGTTTGGGTGAGCACAGACTAAAGTTAGCATGACTCTGTACAAAGGTACCAAACTCTGTGAAAACTATTTGTGAGATAAACGGTGTTAGCAACCTTTTTACCTTTAGACAAAACCAGACAAGCCACTTTCAGTCTTTATGCAAACTTGCTAACAGTCTCCTGGATTTAGGATTAGTCTTATCATTTCACTTCCGGAAAGAAAGTTGATTCTGACCTGCGGATGTTCCAGATTAATATCTTGGTGCCTTTTTTGGAGGGAATGGAGTCAAAGTGTGCATGTATCTGCTCCTGACAGGTGATGATGGAGTTTTGGAGGATGGCTGCCAGGCTGGCCTCTGAGTCCTCAGTCATCACCAGAGACTGTAACACTGAGTTAAGGTCAGGACATGAAGCAGCGTGCACACAGCTATCAACTCAATCAGCGTAACTGCATTGAAGTCACAAACATGTTGATGATTCATACTCATCACAACACTACATCCTGAAGTTACGCTGACGATTTCATGAAGGATATTGGTTTGTTGGTTGAAGGGAACAATCGGGACAATGACAGCCTGAGCCTTGATGTTTTCCAGGTAGGTCTGAGACAACATTCCCACCGTCATGCAGCCGCCATTTTTGGTGAAGATGAGGGCGTCGCGACCCAGACGCATGGAGCCAGACTTGAAACCGTTCCCGTACACACCGATGGCCTGCTGACTGGCCTTACCTGAACCCTTTTCTGTAAAACCAAAGCTGGACATAAGAGTGAAAGGGAGAGTGATGACATAAGGATGTGTGTATTAGATAGAAAACTGAACTGAACTTCATTGTAGCATAAACTGTTATTATTACAGCATGTTTTATTACATAAGTGTGTTCGTAATACTTGTTTTTGTGTGTATGAGAAAGAGACCAATCTAGAAATGCCGGTGCGTCACGCTTTGTGGTTTAAAACAGGAACACTATCAGTGTGTATGATTATATTTCTGATACAGGAGCATATGCAGTGGAGACGTATGTCTTACCTGAGCATTTTGTGCAGTTTGTTGGGGGTCATGCCACTGCCATTATCAGTGAAAGTTAGACAGTGGTAGCCGCATTCCTCAGCTACATCTATCCAGATCTGTTTAGCAGACACCCCGGGATCTGACGCATTGTCTACAACATGACAGAAAGAAACGAATGAACAACAAGGAAATAGATAGGGTCGTAAAGATTGTGGATTGGGGGAGGGAAAGGGAATTTTCTCTTTGGTGATATTTCATTGATTCAATACTTCTGCTTATAATAAGA
Organism: Larimichthys crocea; assembly: GCF_000972845.2. Lineage (NCBI taxonomy): Eukaryota > Metazoa > Chordata > Actinopteri > Sciaenidae > Larimichthys > Larimichthys crocea. Next base: position 28,795,539 of record NC_040011.1, read on the forward strand.
GGAAGCAAGATGTATCTCAGCGTTTAAACATAAATCAACCTTTTGGAAATGTTTTGGAAAAATGTTTCTGCGATGACTAGCAGGAAATTCTGTGCTCACTAAAAATAACTACAGAGATCTACAGACACACAGTTTAGCTAAATCAGATCACTTGAGAAGCTTTGGGGTAAAACTGATAGAAATGTAAGCTGAAGCTTTTATCCAAAGCAATTTACAAAAAAAGAGAAACAATCTAAGTACAGCGTGACTAGGTCTTGTTAGTGCGGCAAGAAGTACTGTGACAGTGCTAGAGGGGATAGATTTAGCATGTCCAGTACTGCTCGGAGAGGAAGTACTCTCTGAAGAGCTGGGTCTTTTTTAAAGGTAGAGAGGAACGCCCCTGCTCTGGTATGAACTGGTATTGCAAATGTTGAGAAGAGTCCCTCATAGTGAGAGGGAAACTGTACACAGCAACAGTAAGAATGTTCACTCAAAGCTAAATCATAAAATGGTAATTTAAATTGTAAGGTACGTTTATGAAAGTTGAGGTTGTAATTTGTAGTTGCTTAGCCCTGCCTACCCGAGAAAGTTCCATTCTCACAACTAAAAGCTGTAGACTTGATTGCCTAAAATAATTGACAATTAAACAAACACAAGAGAAAAATAAACACAGCAACCGAGTTAGCTAATTAACTAACACATAAAATAAACTTAAAAGCACGTACTTAAAAACACAGCGCTACGACCCTGTGCGCGCAGTCTACAATGATAGCAGTGGGTAAAAACAGAGTTAGAAGAAAGCCAGGTTCTCATTTCCATCCAACGACCGTCACATGTGCGAACTAAAAAAATGTATATCAATGTAGCTAGCTAGGAAATTAAACTAACTTTAGCTCCATAAATTGGTTGAATACCAATGACAGCATAAAGAATAGACAGAGCATGAGTGACATCACCCACATCTGCAAATATGTGGATCATCGGCTTACCTAGGCAGACCAAATGACGCCTGGGTGCTCATGCTGTTAATTATACATAACTTTAAGCCTAAATATAATTTGAACCAGTGACTAAAAAAAAAAACCCAGGTGTCATTAACGTTGAAATAAGCAATAGGGACCAAAACTGTTTTGTGAACCAGGCTGTAAACATGTTTATTGCTGCTGTGAAGTTTGACATTTTAATACAGACGCTTATAGAGGTTGACTTACTTCTGCACTAAAATACGACTTTGTTTTCTCTTCCAAACTAGCTTGGCATGATTGACTGCTCATGTTTCCATGTTTTAGGAACATGATCGCATTCCCAGATATCAGCAACTGACTGTCATGACTAACAATAAGAAGGATGAACATAAGGAGGATAAAACCTTTTCCACATTTTGACTTTGACAAGAGTAGAAAAGGTACAGGTGTTACAAATAACCCAGTGTCCTAGTAAGTTATGACAGTGAGCCAACACGTATGACACCAGCAACCTGAAACTGGAGCTAAATGGGATTCGGCCATCATTCATTTGTTTATGAACACCTGTGCTTTTCCTAATGTGACAAAACGTCTCCTCTCAAACTACATGATGCTTATTCCTGCAGGAACAGTCAAATGAAGATAAGTGTATATGAAAGTATGATAAAGTGACTTTAAACTCAACACTGTTACAAATACACTGTAACAGTTAGTTAGTTGGATATTATAGGAAGAGTAGGCTGATAACATAACCTACCGAGGGTATTCCTGTTATTCCACAGACATATCAATATTGGTGTATGCCATCCAATATGAAAAACAGTTTTTCCGGCATATGAAGCAGAAAATAAATGCTTGCACTAACATATTGGTGGCACTGCAAACTTACGATTTACAAAACAATGGCAAGCAGCTCTCAGCAACGTCAACAAGAATGGGTGTACAAATGCAAATGTTAAATTATTTAACATGTTCTAGAGGATTTAAGTTATTTTTTTAAAAGAAATGAGTCATGAAATGAGTTCTATTGGCACACAACCCAACCCATAAAAGGTGTATCTTCATTCTAGCTCGAAATAAGCACATCGGCCGTATCAGTAATCTGTGCATGAAGCAGGTCTCAAACAAAAAAAACTATATCAGTCTGCTCTACTTAACACGCCTGTGGCACTCTCAACAAACATTAAACAGCAGCAGAGAAAGCAGGTGTGTGATCTAGAGTGCATCTGCATTTGCACAGTACTCTTCCACCCCTGTACCTGCTGAAACCCAGCAGCCAACAGTAGGTCAGCACGTCTGCACCAATGAAAGAGCACAGAGTGGAGGAATGACAATGTTGACAGCCCAGACACAGACACTGTGTATCACGTGGAAATACAAATCATCGAGTGATTCATATGTTGTCCTGATCCAGACTCTTTGTTCCTTTTCCACACACATATCTGCACGGCAAAGACGATTCCATATAAAATGATATGAAACTTGACTCCTGTTTATACCTCATAACGAACACAGTTATTACATTTGCATTGACAAACAGTCGGCAGACATTATGTGAGGGCGTGCAGCGGTAATAAAATCGTTGAGAGTGTGAAAGAGGAAGTCCATTCGGTCCATTTTAGCACCAACACAAATGTCTGTTTAAAAACACACGCACAGTCCACTGTGAGCGCAAAGAGCGGAAGAGCGCACGAAGTTGACACCATAAAAAAAAAAAAAAAAAAAAAAAAACTGCAACTGTAAAATAGAAAGAGAAGCGCGACCGCAGGTGCACAGGAGGACTGAGAGAAGCTTCAACGTGATTCCTCACAAAGTCACCTACCTATTAACTCTGCCACTGCACTGAAGGGCCAGGTATGACTGGTGGAGTTGCTGTTCAGGAAGGAAGGACTCATCTTTGAAAAGAAAATGAAAAGTTTCACTCATCAGCTGTAGTTGTAATAATGCACAAGTACACGTTAAACACAATCACCCTGATGAGATATGAAATACATACGGAACTTAGACGGATCCCATGCTCGCTTAATCTCGCCATGTTTTGCGAGTGAGTGTTTTGCCTCCTGCGGTGTTCGCCTCTCTGTGCGCGGGCACGTCGGCAATGGGCGTAGCGTACTAGTCAGAGGAAGTCAGCAGAGAGGTGACAGAGGACTTCAGAAACTTTTTTTTTTTTAAACATATATTTTTTATTATTATTATTGCTGCCACATTAAGCTGCCACATGATACTATTTTAATGAGTTCTCTTGTCATTGCTTTGCGATTCGTATGGTTTTCAAACACACTTGTACTTCCCCATATCCTATCAGCGTTCATCTGAAAGACGTGTGAAAAGTCAACTCCTCTTCTTGTGTTGTCCGCGTATCTCCTCTTGAAGCCTCAATGAGGTATAAAATGAATAAAGAGGTTGCTTTGTGGGGGGAGGGGGGGAATCAAAGCAGCAATTAACACCATTAGCTGTCAAATACTGCAAAATATCAGAAAATTAAAAAAAACAGATCTGTCACATTGCTTTAATTTTTAACAAAACAGATGACACCATGATATGTTACCTGACAGGTAACACGGCAGCCATTTTCACATGAAATATTAGGTGTCACTAATGATACTAAGGTCTATTTTTGTCTTGTTAATAAAAGGGTGAGTGTAAATATAGATTGCACACTTAACTGCTAAAAGAAAACATGAGAGTGAAATACTGTTGTTTGCCCTGGGGCAGATCCTGTCTGTCCCTGTCATGTCACACTCCAGTAATACTTGTTGGCTTTTAGGCAGCAGACCTGTGAACTCACTCACTGTGAAGAAATGAGTGATGGATCAGTCTATACATTCTATAATCATTGGCAGTACGAGTCTGACAGGTTTTGTACTGACTACCCAACAAAACATCTCAAAAGTTAAAGGCTCAAAAGACAAAAGAGTCCTGAAGAATTTGACATGATGCAGGTTTAAGCAATAAAGGAATATTGTTTTAGTCAGTATTTTTACTTCATGTAGGCAACAGGTTTAAAAGACAAACAAACAAACTAAACAAAACCAATTCATTCATTTAAAGACGAGAGAGGCATTTGTTTTTTTTTTCTCCTTTTTATTAGCGTTCTTACTACAATCACTCAATGCTTTGTTGCATAAAAAAGTCCCCATCTTTGGTCTCCACTGTTGGAACGTCCCAGTTTTTCTCTCCATCCATTTATTATTGCAAAATAGTCCTCTTCTGAGAATTGCTGCAAGCGACAGAGGCAGGTGTGATGAGCAGCCATCCAAAGAATATGGGAAGGATTTTAGGTTTTGCACATGAGGGATGATGTTGATAATAATAGTGTAAGTATATGAAGAAAGTGTTGCACATTTTGTGTCCATACACATTTCTTTTTTATTCAGATAGATGATTGTTCGGTCCTCAGGCCTTTTTTTTGTAAATGAACAATTATTTATGATTGATCATGATCAATCTATGCTGGGTGTATATCCTGGTAATTTCTGTGTGTGTATATGTGCACATTTACCTCGGTGAATTCATCCTTGATAGCCTCTGCTCTCTGCAGCTCTGTTTCAATCACCTGGATGAATTGGGCTGTCCGGTCTTCTGCCCTGACATTGCAGAAACCAGCTTCTTCAAGGAACTACAGGAGAAGACAAAAGTGAAAGAGGAGGTGAAGTAGGGTGTGAAACAGCACCACCTGCTGCTGTATAGTAGTAATACAACATCAACACATCCACACATGTACCATTTTGTACATTTGCAGGAGAAAACTTTGACCTTTTATGAGTTACTCAATATGTGTATCTAGTTGTTTCACAAAATCTCCACTTCATCTTTGGCCTCTGCAAAGCAACAAACTATTAACATCACCGGTCAACATAACAATTCCACATAAAAGTGAAACATTTGCACAGCTTTAAGGCTGGTTAGTTATTTTTATTCACACACATCTAAACAGGACAGGTTTGTTTAGCGTTTTGTAAAGCAGACACAGGATTAAGCAAAAAGTATGCAACCCAGAAGATCTTTGTCCACGCAAGATTTTGTGTGAAACTTAACTTGTTTTATGAAGACAGGAGCTGCCAAACAACTTAAAGACCGTACTCATTACTGTGTGTGTTTTGTCTGGTCAAACAGTGGTAAACATGACCAAATGGCTGAGGACAGTCTAGTCTTTTTACAAAACATTACATAATTACTCTCTGTGTGTTTACCTTGCCATACTGTGAGGGTGTATAGAGGATGTAGCCTCTCTGTTTGACGTAGGCTTCGAACACTGGTGTCCAGGGCTTCTCCCCACAGCAGTAATCACTGATAAGCAACTGACCCCCCGGTTTTAACCATGACTGGGCACAAAGAAGAAGGAGAGTGAATAAAACAATACAGCTAGACTGGAAAAAGACACATAAAATTAATAACATTTCCAAAGGAATATGAATCTAACATAAAAACGTTGCTTTTAGTTTTTTTATGTGATTTTCTTGCCAAAATACAAATGCAAAGAGAGGTCTGGAAATCAGTGAAATGAAAAATGAAGACTCAATGCTGCTAAACACTCACATGGAAGCGTTTGAAGAGTGCCAGTTTGTCATCTATATGCAGGATTGTGTCTCTGCTGTAGATCACATCAAAGGAATCTTCAGGGAACGTCCTCTTAGTGGCATCGGCCACCTCAAACTGGACCTGAGGTAGAGCGCATGCCATTGCTGCTTTTTTTTTTCAAACAAAACATTATCTGTGTTTAAACCAATAGTAAAGGACGTACTGATGGCAACTTCTCAGTGATTGCTCTCTCCATGGCGATGTCTACCATATTGTCTGACAGATCAAGGCCAAGCACTTCAACTCCAAATGTCTGAAATGTAACATAATCAATGTCATCAATATAATCATTAAAAGCCACTTTATCATCATTATTAGTATCATTCTAATTATGTCAGGTTCCTTGGCTCTTGCCTTTGCCATGTAGAAGTCCCCTCCTCCAATGCCACAGCCAACATCAAGAACCTTCTGTCCGGGCTTCAGGTTCAGCAGGTCTACAAACTCCTGTTAGCACAAAAAAGATTCAGTCTTTAGTTTCATCAAAACCTTAATCAATAAACCTACAAAGATATGCCCTGAAGTATTCAGTATCTCCAGTGGGAAATAAAGATGATGACTAAGACCGGGATATTATAGAAACAAAGTGCAGCACAAAGATAACAGAAAGAACAGAGGAAGGAGGAGAGAAGAAGAGTATCTGCTGTAAAAGCTACTTTGATGAATGCGAGGTTTGTTGATGTTGAAGGTCATTTGAGGCCTTTGATACTAAGACTCAGGATCTGCAGCCACACATTCATCTGTGAGGCTGATTTTTATGAAAAGCTGTGCTTTGAGCTAAATGCTCAACATGCTAACATGCTGATGTTTAGTAGTGAAGTGCAGTGTTCGGCAGGTATTGTTCATAAACCCAAATATATGACAAAATGAGATCAGTTTTTGCAATTTATGCAGACAGAGACTTAAATGTGTGGAGAAAATGTGATCCTCTAGCAGTGGTCAAGACACTCCAAACCATAAATATCAAACTCATAGTGGTGCTAGAGGAAAAGTCTGGTTCTTCAAAGACAGTTCTCGAAGGACTTTGAAAATCTGTGCAAAATGTCGTGCCAATCCATCAAATAGTGGTTCAGATATTTCTGTCAGGACAATGTATGATATCAAATAGTGGTTCAGATATTTCTGTCAGGACAATGTATGATGTACAGTGGTCCCTCGTTTATCATGGGGGATACATTCTAAAAATAACCCGCAATAAATGAAATCCGCGAAGTAAGTTTCATGTTTTAAGGCCGTAAAACCCCTAACCACACACTTTTATACACCTTTTTACATGCATTTTGTACAGTACTCCCTTAGTTAATAAGGACGCAGAACACGTGCAGTTCATACTGTACAATACACTGTAAAAAAAGCATGCAAAATTACCCCAAAAAAATCTGCGAAACAGTGAGTTCGCGAAAAGTGAACCGCGTTATAACGAGGGACAACTGTATATCATGCTGTCTTCTTCAGTATTCTTGTTGTTCCAAGACACATTTATGATTCTTTACAGTCAGTCTGTTCGGAGTCTTCCAGGCTTTATTCATACCTTTGTGGTGCTCAGCCCCCCTGTGCTGACGTAACCTGCCCCAAACATCTTCTCGTAGCGCAGGATGCCACGGCTGGTGTATTGCTGGTTGTCCAGGAACTGCTGGAAGGTGCTGAATCCATTCTCTGTGTTTGAGGAGCGGGGAACCTTCTCCAGCATCCAGCAGATCTGATTAGGGTTGTTTTTCATCTGGAAAAGAATTAGCATGAGGACAGAGAGGATGGATGGAGAATTAACAACACATCCTCACACCTACATCATGTCTTCATATTTCCTACTTAAAGTTTTACTTAACGTGCCAGAACTTCAATGATGATACCTCAATATAGGCCTGAACTTTCTTTTTCAACACAATGTCGAAACCAAACTGTTGGCCGCTCTCTGGCCCCTCTGCTTGTACTGATGATACCAGGTGGCTGTATTGTGTGTCAGTGCGATAGCAGGTGGGGTTGAAGTCCCTCTTGGAGTCACCTTGATAGAAAATTAAAATGAATTCTTCAGCCCATCATATTTGTTTAGAAAAGATTTAAGCTACTGTTGCTGAATGTTCATCAACTGATAAAGACAACATAATATACTATATATAGTATTCTGAACTTTTCTGTTTATATTTCAAACTTCAGACACAAACTTGAATTTAATGTCTTTGATTGTTAGCTCAGTACCTGACCGGTGGTTGCAAGACTCTCTGAAGAAAAGAAAACCACCGGGCCGCAGCCAGCCCAGCGCCTTCTCTATGAAAGACTTCAGCTCCTCGTCACTCAGGTACATCAGCAGCCAGTTGGAAAAGATGAAATCAATACTGAGGAGAACATTGAATGGATACAGTAAAATTTAAGGTATACTTTTATAGTTGTTTAACTACATTTGTTTTATTTCATTTATCTACAATTTTATGATGGAGACAACATGGAAGAGTATTTCTGCCTTTATAACCTAACAGCATATATAAGATGTCTAAATGTCTGTACCACACTCTAATCCAAGCAGTAGTTGTTCAGATTCAGTCTGGACCAAAGTGGTGGGCACTGCTTGTCTGAATATCCAAGATATCAAGTGTAAGTAAGCTACAGATATCTTAACACACACCTGTTTTTGGGGACATCCAGCTTTGTGACGTCAGCTTGGATGAAGGTAGCGTTACTATGGTGACCATTGTCCTGCCTGTTCTTCTCCACAAAGCTTTCCATGAAGTCCACGGCCGTCACATGCCTGGCCTTAGTCAGCAGGTGGCTGGTGTAACGACTGTAGAGACACACACCAGAATAGCTACATTCATTACTTTCTGTTCAGTCAAAAAAAAACAAAGCCTTGACTATCTACTACACTGCCTAATAAACCAGTTTGGATTCTGTGTAAGAGGTTGTTTTTCCTGGTTTTTAGATATAGTCTTGTATAGACAGGCTTTCTCTCAGTCCTAGACTGTTATTTGAGAGCATGTCATAGTTTTATCCAGTGTGAAGCCTGAAGATCCTGCCTATCATTCTGCTTAGATAAATACTGGTGACTGCCACTATAAGGAATCCTCTTTGGCTCATGTTTACAAAGCTTTTCTAAAAAATACTTTCACTATGCAAATCTGGAGTTAATCAGATTCTTATATATTCTGCTAGAGGCCCCCACACACACACATCTCCTACTATACACAGTCCAGTGCAGCTGTAAGCTCACCCGATGCCAGCACCCAGTTCCAGCACTCTGTATCCATCCAAACAGGGCAGCATGGAGAGGATCTCGGGCAGCTCATGCTGGGTTAGCTCCCTGGCACGGGAGTCTAGCATCATCTCTTCCACTGTGGCAGCCTTGGAGTGCTCCTTCCAAAACTCTGTCATGTTGCTACGAGCTGTGAAGCACACAGGTGTTCAGATTAGGCTGGCTAAAAGGCATAAAACTTTATTGTATATATAACTTTCTCATGTCAACCAAACTCAAGCAACGTCAGGTCAAGTACAGGTCATGGTAGAAGACTGTGTGACTATAGTGAGGATGAAAACTCGCTAAGAAAAGAAACCACTTCAAATATAAAATGTTAACATTCAGTGATGAAACAAACAAACAAAAAACCTACATAATGATACAATAATAATGACAAAATACACAATAAATACATTAAAATAATGTTAAAATGTTGTAGAACTTAGAACACTAAAAAATCAGAAGAAGCTCATTATACTACAATGGTATTGTAACTATCACATTCATATGATGACCTATTCATAATAGTGTCTTAAATGTAGACAGAGAACAAAAAAGTAGTTTTGCTTGTTTTACTTGAATGTGTGGCAAAGTTAAAGGAACTGGACCTGTGAATCATCTAGTGTTTGCAATAGTTCAGAGGCAGTTTAGAAAGAAAAAAACAAGTATTCATTATGTTTTTTTTAAAAATCAGATATATCTGATAAAATGTGCACCAGTTTAAAAAACAAAACAAAAAACAATTTCACATTAATTTACTTTAAAGGTGACAGTTTACAGAAATGTACAATATGTTAATACATAACCTTTTAGCTAAGATTATTCACACAAATGTCCAGCACATAGATTAACCATTAGTCAAACCAGATTACAGCAAGGAATCTTAAAACAAGTCACTGATCACTGCGACTAAATTAGATTTCCCCAAGAATTCAGCAGTTTCATATTTAGTTTCACACTCGTCTATCACAATCTCAGATGCTTTACATGCTTTTGTCAGTAGGATAAGGTGTATTCTACAACCATGACAGGTGTCAAGCATGAAAACTGTAAATACAGCTAAACAAACACAGAGAGAGACAAACAAAAACAAAGCCAAGAAAGCCATTGTAATACCAGCAGATATCACAATAAGTTCAGGACATGATGCAATGATTTGCTGCTATTACAAAAACATGATATAATATAACATTTTTAACATTTGAACAAACGGCCAGCAGTATAACAAAGTAGGTACTAACCAAATCTCCCAATAAAAATCTGATAATTGGGGTTGTAACTTGATGCCATCATAATCCCAATAAGATCACAGGCAGGTTAACATTCACCCAGACACAGCTACAGGATCCTCACAGACAAGTCGGTCAAATCACTGACACATTCCAGCGCTGACAGGATGACATGCACCAACTGAGTGATGTGAACAGTGAACACACAACAACACGGGGAAACTCTAACAAAGTTGCATCAGCCTTAAAACCACGTGACACAAACAATATTATTATTATTATTTTTTACCTTTCTCCATGTTTGTCTTGGGTTGATTTGCCATTTAAATTATTCTATAATCCCCATGCAGTCTGGAAATGAACTGTCGTAATTACAAGAGTGTTACTATGAGCAACCCCCCTGACAGAGTACAGGTTTCAACCTGCGTGGGTCCTCTTTAAATACCAGGACGACCATAGAGGGGATGGTCGCCAGGTATGAAATTGGCCATTAGGATGCGCTCAAAAATGAGGGGCAGGCCAGTGGTGAGGAGGGGGTGGGTGGTGTACATGAGTAATCATATCGGACAAGGGTCTGACGGCATTCCCCTGGCACATAAGCCTAACAGAGCTTCATAAATACCTCAGACTGATGTCCGCTATAGATAAGTTAGTACGCCACTGAAGCACACTCACATGTTTTTGCACAATGCTTGGTTTATGATGAACTGTGAAGCCTCTGAAGGTGTATTTCCCAGCGACAGTCTCCCCTCACCGGCTCACCTCCCCACGATTGTGCTGACGAGTACGAAATGTCATGTGACATGCGCCGATTACGCAACATTGCCTCATGGTGCAGCTGAAACCTCTGTTAAGGTGGAGAAGCAGCGACTGGCGATAAGTTGAAACACTACAGCTTCTGCTTTTAGTGACACTATCTGATCACATCTGTAACCACAAGAGACCGTGCGCAAGGTGCAGGTGTCAGGAGTAAAGTAAAGCGACCATGCTTTTCTTTATTTATGTTTTCCTAAATGAAAATGATCCATGTGTAAGAAATGTATCCTAAACAAACCAACAAAACAAAACAACAAAGGTGCCAGTTTGCATCATGTCAAATCTAATTTAACAGTCTCTATGCAACCGTTTCACTGATATTTGGTCATTGCGTCACTTCCTGAGCTCCTGTGCCATGTGTAAATGAGTGGCTCCAATGGTGAGGAAAACAAAGTGAAAAGCAGTTCATAAAGATGAACGGGGTGCTGTTGTCTTTTAAAGGCATAATCCACTTTAATAGTTAATACATAAGTTACTAAGTCTTTATAAATCAGCTGTAAGTAATAAATAAGAGGAACATTTGGGCTTTCAGGTTGTGGAAATGTTATTTATAATATTTATCTGGCATTTTTTTTGCTATATTTCATAATGGCAGGACAAAACAGGAAAGTCAGAGGAGAGAGAGTGGATCCATGCCAGAGACAAACCCAGGTTGTTGCGGCAAGGACTGTACCTTGGTACATGGCCCTTAATACGTGGCCCTTTTTTAATGACTTCATTAAATTGTGTAACTCTAGAATTGATTAGACTCTATAAGGTGCCCCACTGCACTCCGCTCTGCCCCTCGGACAAGCATAAGTCTACCACTGTGACTGGCTGAAGGAGAATAAGTTGATAGATAAGTTGTTCTTGATTATGCCTTAGAATCAAAATATATTGTCTTTGGTGTGAATAATTAGAAAAACTTGCTAAGGGATTCTTTAATGCACAGCAACACACTTAGAGGAGTGTTGAGAGGAGTTTCAGGAGTTTGATAGACAAGTCCTCGGAGGTGAATCATTGATGCACAAGGAGAAGACCAGCAGAGAAACCTGTCAGAGCTATACAGGTGCTGATGTAAGCTTGCCCAGCTTCGTGTGCTGCTTCTTCTCTGTCAACACATTGGTTAGGATTAGTGGACGTGTTGAAGGTTGCGCGGAGTCTGTGTGAATTGGAGTTAGTCAAGTGTGGGTTTATCAAACCTACATCACATTCAGGTTGTCAGCCAGTGTTCTGTAGCTGGCGTAGTCTTTCACCACACTGTTGTCGGGTCACTGAATGTTAACATTTTATATTTGAAGGGGTTTCTTTTCTCAGCGAGTTTTCATCCTCACTATAGTCACACAGTCTTCTACCATGACCTGTACTTGACCTGATGACGTTGCTTGAGTTTGGTTGACATGATTTGTCATTGTTGCACTTCTGCCAAGTTCTTGCTGACTCAGTTCCAAGTAAACGTCAGTGTGGTTCGATTTTGGTAAGCCAACCAGATGATTTTATGAGAGTAGATGTGATGCAAGAAAGTGACCGGTGAGAGTTTAAAGGTGCCCTGTGGAGTTTTTGATCAATGAGAGTAGTATGGAGTATGGAGTAATCTTTCTCTCTAACCTTTACTCGTACAAGTGATCCAGGAAAGTCTCTTGGCTGAATGAAAAGTGAAAATGCCACAATAAATAAATATTAAAAACATTGTATAAGCTTGTTAGAAAGTGCTTGTTTCTGCCTGAAGAGTGCCACTTGTTCATGGGGTGATGAGATTTCTTCACAAGCATAATCAACACCACAGGCTATCTGCATAAAATGTGCCCAAATGTCCAATTTAAATTGAATAATTCAGCATTGGAAGTGGTATTCCTGTAAAGACAGAAATTGTTTGGCATGCAGACACATTACCAAAGACTTAACCAGAGAGAGAGACAGAGAGAGAGAGAGAGAGAGAGAGAGAAGGGCTAAATCAGTGTCATACATGGATTTGTGGAAGTGTGCTTTATCGTTTGTGTTTGACTTTTTGCACAGTTCCAATGCAACCAGATCCAAAGTTCATTGTCACCAGGACAGAACTGGGTGAGATAACCAGATAGCAGGGTTGTTGTTTTTTTGAGACTTTTATGGGCAGATAATGGCTCAGAAAGCCCCAATACAGTGTCACAATTAATGTTATTATAAAGTGTTTAAGGTACGCTAATATGAATACTGATAAATGTATTGACCCAAAGCAGGTGTCACTAAGTCATAGATGCATAACTTAAAATTGAATAGCTAAATTGAATGACTTTTTGATTTTGTGTTGTATTTATACTCACTGTCAGTTTTTCTTCATTTCTGGTGGGTGTTTCCTCCACCTGAACAGAATGAATCAGAGCCTCATCACAAGGTCCACTCAGTAGCTGCTCTGAAGCTTTACATCCATCCAGTTTTTAAAGCTATCAGAAAAATGAACATTTGGAAATATACAATTCCATGACAACTCAATTTATGCTCACTTTTTACTGTTCATTTAACTGAGTCACTCAGGCATTGCCAATTCTCACGCAATGGCTGTGAGACGCAATTAATCCTTTTTACATGCTCTTACGCCACTTGTCCGTCAGTTATTAAATAGTTTTTGACTGACTTGCTCATTTTGAGACGTGGTTTGTCAAGTTTTGTTTTGTCAAGCTGTCAAGACCACGTCTGACAAAACAGCTTAATTTCTTCTGGCAGCAGCACAGTATCACATTACTATGGTTACGGGAACACCCTAAAACTTTATAATGATTCTGAATAATATCATGAAATCTAGATGAAAGATGAAATCTTGTATTATAACATAATTGTACGTGACAAATCTGAAGCCATATACTCTATATTACGTATATTAAATTATCCTGTGTGCAAATCATCATCATATTTTCTCTTTCTATTGATCAGATAGGACCTCTGGTTAATATCTTCATTTGGCTGTAAACATGTCAGAAGATGAAGTGCCCGTGTAGTCTTTTAATAACTTAGTCTTGTTTAATAACTAGTTTCTTTGTTTTCTGGACAAAATGATCCTCTGTGACCTTTAAACAGTTTGTTTTGTTTTCTCCATCATTTACTTTTCACATTATGTTTCGGTTTGTAGCTACTTACCAACCCTCAAATACAGCAAGAGATTTGGTGTTGAATGATTTGTCCATCTCTGTTGTGTGCGTGTGTTCATTCACTTATGAATGGTGTGTGTGATTTGTTGACCACACTTTTTTTGGGCCACAAACAAAGTCTTGCACAGGGCCACTGACTGCCTACGGCCGGCCCTGTTAAAGCCACACAAACGCAGTGTTTACACAGAAGTTGCAATAATCAAAAACACTCACACGCAATATTCATGAAATTAGAGCTGAGACACAAAGCAGTGCATTTATATTCCTTGTTCAATTAATCTTCTCTCTCTTTTAGGCTCTCGGTGGATTGGATCCACCTTCAGAAGCTGAACATCTAACAGACACTTGTTTGTTTAAAGAAACTGAAAGCGCAGTTCATAGAGTCCCCCACTGCTGAGACGAGCCTGTAAATGATTACTCACAGTGATAATACTGACACAGCTGTTCTAAATGACAAATTTAAACTTGTATAATGCTACGGCTTTATGTTGGAGAGCCACGTGTTCTGGAAGCCAAAACAACATTCAGAGTGATCGTTTGCTGTGTGCTTGTACCCGTGCAGACATGGCCTCGGCCCAGGTCAGTAAACACACTTCCAGTACATCCAGATCTCAAACTGGAGGTTAAAATGTGCGGAGGGTGGTTGTGAAAGCCCGTGTAGGACTTCAGATGATCTATGACATAAGAGAGAGGACTTTGATCAAAACAACTTTAATCCTAAACCTGGTCTCCCATAATCATCTAAAGAAAGAAATTACTATTTAATTAAAGTAACCTTTTTTTTTCTCCATAAAATAACTTTAATTAATGTGTGTCTCCTTCTGGAGACATTCATTAAAGTCGAGTATTTAGCCACATTTTGGCATAATATACCTATTTGTAACATATTGTTAATTATGTGAATGAAGTATTAATGCACATTATTACTAAACTGAAATGAGGACAAGGAGAAATAAATGTATGTTTACTTTTCACACCCAGCTTGACTTTTTAAATTCTTCAAAGAATCACTTTCAGGTGTAAAGCATTTTTATTACAAAGCGTTTTTATTACAAATTGAGTTGAAACTCCACTGGATTATACCAAAGTAAGAACATGTTCACTTTTGTCCACTAGATGTCAGGAAAGGCCCACAAACTACTCTATACTGACTGCCGTACAGCAGTTACCCACTGGCTGTGGTTATGGGTTGTAAGGGGGAATGGGAAGTTCATACTGTGCTGCTCAGCCTTTTACTCTTGTAACTTCCCACCTCCACCCTTGGGCTGCCTGAGACAGTTCAGGGATGATGTAATAAAACACATGAACACTACCAAACTCTCACATGGGATAATTCCTTGTCTGCTTTAGATCCAAAAGAACAATAATAGATTGAGATACATTCTCATATGACTGAGTTTACTGGGCTTGAATATTGCCTACAGTATCCATTCTTCACAAACATTTGGCGACCCCTGGAAAGTTTTCTTATAATCCCATCGGGGTCCTGAGAATCTGAACATCTAAAGTTTTTCTCTATTATATTAACTTAAACATTGTAGGCCTCAGTTTCAGTTTCAGGTTTATTTGTCTTGTGTAAGTCAACACAGGGTCAACAATACAATGAAATTAGAAGATTAGTATACATAAAAGGTAAAAAAACAAACAACAAAAAACAATATAGAAATACAAAATAAAGATACAAAATATAAAATATACTCGAATAGGATATGAAAAAATATGTGCAAGTGTATACTGAATAATGGTGGTACATATTGAATTATTCCTGTAAATATTGCTGATCCGCTGAACCATGCTGACTATGACTCATATACAGTACATGTATTATTCATAATGAATTCTGTGTTTAGAGGGTAACATCATATTAGGCTCTCTTCTTTTAAGGCACGTCTGAGAAAAAAAATAATGCTGTGAAACAGCATGCAGCAAGAAAAGAATAATTTTCAAAAAATAAATGATGCATCAATAATGAGGTTTAAGACATCTTTTGGAGCGCCACGTGTGCAGGCTTTACATTTCTTGCATGAAGTGAGGTGAAATGATAATAATAGTCCACAGTGATCATCACTTGTAAATATTCATGAGGCCTTTCATGTGTAGACGGTTTGTTTTGTATTGTGTGCGGCGCTCTAAGATTAGCAACTTCCCCCAGGATTTAAGCGTATCTCTGTCCATTTTACAAGCAGGTTCTCCTAACAGAGGAAGACAGGGAGAATTTTTTATTGCTTAAGAGCTGCTGCTGTTATACAGTTGGTGGGGAAAAGAGAAAAATGTGTTTGTGTCAATATGATATGGGAAACAAAGATGTATTAGATGTGCTTGGTCCCAGGGAGAAAATAAAGTAATTGCACTTCACTTGAACTTGAGTGCAGATGAGTCGTCACTGGAGAGGAAAAAACATCTTTGCACATAAAAGATTAATTGGAAATCTCACAAACCACATCTTTCAGGATTTCTTCCTCCCTTGAGGGAGAGTGGAAGGTGGAATGAAACATCAGCGGAGAGAGTGATCATGATGTATGTAAAATGTATTTATTTATTGATTTTACTACTGAGGATGCATTTCTGAAATGTAGAATATAAAGACATGAGACTGCTCTCATAGATAAAATGTTACTCTGTATAATGTGTGCTGTGCTCGTCTGTCTTCGTCCATCCAGCTACCCCCTCCAATATATAAACCCCACTCAGGGCTAAGTTCCTTGTGATATTGATTGTTCTCTGTGTGAATGCTCTGTGCCGTCCATCCTTCTTTAAACCCCCCATTTCTCTCATCTGTCAAGGACAAATAGAGACACAAAGAAGTTGTCAATATCCTCTAATGCTTCCAGCAGAATACCCTCTCAGTAGAAAGCGATGATGAATCATTAAAGTTTTCTCGAAGCAAAAAGTGAAGGAACCGATTTTTAGGTTATTTTTAGACTCACTTTGGCCTTTTTTCTATGTAGATCATGGAGACTAATGAGGGGTGACACAGACAGCGCCACCGTTCTGTCCCTGCATCCACATGGGAGTTGATTTCTTTTGAAATCAACAACAGGCAAAAACAGGCTGTCGGCTGAGGGCAACGTGTTAGAAGGGCAGTTGTGTCATTGGACTCAACTTTGAACCGTGTGTTTTATCTTTGGATAAACAGGTTTCTGTGTAACATCTGCTGCTGTTGGCCTAAGGGGCTACAGCTGGAGTGAGGCTATCCACAGCCAGGAGAGTTCAACACACTGATGACTTACATTTACAAAACAAGTGCTAATTTAATTCTGAGTCATGCACACCAGCCAAGAAGTCATATAAACAGGTGTTTTGGATTCTAAACTCTGACTGTGAGGCTGGCAATCACTTGTACTCACTTTATTTATGATGTTTCAGCGGCTCAGACCCTCATCAGGTGAAACTTATATCGGCAAACAGCATCAGTGCTGTAAACACAGCACTTCCAATGGTAAGAAAGAAGATTATGTTACAAATATGACAAGAAAAAAACAATAGAATCAAAAAGCTACAATAAAAGGAATTTGAATGTCTGGACTGAATGCATGAATATCACATTATGATATTTGGTTTACACAAAGATTAAAATAAGCCAAAGATAAACCAAACATGTGGGCTTCCGACTCAAAGGTTCAGATTTTCAGATATTTGTGTTACTATCCCTCCACTGCAGCTTAACAAGGAAACCTGAGAGTGAATTTTGTATTAAACTTTAAATTAAAATTTGTCTTACACCACTGAAGCTTTGTATTAGCTCTAGCTAAACATGACAAAGCACTCTTAACCAGAACAAAGACTGTGGAGTCTGTGGCAGGAAGGGATCACTTCACCATCTAACTAATCAGAAGATCAGCGGTTCGATCCCTGTTTCGATCCCCTTCAGTCTGCATGTCGAAGTGTCCTTGGGCAAGATACTGAACCCCCAATTATGGGGTTATGGCTCCTCAAACAAGAAATTGGCACCTTGCATGGCAGTGTATAAGTGTGTGAATAGGTGAATTAGATGCATACTGTAAAGCGCTTTGAGTGGTCAAAAGACGAGAAAGGCGCTATATAAGTACAGTCCATTTACTATCCATGCACGTGCGCGTTGTATTGTACTATGAGAGGTCTTTCAGAGTGTGATCTCTGAAAGGAATAACAGTGAGAGGTGTTTCCCTCGTAGCATCACTCAGAAGGCTGGTACACTCTGTGAGCATGATTTGATGCATGGAATAAGTCTACCTGTTGCAGCAAATCCTCACCTGACTAATCCTTCACTGAGGGATTTAAACCATAGACAGTGTACGGCTGTGACTGGAACATTGTTAGGGAAAATGATGAAGAACACTGGAGGGGAACAATGAATTGGTAATATGCACTCAACCCTTGTCAAGGACTTGAATAAAAAGTTTACCACAAAATGTGTAAAACCCTAGCTTACACTGAAAGTTAAAGGCTGAAGATTTTCTTTTGAAGGCTAAAGAAGTTTCTTTTTTGTATTAATTGCTTAAAAGGTCTTGAAAAACATCTACCTCTTCCCCCTCATTGACAAATCCAGAATCAATGAATATGCAAATAGGATTCAAAAGTTGGACCATAATTGGCTTGTGAACTATTCCTGCCTGTACAGCCACGTCTTCAACAAGGTGAGTGCAGATAAACTTTCCCCCTTTCCACAGCAGTGTTGTGCACAGTATATGCTGGTATACAGAGTATACCCACTTATCTGTTCAGCCAGTGTCCCACTTTGAAATCCCTGCTGTTGCACATCATTCTGCAAGCTGTTTTTTTTTTCCCCTTGAGGATGACAAAGGCATGTGATAGTTTTTCCAATTTTCATGAGTGGATGCAGTAAAAAGTAAAGAATTCTTCACTCAAAAGACATAATTATGTAGTTATCTTACACGTCTGCTGATTACAAAAACTGCATCTCGTCCTCTTCGTCCTCCTTATAATGTACAAGGAGGAAACAATGAAATATAGAATAACTAATACAAACACAACATTTATGTTTTCCTGACATATCACATAGTTGTTTTGAGAATGTGGTTTAAGTCGACAGAACAATATCACTGTAAGGCTCACTATACGGCTAACTCAGTTTAAACAATCCCATGTTATGTTAACAACACTCAATAAACTGCTAAACCTGCACAAAAATGGCACCGAAAACACTAAGTCACGCAAATCACACAAAAGTTGCCAGTGCTATTTTGATTTTACTTTGTTTGTGGTGCAGCTGTGGCTCAGGAGGTTGAGCGGTTTGTCCACTAATCAGAAGATCGGCAGTTCGATCCTCGGCTCCTCCGTCCTGTGTGTTGAAGTGTCCTAGGGCAAGCTACTGAACCGAGATATATTGCTCCTGAAGGCTGCACCATCAGTGTGTGAATGTGTGTGAATGAGATATGTAGTGTAAAAGCGCTTTGAATGGTCGGACGACTAGAAAGGTGTTATATAAATACAGTTTTTATTAATATATATATATATTTAACTTACTTCCATCTTGTGATTGCAATTTGACAAATGTAATAATCTCATGGAATATAATGTAAATACATTAGTGTGGACTATCCAGACAGAAGGTTTGACTTCACCAACTCAAAAACGAGTTACATCATACAACTCATAGGTTGTACAAAATGATTCATTGTTGCCAAAATACAGCTGTGAATGCAGGACTGTTCTTTCAGCGTGTTATTGAATATTGAATATCTGATGTTGAATATTACTTAAATACTTCTATCAAAGTTAAACAGCATATAAGCGTGCACATTAGGTGGCAGTATGCACCTTGATATTTGAACTGCATGCAAACTGTGGGGAGAAGAGGGTTAGTGCTGCTTTATTACAGCTGTTGACTAATTGCAGTGGTTATTTATTGCCTCAGCTAAAACAATTGTCTGCCTCTGTGTCTGCTGTCTCTCTTTTTCACTTTCTCATTTCTCTCCTCAGGCTCGTTTACATCCCCAACACCACCTGCTTTACTCCAAAGAGACCACAGCATCAGTTTTCTTATTTACACCTCTGGAACAAGGTTCATCTATGCTTCAACTGGGGAGTTTCACACTGAAATTAAATTCCTGTTGTGGAAAGCATACTTCAGATTATTGACTGAGAGCCAAATTCATTTTGTACAAGTAAGTCATCATGGTCACTATGGGGGCCAGTATGAGGAATAAAGTCACAACAAAGGTTCAAGTTGAAAATATAATTTAAAACATAGACAGAAGAATGATGAAGCAGACACATAACATAACACATAATGAATGTAACACAGAGGATACTGCTTTCCTTCAGTTCACCTTGTTCACCTTTAATGGTGTCACTACCTGAAAAGTGTCTGAGCCAGAGTAACTACAGTTGAACACTAGTTAAAACAAACCTGACCTGTTGTGTAAAAAGCCTCATTTTCACACAATTAAATCCAAAAGGACTACATAATGATCTATATGTTAACATTTCCTTCCTTTCTCTCTTCTCTAAGTTAGCAGGTGATAATAAAATATGATATTTTTTGACAACAGAGCCTAAAGGCAACATTTCCTTGATTCAGCAATAAATGAGCAAATTTAAAAAGACTGTGTTATTTAAGCATGTCAAGATGAATTTAGACCGCCAGCCCCCACAGTGTCCAACACCGTCCCGATGGTCCATTTATAGGCTGACTTTACCACCTTGTCACTGCTCTGTTGTTTATATTCCTTCGCAGGTCACGATGTTTAACATGAATTCAAACCTTCAGGGATCAAAGTCTCCAGAGAAAACAGAGATGATCTTTGCTGTCGACTTTCAATAGAACAAATGAGATTGAGCACAGGAGGGTCACGGTGTGCGTACAAGCTACACTCTGACAAATCAAACCAACCACTTCTCAGACTTTTATCATCCTCTCTGCAATCGTACCTGCAATCTTCAACTCCCCCTTTCCTCTAGGCTGTTGTATGTTATGGTCCCCGAAGCTGAACATTGCACCACATCATAAATGTCAGCTGCATGGAAACACGCACAAACACTAAAATTCTGGATTGGTGATAACCTGCTTTAGGACTTGAAAATCTCTGTTGCAGGCCAGGGCCACCAGGGCAAAAGTAATTACGCAATCTGTTTAGGTGTCATCAGCACATAATTTCTGTGGTCGCTCAAACATGAAGGAGACCTTGAGGTGCTTATTTGTGTGTTTGTGAGTGTGTGTGTTTGTGTGTATGTGTGTGTGTGTATGTGTGTGTGTGTGCGTTTGTGCTTTTCATCAGGCCTGGCAAGGTGCTGTCAAAGTGTGGAAATGAAATAAGTAATAAGAGACGCTGTTCTAACTGTTATCGATTTCAGATGTCCTTGCAAACAAACAGAGTCAACAGCAATCTTTATGGGAGAGAAGGATGGTGAAGAAGTCTCTACATATGGAAAAAGGATGGTGCTAAACTAGCTATACAAAAACAACAATTACTACATGATAATAATGATAATATAATACTGAGAGATTCAATGAGATTCAAGGGGAAACATGCCTTTATGTGATATATCTTTGAGTACCGTGTAAAGCACTATAAATAAAATATGATATGATTTCTTACTGTGTCAGGAACCTACTGTACATGTTCGTGTTTGATTGACAGCAGCTGGCAGGCTGAGCCCCGGCCGGGGGAATGAGGGGCAAAGTAAACAAACCTGTTCTGTAGCTTAAGTCATTGGTAGTCAGTATGGAAGAGTAAGACTCAAACAGAGAGCCAAGTAAAATTTGCAGGTATGTTAACATGTTGTTTAATTTGCTGACCAGGTAATTAGCTATTCAGCCTGCAAACTGACATTAGCAGTGCATTTCCCATGGTTCAATGGGCCGTTCAACATGCGAAGGTCTAAACAAGATATGCGTTCACGTTTCAGGAAACTTTATCGGGAAAGTTAATGTGGCTTGTTGTTGAAAGTCTATGGCTCTTGTGTCGCCTGTTGTTTGGCTATCTATTATTGCGGCCATCTGCTCTGCCTGCGGTATAACAGTGGTGTTACTGCTTTATGCAAGTATATTTTGAAATGAAATGATTTATTTGGAGGACAAATTATTGCAACAATGAGAGTCTATCATGAATCCATTTCTGACTTTATTTTTATTTTTACTTTTTGAATGTCAGAAAACAGAAAAACAAAAACTTTTGGAATGGAAGTGTTTATTAAAAATGAAGGAAATTTTATATTTTTGAGGTGTTTACCAGACTGGCTACCTAAGAAGCATTTGATTGATTTCCCACCTTTGGACCAGTGGTGGACCACATGCAATCTCTTCTTTATGTGAAAATCAATTTCTCAAGTGAGTGTATGAAATCTTTCATGATTTATTAGACTGCAGTGTTTTAATCACATTTTCTCCCAACGGGCTTATGAATTACGCCGTTTTTATGACAATATATAGCTGTTGGGAAACTTTTGTCCTGGCAAACTGTAGCTGCTCACTCAGTATTGTTGCCTTCGGTGTTCTCATTGATCCAGAACTTTACAACCAGCCAATAGCAGATTGAAAAATTATCACACAGATCTACTTCTGCAATTTAAAAGCTACTACAATTAGGGATCATTGGGCCAAAATTTAGTCTGGGACTGAAACAAAAAATGCAAACATCTTGACATCACAAAACCAAAGACCGTTTTCATGGTTGAGCCACTGGACTGCAATGCCTCATTAAGATCAGAGCAAAAAGGCAGTTTTGGGTCAGATGAAAGGAGAATTACAGTGCTGCTGTAAGAAAAGAAGTGATCTATATACACCATTTCAAACTACTAAAGCAAAGTGATGTCATGTTGGCCAACACACTGGTTCAGTAGTTCAAAACCTGGTGATTTTTCTGCATAACCTTTTTTTTGATTCACTTTGGATTCAAAAGCAAAGACGGGGCATGGAGGTTTGATATTTAAAAGATGTTGCTGTTTTCCAGAACCTGGAAAGCTGCCCTGACTCTTCTGCTTCTCCTCTCAAACAGCACAAGACAGAGCTTTTCCTCATGCTTGAACTGACACCTGCAGACTCTGTGCTGGGGATAACGGCGCACTGAATCAGACAGCAAAGCGGCGTTAAGGCTCAGCTCAGAGCCTGCATGACAGCATAAATCAGAACAACCCAAGTAATTATTTTTATTTCTCCATCAGCTCAGGGATCAGTACCCTTGAGGTGGTTTCCTACCCGCCACCCAATCCACCTCCAACAACCCTTACATTCAGCATCCTTCTTGGCCTGACAGTTCAAGCATTTAATCCCATTGAAGGCCGCCCAAGGTTGGCGACTGTTTTCTGTCTGTCAGAATAATACTGGATAGGAAGGAAGGAAGATGGAAAAGAGAAAAAATGACATTGAGAGTGCAGGAGACAGAGAGACAGAAAGAAAATATAGTAAATGAGGAAGAGAGAAAAAGAGGGAAGCAAATTCATGCCAAAACAAATCAGGGCAAAGCCTCCACTAGGATCAAACTCCTGTCGGTACTAAGGTCAATAAGCTGACTTAGGCAGGATTTGAGCTGAAGCGCTGGATGATCTTAGCATCTTAGAAAGTATAGGAGAACAGCTGTACCGCACTCTTGTGTTTATCTGTGGACACAGTATATGAGCGAGCGTGGGAGCCCTTGCGAGTATCCATATTTGTGTGCATGTGGGTTTTAGCACCTGTGTGTGGTGGGCTTGTCTTTCCTGAAGCGTGCACACTATATTGTTTATGCGTTTGGGTGGATACACAACCTACAAATCCTTTCCAGGGCATTTGGGATAAAGAGATAAAGCAATGTAAAGTCTGTTTAGTCTGTCAGGGACGTTCCCATCGGCTCAGGGTTGCAGCTCTACAAGCAACATCATTCCAGTAAACAGGATGCGAAGAAAGGCATTGTAAAGCCTTCTTGGCTGCTGCCCAGTTGATAAACCTGGTCTAAGATGTCCATCCTATCTAAAGCAAAACATTTCTGCGAGGTCTGTGTCCATGAGCTTGGCCTCTTTTAAGATAATCTAGAATTGGACAACACCGTTAAAAGCTTTGCCACAAACATCACACAACATTTCATCTAAAGTCCATAATGTTTTCTTTCCAATACCAAATGCAAGCTATAAACCTACATCAAAACCTCTTCAACCCTGTTAAACCCTCCTGTATGTCTGTGATTAAACTGGTGAATGATCCTGCTGTTAAGAATTTGACATTCATCTTTTCTTGCTCGGCCTTCCTGCCATCGAGTAGGAATATGTGAAAAGAAATGTGTCTACTGGTCGAAAAACATTAAAAGGGTTTTTAGAGACAGGTGTTTGCTTTCACTGATTAAAGTGAAAGAAAGAATAAATATGCAGGTGTAACCTACACTGCTGACCTATTCAAAGCAGACTAGTGTCGGGATAGCACAACACAGTCTTGACACCAAGATTCTAGTGAAACAACCAAATCCATCCATGAAGTGGATATTTAAAAGATTCTTCCTTGATTTTGTGTAATAACATAACCATAGAAATTGCATCTTAGGTTTCTTTTTAATTTTTTAATAGATGAGAAGTATGTAAGATTAGA
The DNA here is from genome assembly GCF_000972845.2 of Larimichthys crocea. Lineage (NCBI taxonomy): Eukaryota > Metazoa > Chordata > Actinopteri > Sciaenidae > Larimichthys > Larimichthys crocea. The sequence goes on from NC_040011.1 coordinate 28,819,934, forward strand.
GTTCATGATGTAATTTCTCAGGTTAATAACAAAAATGCTTTGTAAGTAAGTTTAGTACCCTAGACACACTGAAACTTTCCTTGAGTGAATAACACATTCATCACTGAGGGTGTTCTTTCAAGGATGCTCTGTCTATGTGGTGGGCTGTCTTTATAACCTGTCTATGTGGAGGGTTTCACTGTGGAAGATTTGAGCAACCTGAACGCTATATTATGTCAAGGGGAAGTGAAGCAAACAACATGACCTTTAGAGCCGTCACCTGAGCACATTTTTCTATCTACGAGTAAACATAACTCATTTAGCTTATTATGGAAGCACTGCCCCTGACAGCAGTCACAGATGATGATGATGATGATGATGATGAACATAATGCAAAACATAGAAATGCAGAATAAGCCGCCACTTCAGTTTTAGAAAATGACCTATGACTTTTCAATCTCAATAAGCCTGTGAACTCTTTTCTTTAATGTATGAACGTTGAACCCAGATGCCCTGTGGCGCTTGCAGTTTGAGGTCAGGCACGGGTCACTGAAGAAAATTTGCTGTTATGCGCGATTGTTAAAGAACATGAAGTTTGTTTGTTAAGCTTTTGCATAGTTTTGCATTTTTTAATTTTGTATTTATTTGTTTTTTTTCCTTATATATTTTGAACAGGTAGCTTTTTTAGTATGGTTTGCCTTTGAGGATGGTAACCTGCCTCCTTTCCCAACCATGTCAGCTAGAAATTACATTTATAAACAGAATGTTTTTGCAAAATATGTTTTACAGGCAATGTGCCTATAATGCATCTCTTACTGCGGCTACAACAAAGCTAAATGGTCTTGTCATTTCAATCTTGCAATCTCTGCTTCATGAAGCACAACATCATAATATAGACGCAGCAGAGACGAAAACATATTCCATATTCAAACCCTAAATGTTGCTTTGGCAGACTGAGCTTTAAGGATTTGGCGTGTCACACACTCCTCATTTTTCTGCCTCTCTCTGCCTTTAAGCCCTGGAAACATTTTGCATCAAAGCGATCCCTTTTATTACTTTTACTCAGTATTTCCTTGCTCTTCACTTATGTATTCCAGACTGCCACTGACATTTGTAACCATCATCTTCTTTGTACCCTCTTTTTGCGACACACTTTTCCATATTATACCATAATATGTCCTGAAATGCATTAATCATCAGCATTAGCTCATTGCTGATGCTGTGTGCATCTTCTGGCCTGTGGCTAATTCCACCGTCCAACAAAAGTGCTTAGAAACCAGCTCTTCCCAGCTGACACATGTTGCTTGGAGGAAAGATAGATCTGAGCTATGGACATACAACACACCACACATACACACAAACATGAACACACAGGTCATTTCAGTTACTTTAGAAATGGAGTAATAATTACACCAATAACATCAGTGAATGCTCAGAAGAAATTGTGGTGTATTTGTAGCTTATTATAAGGCATGATAACTGCTTGATTACATAACGAGAATCACCATGAAAATAAGAGAAAATATTTTTTTTTCTGAATCAAATGAAGGAAAAAATTTATCCTGGATTTCCAGCCATGCTTGCAGATGTCTACAGAGTATTTCAATAAATCATTATTTGAGTCTTTTGGAGCAAAGTAAACAGTTATGCTCGAGGGTAATGTTGCGTGGTGTCTGTGTTTGCCAGACTCATTTATCAGTTGCATCATTTTTTTTTTTTTGGCATACAGGTAGGTCAAGGCCAAAGTTTTGGGAAAGAGTTTGTTGCATCTTGGTGCAGTTACTCACAGACATAACATGTCAATGATGAGTGACACAGTCTATGAAGCCTACCTGTAAAATGAAAACTTCCATGAGATGTTGCTCATTCTGAACTGCACAGTGTTTGTTAGCAGACTGTATCCACTGGCTTTAACCAACAAGATGAAAGTAAATACATTGCAGATTCAACAGGTGTTCTCCTTAACTAGATATGGTGGTTTCATATATCATCCTTAATCTAGACACTCACAACTGGGATGACTGGATTGTTTCTACTCTCAGTTTCATGAATCACAATTTTGGAGCCTGGTTTGCAGCCTGTACCCTTTTCATGATAGGCTACCAATCATCTGGGTGATGTAATTCATATGACGGGTGATTTAGCTCATATGTCAATCAATATGGACATATATAACCCATGGAGATGTCACTTAAAGACAGGAAAGGCTACCAGCATCAATACAGTTTGTTCACATTGTTGAAACCAACAAATAAAAAATAGAAAAACACTGAATACTGTAAAAATCATCATGGACAAAGTTAAGCTACAGGAAATAAATCTACAAAAGAATAAAATCCACCTTGCAATATTAAGGAAATAAATTAAGCTCCTTATGACATCAGTGTAGAATTTGAATCTTTCAATAATGTTCCTGGACAGTTGTTTTATTACTCTTGGATTTAAATAGCATGTGATCATCGAAATCAATAATCAAACCATTTAAGCATTCATGTAGACTTTTTCATTCTATATATAAGTACGTATGTAACAGGCAATCCTGATTTATAGAGTCAAAAGTAAAACAATTGCAACCACTTTTCTCTGATGTCTACCTTGAAGATGACACTTTGTGTTTAGATATTCTGCAATCAAAGCAAAACAATCTGCTAACTGGTGTAGAAACATTAAATATTAAAATTATAGCTTGGTAAAAGAAACAGCCTATAGGAAAATGTCATGATATGTGATTTACTGAGGAAAGTAAGGTATGAATTTTTAGATTTAGACAGAGAGTACCTTGTATGGAGTTGCTACAGGGGACAGGGTGCGAAACCCAAAGTATCAGCTGAGAGCGGGGTATGAGCTGGACATGTGAGACTGAACCATGACCCGGAGGCATCAGATTGTGAATTCTTTTTACAGCCTTACATGTCCGCATTTCAAATGCAGGAGTTAGGTGGAGGAAAGAAGATGTATGATGCTGCATCTCTCAACTAAAATAGGGCTTTATCCTCAGGCTACTACACAGGCTGACATCTTGTTAGCTCATTGAATTATTATATAAACAGGTACATGAACACATAAATACATGAGTACACACAAAAACAGCACTAAACAAACCTGACACATATTGGAAAAGTAGGTTGCGCTTCAACAATGGGATTCTCAGTGGAGTGCGAAAAACCAAACATCGAGTGAGCATATTCAAAATAAATATAAGGGTAAGAACTCTCAAATTTTCATGTCAAGGAAGATAAAATACTTGCATTTCACCTATTTGGCTCACATAGCAATGTAAAAACACTTTGGTGCAGTGCCTTCATCAGAACCTTTTAAATAAATAAGTGAAATGTGAGTATTTGTCAAGTCTGTCCACTTTAAAATTGAGAGACGCTACCCTTTTGTTTTGTTTTGTTTTGCTTTGCTTTGCTTTGCTTTGCTTTGTTTTGTTTTGTTTTGTTTTGTTTTGTTTTGTTTTGTTTTGTTTTGTTTTCTTTTCTTTTCTTTTCTTTTCTTCGAGTATGCAAACCTGACCTATCTCAGTAAAAACCTGGGAGGAAGAAAAATGACCTCATCCTAAAGCTATTTTCTCTGTGGTACTAACAGTACATGTAGCCCTCATGAGTGCAATAACAGAACTAATTTTCCTCGACTGGCCAGGAATTGCACTGCATTATATTAATGTAAATTATAGTCTGCAAAGAGGATTCATTTATAGCAGCATTTTCAATTATTTTTCCGAATAACTCAGTTACAAGCTTGAATGCTATGCTATTAGCATTCCTTCTTTTTTCAGTGGTTGGTCTGTATGTGTGTTGTTGAGTTACAAAAAAAAAAAGTCCAGAGGATACTAACAGTTCACATTAGATTGTTTTAAGGCATAATAATAAATAAAAGTCTAATACAAAAACTGAACTGCCTCATCGTTTCATGTAAAGTCAGCAGTAGATATTTCCCCTTTCTTCAGCTTTGCATGATCTTCCCATTTCCCTACATGAAATTTGTGCCCTTGGGGACCTGACCTCTCTCTCTCAAAACAGCCTTTGCATCCTGTGGGGAACTGATTGATGCACACACCATTCAGGAAGCTGCATGGAAAATTGTGTTTTGCTCAGCTGTGCGGAAGCTGTATGTAAAAAATATACAGTTTGTATTATGCATTGTGTAAATCTGGAGGCTGCGTTATTGTGGAAATATACTATACCACTGTCACTTTTCCATACGCTATATATAATATATGATAGATAGATATATATATATATATATTATAGATATATATATATATATATATAATTATATATATAATATATAGTATATATATATATATATATATATATATATATATATATACACATGATGAAGTCATACTCATGTACACATGAATGCACCATGAACATGAACAGGGATACTAAAAGGTGGAGGGGTGGAAATCAAAGTTGTATAGACTGAAATGTTCTTATCCTGCTGAATGGAGAAAGTGTCTAATAACAATCTTATATTTCCATCGCTCCATATATCTGTTAAATAATTTTGGTAGGTTTAAACATAATAGGAGAAACCTTTGGTGCACCTACTGTGCATATATTTGATGTGTATGCTTGAAGTGAATGTTTTCTTTTTCCAGTGCTGCATGATGTGTTTTCCTATTTTCCCCTGCAATGATACAGTTTTATCTAGCATCTCCTCTGCCAGCTGCTGTGGTACAACCAGACAGAGCTGGTTACAAAATTCCCAATCAACCATCTGCAGTTTGGCTGGAACAAAGGAGAATAGAAGAGCTCCAGAGCACTAAGCAAAGGGGGAAAAGGTCTGAGAAGACAAGCAAACTGATGGGTTGGGGGAAAGCTGGGCTTAACAGGCAAGAATTTAAAGAACAAAAACAAATGTTCTGCTAAACCATGCCCCATGACACCCAAGTGAGAATCAGAGAGAGCATTACGTAAATAGTGCAGAGGCAAGATAAACGTTTTGACCAGTAATGACGGAGTGCTGTGAAAAGACTTCTTCATGAAAAGGACAGATAGAGTACATGTGCTGAAGTAAGGAAGTAAGTAAAATTTATATGTGTAGTGCTTTTCACAGAGAAAGTCTCAAAGTGCTTTACAATATATAACAAAGAAGTCATATTATTACAAAATACAGTACACAATACCCAGATGTCTGTCATGTATGTCTTTAGCTGCCTTTTAAAAGAGTCCACAGAAGCAGCATATTGTAAGGGCGCAGGCAAAGCAAAGTTTTTGTGCTCAAAAGCTCAATCAACACAGGTCTTAAGGGAGCCGCATGGGACAGACAGCAAATTTAGCATATTTGACTTGAGAGGGCGAGCTAATGAGTATAGGTGAATTAATTCAACATGTATGCAGGAGCCTGGCCGTGCTCTGTGTGAGTGTGAATTTTAAATTGGATCCTATACACCACACGGAGCCAGTGAAGAGCTTTTAAGTATAGGGGTTATGTGACAATCTGGCCTAGTGAGGAGTCGTGCAGCAGCATTCTGGACTGTTTGTGGATGGTCAAGTGCAGACAGGCTGAGTGAGGAGAAGAGTGCGTTACAATAGTCAGTTCAAGATGAGATAAAGGCATGTACTGTATAAGCATCTCTGGTTCAGCAGTTAAAACTACAGTTCTCAATTTACTCATATTGCATAAGAAGATCTGGTCAGCTGCTTAACAGGGATGTCAACCATTGAGGGTTAATCAAATATTTCCCCTAAATTATGCAGGTTGCAGTGGGCAGCAGAGGGAAGAAGGCTAGTATTGATCATTGGGGCAACAATTGGAGCAACAACTAGAACCTGTCTTATAATTATTTTTCCTGCCAGCTTTAAGAGTCTAGGAGCCTAGATAACTTAAGAGCCTAAATGAGACGTAGCAAATAAATGTAAACATACAAACATTAAGAAAATAACAGAGGCTCCAAGAATGAGCCCTGTGGGACACCACAAGACAATGGACAGGGGTCAGATGCAGAGTCTCCAAAAGAGACAGTGAAGCTTCTGTCAGTAAGACATGATCTAAACCAATTCAATGCTTTGTCTGATATGCACACAGAGTCATAGAAGTTCATAATCAGGAAGTGGTGGTCTACTGCGTCGAATGCAGGGCTGAGGCCAAGAAGTCCTAATAGAGAACCTGTATCAGAGCACATGAGAATATCAATATAAATCCTCAGAACAGCAGCTTCAAGCAGCCAGAGGATAACAACAATGTCTCCTCTCTGAGGGGTCCCACTGTTCATGAAACTGATGAGAGAAATAATGCACAAACCTTTTTGCTACTCTAAAATGTATTTATTCACCTTCTAATATTAAGCTTTCGAAGAGAACATGTAGAGGACTGATCTAATAGTGTACAAAGACCAAGAGCATTATTAGATACATGACACACTCAGATGCCTCATATGGTGACATTTTAATGTTGGCTGCAATGAAATGTCAGCTTACTGATGAAAGAGGCCAGTTTTCCACCCCACGAAGATGTTTGAAAGTGGAGAGGACAGCAGATTTTTAGAACTGGTTCAACGCCAACTGAACCATATGTGACCTGCTGGCCTTTTGTCTACACCTAGTGTACATTACTCTGTGATATTATATCATCATGGTGGTACTTTATGTGGGGCTGAAGAAGTGACAGTAGCTGTCCACACGCTACTGTACACCGCTGTGTGAAATATTCAAGCTCTATTTAACTCAGAGTCATTGGAGTCGGAAATGCAGCTGGCAGGAGGAATCTTCAAGACCAGGTTCATTATGATCAGAATGATAGGCTTTGCTATTTATAGGACATCAAAGATAGGGGGAGGTATTGATGTGAAGTTGTTTGGGGCACAGCAGCCAGAGGATAACAACAATGTCTCCTCTCTGAGGGGTCCCGCTGTTCATGAGAGAAAGAGAGAAAAACAGTGCAGACATCCTTTTAATGCAAAGGAAGGAAATGTTTGCCCATTCATGTGATCACTCATTCACTGGCAGACTATGTATGTAGGAACGTTACTGTCATATGTTTGTTATTTGCAGCTGAACATGCGAGGAAATCCAAGTACTGCGTGGTAAGAAGCAGATGGTCAAAGATTGTCTCTGCTGAAATTCCTTCTTCTTTAAATATGAAACAGACGTATATAAAAAATACATGGTCAAATTTGGAATTCTGTTATTAAATCCTGTCAAAACATCTCAGACACAGAAAAGCCGCATGGCAGCTTCAGCACTAGCCAGGTCTCTCTCCATTTCTGTGACAAATTTGCAAATCCCTCACTGTCATAGATCAAACAAAGCCATTCATTGAGTTTGTTTAATCTTTGCATCATTTTGCAGACACAGGGATATATATATATTTACAATGTACACTATTTAATCTTAATGCATCAATGGGCAAATAATAGTTGCCCTTCACCTAACCTAGTTACCTAATTATATATTTTTTCAACCTCATTAAAAAATCTTCTAATATCTGTATCACTAATTGAGTGTGCCTGAAAGCGCACACTATATGTTTTTCACCGCGCATCTTCTGCTTATTATTCTTACACTGTTTTTTTGGCTCGCTTCTCCTCCCAGAGTTTTTGTCGCACACACACAAAACAGGTATCAAAACGGCCCGGGATTGGTGTGCTATGACATTTCTATGAGTTTCGGCAAACGGTTTTGCCAAAAAAATGAATGGGTGTGTATTGCGCGAATTTTCGAGAGCTAGAGTGATTGATGTCCTCGCTAGAGTGGAGAGGGAGATGAAAAGGAAGGAAGGAAAACAACGACAAAAGGAAGGAGGGAAGGAGGGAAGGAAGTAAAAAAACGACGAAAGGAAGTAAGGAAGGAAGGAAAAAACGATAAAGGAAGGAAGGAAGGAAGGAAAAAATGATGAAGAAAGGAAGTAAGGAAGGAAGGAAAGAACGACGAAAGGAAGGAGGGAAGGAAGGAAAACAACGACGAATGAAAGAAAGGAAGGAAGAAAGGAAGGAAAATAACGACGAGGGAAGAAAGAAAAAAAAACGACGACAGGAAGAAAGGAAGTTACGTTTTTTACTTCCTTCTTTACTTCCTTTCATTGTTTTTTTTACTTCCTTCCTTCCTTTCGTCTTTGTTTTTCTTCCTTCCTCCCTTCCTTCCTTTCATCGTTTTTTTCCTTCCTTCCTTCCTTCCTTCCTTCCTTCTGGAAGCAGTGTCAGTAATAATGTATGGGGGCGACGGGGCCAAAGTCAGGCACACTCAAAATTAGAAATTTTCTAGTTGTTTTATAATCTTGATTTCTGTGCTAAATTTCACACTGAGAGTGGTAATAGGGTAGTAGCCAAAGCACTTTGAAGTAGTTTCAGTTTTTTGTTATGGGCAGTTGGGGGCAGCATAAACAAGATGTCAACTACAATGACATATTATCACTTTACGCTGTATTTGTTATAGCAAATTATTGCTTTCACATGCCAAGCACACATGGAGCAGCATTAGCATAATGCTAATTTGCAATCAAGTTTCTGTTCACCTGATGACTGGAGGTCTAATATAATATAAAACAGAGCAAAGAGCAAACTGTTCACAGGTGAATGCCATTTGATAAAACCATGAGGGTTGGTTGTTAGATAGATTTTATTGTGGTGGCACCCATAGTGTTTTGTTATTCATATGCACCCACAGCACATCCCCATCAGTGAACATCTCAAACCCAAACAAGGCAGACACGTGGGTCAAGGACAGTTATTTATATCATGCGCTGCATCCAATTAAATCAACATGTCATCCTGAAACCCTCAGCAGCTAATGAGCTTCCATCAGCATGAAAGATAGCTAGATAAATATCAAACGCGGGGACATACAAGAGAAGTGAAAGCTTGATATTAATGATAATACAGAGGATCATTTAAATGGAGATAGCTGTTTTGGTGCATGGATCAGATAAACGTGGATCAAAGAGTCAACATGGTTCACTTAACAATATTATAAAGCTGTGTTTTTTATTTTATTATGATCTCTCCTCAGAGAATGAGTTGAGCGTTTAGATAATCAATCATAGTATAGTCAGTTGCTGTCTTCATGAGCTTGTAGGCCTGACCAGCCCAACAAAAAGGTCCTGCTTATCATTGCTTACAGTCACTGCTGTAAAACGAAGCTCACTTCTCTGCTACTAAAGCGCTGATATCAGGTCACATTTACTCACTGCACCACGGTGGCTTGAGGGGAACGTATAAAAACAGATTGTTCGCAACTGTGTGGGACGTTGTGACATTTTCATTTTGTGATCTGCATAAGGTACTTCAACAAAGGTTATCTCATTTTCTGTAACTGTCTGATTGCAATGATGTATTGGAACTAGAGTTGTCACGATACTAAAATGAGTAACCACGATACTATACCAGACAAAGTATCGCGGTTCCGGGTATTTCGCGATCTGCGACCTTTTTTTATATTATTATTTTTATAACTGCAATGTATTGTACAAGTTAGGTTTGAAACAACGACGTTTGTTTTTAAGCAAAATTAGTGTTGCCACTGACGAAGACGCCACGGCAGACTCACCGCTCGGGCCTGGTGTTTCTACTGGTGTTTCTGCCATGGTGAGTGTGTTGTCTCGTGTCTGGGCGAGACAGAACTTTAGCTTGTTGTTTGTTTTGAAGCGAATTTCTATTGAAGCGGAGCTGTCTTCGCGGAGTTCGTTCTTGCCGGCAGAAACAATGAACAGCCAATCAGCTAACAGACGGGCGGACCCAGCGTGCGGAAACAGCCTATCATATCTCTGGACGTCACCAGTAACAGGCAAACAGCCAATCATTCAGCAGCTGTGTAGTTCGGTTGCGGTTCCATGTTGGTTTGTTTACAAAGGAGTAGCGTGCAGTGAGAAGCCAGGAGGAGAGTAGAGGCGGCCGCTATGTAGCGGAGACTGGCACCGGTAGTATAGTAATCCACGGTAGTACCGTCATGTAAAATTTCTAGTATAGTAGCGACGGTTATGATTTGGCACCGCGCCCGCGGGGTACCGTGTATACCGTGGGTATCGTGCAACTCTAATTGGAACGTACGCACATTGTTTCATCCAAATAGAAGCGCTCAATCTTAAAGACAGCTTGGTCAAAAGCAATGCAGCACACTGACTGTAAGTGTGAGTCACCAGTAAGTGCTTTAGATACACTTGTACAGAACAGACATGTCAGAATGATGTAAAACTGATATCTGAATCATTTTATCTTCTCCAGACATCACCAATAGAGCCATAAAAATATAACTGTGGTGTATGACATCTCGAGAAATTTAAGGTTTTGATATACAGAGAAAAACACATCAGAGAAAAGGAAAAGATGAAAGGAGAGGTGGATGTGGAACTGAACTGACTATTTGTTAAGTCCAACCCCCACTCCCTGTTGAGCTTTTTATGCTGAACTCACATGGATTCAGGCAGATGGTAGATGCCAAACCAGATATTATTTAGTGGATGAGTGCAGGATAGTAAAATTAGGTCAAAGAATACTGTCAAAAAATGTCCAAAGTTAAAATATTTTAACTTTTTGCAGTCAGTGCAACAGAATGTATAACTTGATGTAGCTCCATAACACAAGGATAAAAATGGGTGATCTCTACAATGTGAAACTATTAATTCATTAAATATGAAAAATAGACACAAGATAATTTGATAATGTTTTGTTACATTATTCATAAACAATATGAGCTGGAGCTCAAACTTCCACAAATCTCCAAAGTAGGAGTTGCTAACGTTACCTTAAACTCAGGACCCACACAGTGGGGAAATACTACACATGGGTGCTGGTTGTGTAGATCTGAAGTTTTTCGTGATCACTGGAGACACCAGATGCGCTTGGCCTGAAAGAGCTGCTCAGGGTCCTGCAATTCCACAACACATTATGATCGGCTGTATGTTATAACAAAGATGAGAAGGAAACTCATCTCACTCATTAGCCCGCTTCCATCATCAGCTCCAGTAAAATGATATATGATACATTCTTTTTTTTTCTTGATCTAAAAATTCCTTGATTCTCAGTCGCTAAGAAAATGTGAATGACTTAGCAAAACTTTTGCTAACATTGGCTAAGTTAACCGAAAAACTGTATTTGTTACTACATATGTAGTGTGTAATCCATCCATGACCCCAAGAAGATCTGGCAGGTTGAGCACATCTGGTACCGACAATTACTTATGATAGGCTAACTGTTGACACTGAAAGTAATAGTTGATTAGTACTGTATCAGACATGCAAACAATTACAGACCAATTCCTGCAGTTTTTCTCTCAAAGCAGACACCACCCTCAATAATATGGTGGGAAATGTTCAGCTCTGATTGGTTAATCACTGTTGGGAGGAGGGGATTTAGCTAATGGTCAAAAGGAGAAAGAACAAACCCATTAACTTCCATCCTGCCCACACCAACCCTAGTGTTTTCTCCTAAACTGTCCATCAATATATCAGCGACTATAACGCTATCTCTATGAAACCAACATCCTGTCATCTCCATGGGGAAAGATGGAAAGGTAGAGATTTCTGCTGAGATCTCTGAAGCACCTGAACATATTGCTTTCTTTCAGCAGGACCATCAAACCTCCAGGGCTCTCTTGAGACATCATCGGGCCGCTTGATTGATTCCACCCTCAGAGATTAATCTAGATATTGACTGTGTGCGATGTGAGTGTTGGTGTGTGTCTGGGTGTTTGAGTCAGAGAGAGAGAGACGGTGTCTGATAGAGACAGAGCCAGTGGGCTTGCTGATCTACGGCCTGGTTAGATCCTCATTTCCCAGAGTTCATAGCTCTCTTCCATCAACCCGCAGGCACGGAGCCAAGCCGTTGCTCTCTTTCCTCCATGGTGGTCTAATTCATCCTCACTTAGGAAAGGTAAAGGCTGCCTCCGTCTGCCTCAACAGGTCCAAAGGCAACTCATTTTTATCACTTCACTTTGATCTGCGTTTTCTGTATTTCTCACCTTTGATTTATTGGGTGGATTGTGCCGTGTTGATCTTTTTGTTTTTATGCTTCATGTAATCAGGAGAAAAGGAAAAAGAAGCCTCAGTCTCTGAAGGATTCCCTTAAACAAAGGTCAAACAGGTAAAAATGCAGCTAAGGGAAGAAGACGACCTTATTACAAGACACGTGCAACCACCCACATGCATAGTTGCACTCCTACTCACACTGTCAAAATCTTCCATTTAAGCCAAAGCAGATCAGCCTTTAATTCAGTCAGGTTTAAGTAACTTCCTCCAAAGCAGATGGTAATAACATGAGGCTTTTTTTCCGGGGGTATTGCTCCACTCTGGCCAAGTAGGTACTGCTGAAGCAGGTGTGTGTTGGTGAAACTGGGCCAGGAGCTTGATGCAGATTTGCAGTTCATTATATCCAGCTGTGCATTTGTAGCTGCAATGACACCTCTCTGACATACAGATGGCCGTTCACAGCTGATGACAAATCTGGGTGGATTTTGTGAAGGGGGTAGTATTACTGTGAGGTGAATAATAATGGTGCATTTTGATGTTGGGGAGAAAAACCTGGTGTAACCCAGGTTAAAAACATAACACAATCCAGCAAATCCACACAAATATCTGGGTTTAACGAGGTCCCATCCCATCACTCCACTCAGGGGAGTCGGCATGTTGATACAAACAAAGCTGAATGCTCGGCACTCTCAACAGACCTATCTTAGCCATTAATTTTTGAATAATGTCAGATATGGATTTCTTGGACCACCTGGTTCCTTTGATAGAGAGATAACCATGAATGCAAAAACTAGGATTAAAATGTAATTGAACCAATGTTCCACAGCATGGGGTAGGATATGAACTGAACCCTCCAACTTTCTGGAACACTGGAACTAACTACACATTGAAAAAGGCTTATTTTTGTTTCTGTATTTATATTTTGTTTTGTTTATATAAAAGATTTCAGTACAAAGATTTCATAACTTTATCTGTGTGTTTGTGTTGTGGTGTTCTGAACCCATTTTCTGGTAATTCTGGTTTAACTAATCTCACTTTGACTTGTTACAACAACAATAATCAAACTCAGTCTTGCATTTAGTTTAACTTTTCCCCACATAAAAAGTTATGCATTGAAAAGCAGAGGAAGTAATAAAATATGCTAATGGGTTGGTGTATTGCCCTGCCAATAATTATTTGCAAAATGTATTAGGTTATTGATGAGTTGAAAGGAGATGCTATTAAACTTGTGGACACAGGAGGGCAACAGTCTGCGTGTACTGCTTACAGAGGTGTCAGATTTACAGCTTTGAACGAGCTATCAAAAGTATTCATATCAACCATACCCTAGCAGCAACAACAATATCAACAATCATCATCATCAACAACAATAACATTATGTTTCAACGTGTTTCACAATAAATTAAATTAAAAATCAGACAGAAAAAGACCCAGTCAGAGCAGAAAGTGGCTGAGGGACTCATTTGTATTATTGCAGGTTGTAGAACTGATGGTGCTTAGTGAGCAGCATTCGGAAATGATGCATTACTTAGTAATGTGACAAGAGATGTAAGGGAATACAATGGTAATAACATTCAGTCATTCAAGCTCCTCACAACACTACCAGATGATCTATAGGTCAGATCAGATGAGATCATCGTCATCTTGCCTGTGCCAAGATTAATCACTTTTGTATTTACGTAAGGCTTTCACATGTGGAGGAAAAAGGTAATCTGATGAACACTAGACCTGCTCATCAAAGATTTCTGAATTTTCAGACTACAACATCAAACTTTGTTTGAAGACTTATTCGGATTGGTATCTGACAAAGCTAATGTTAGCCTGATAACTGATAAACTAGTTTCCCATACTTACATACAAACAAACCCACCGGTGACAAGGCGGTCAAAAACTACCACCTGCTGTGCATGTGTTGAAACAGCTTCGGCAGAAATGTTCACACTTCAAAATCATAGTTATCATTAATCATTAATGCCACATTAAATAGATAATTAGTTGAATACTTATGTTTTATGTTGTAACAACACTGTGGTTAAGGTCTGGTTAGGTGGTTTTGGTTTTATTACTTGAAAAAACAGGTAAAAAAAAGTGACTTGACTTGCTTTAAGACTGACTTGCTGAGAAGATTTCTTCTCAATAGACTCAGGTACACACAGTCGAATAGTTGTAGCTGCTGTCCTTTTTCGGAGACCAGTGTGGAGGTACATCACATTAATCTATTGCCTGCTGGTAATAAAAGCGTAAATTAGTCTTTTAGTCTCTGGAGAGAGGAATTATCTGACCTTGCTGTATTTCAAAGGGGACAGAAAGCAGTTTGATCACATCTCTAACGCAGTGCAAACTGAAGCCAAGACCACACATGCTTACACAGTATTTTGTGATTAGTTACGATTTAAAACTTTGCTGCTAGAACAACAACAACAATAATAATAATAATAATAACAATAATAATAAAAGTTATAATTATAACAATAATAACAAATAATCAAATGTGAATTCATGAATTTATGAAAAACTCAGTCCACTGCTAGTGGTGAAATGCTTCCCACCATGTAGACTTTTCATTCCGTGTAATTAGAGAGTTGTTGTACGCCACATTAGAGGCTTGGGTGACAAATGACTTAACGAGCTACACAGGGAGTCTTAATTATTCTGCAATTAGAAATGTAATTATGGGTTGCTCCAACGGCTTGCATGCTAGCTGGCTAGCCGTGTAAGGGAGCAGAGACAAAGTGAGCCTCACATTGAACTGCCAGCAAATCTGTCACATGTCAAAAGGTACGCAGGCCTCCAATCACAGCCCCAGAACTTAAACTTGTGGACTGAGATGGAGTTAAAGCATTGAGATTTGTAATCTGTCACTGCAACTTCACACTAGAAAAAAAAAAACAGTAAAGGGATCATAATTTGTAATTCCCCTCAGTGTTAGTGTTAAGTTAATAGTTATTAGGTTGCTAAACAAATGTACGGTCGACACTATGGTAAGATTCAGTCTGCTATAGAGAAATGGTGCAGATACACATACGTTAGTATTACATCAATATTTCCAAGTCAGAGAAAGGTCAGGGCCTGGTGGTGTCAATCTGTCCAGCAGCAACAATTTATTAATTTAATACAAGCTTAATGTTTTAGCATGATTGACATAAAAACTGTAAAAAGTACCCTGAAGTGTTAGCTGCCCACAGTGTGCGCCCACAGAGGAAAGTCTTAAGTCATATGTCAATATTGTTGCTGCTGCTACGCAAACAGGAAGCTGAACAGCGGTGCTGGGCAGTTTAGTTTTAGTTTGTATTTATTCTTGAAGGTTACATGGACAACTATAATTTGGTGCTGAGAACAGTGATTTATTGGAATTATTGCATTAGAACTGGAGCAAATGAACTCAGTTTGATGCATTTTGACTTATTTGACCCATTATTAGATCAAAACTTTTTAGATTTTTGAAATTTCTTGGAAATGATTTTGAAATTAACATGTGAAAAATTAAGCAATAGGATCTTTTCTTTCTTTCTTTATGTCCACTCTGCAAGATACTGAATGATACAGTACACAATCCAACAGTTGGTGCAGCTGGAATGAGTTTTTAATATTGATTTTTTTTAACCTTAAGTACTTTACATGCTAGATGTGCCATCTGTTTTAAAGGTATACACAATTTACATTAAGACATACATTACATTTGAGAAAACTCTAAAGACTACAGAGAGATTTTTGTGATCAATGGGTGTCGGCTGTGAGCAGCAGAAAGATAAATCCACCCGTGGAGTCCAGACACTGGTGGTGGTGGCTGATGACTCCACAGACAAATGAAACGGATGAAATGAAGCTGATGAATCTGCGAAGACTGGGGGGTGGTAACATCAGTGTGAACACGTTGAAGGCAGAGAGAGAGAGAAGAGTGTGAGAGGCAGGATGGAAAACAAAATTCACTTGACAGATCTGGCATGTAAAAGAACAGTCTTTATGACTGAACTACCACTAGAGCGTCTTTAGACAGAATAATCTTGCACTGTGGTCACATTTATATTGCTTGACAACGCCAAGATGAACTGGAAAAGACTCACTGGCTTCACTTAAGTCATAGCCAGCATCAAAGTTTCCAGACTCTTTGGCAGAAAAAGTCAAAAGGTTTAGTTCAGCTGTGGTGCTCTGGTGAAGATCATTGTTTGCAAAAACTTGTAATTCAAGTGCTGCTCTGTTTTTAGACTAACAATTTGTTTTCTAGTATTTTTTTTAGCTTTAGGTTAGACATTTGCACAGATTTGGTTCAAACTATCGAAGGTCATTGGGTATGATGTGTTCGTGTGATGCCATACTGATCCCTGAGGGAGATAATTCATCTTTTCAGCAGGGGTAGCAGTGTAGGGTCAGGTGCACAGCAATAACCTTGAAGCTGATATGGCTGCACTGCCTTGCTGTGATATTGTAGGGCAGACACAGGATCACATGGCTAAATAATAACACATACTACATCATTTCATATGGTCATCACTATATTTTCTCAATGGTTGTAGGGACTGTACTCCCTGATGACACTGTGAAAACACTGTGAAATCAAACTACAAAATAAGTGAACATATTGCTCATCTTTTCAGGTCAGTGTGGGTGTGTGCCATGCGCGCAGGCAGTGTTGGGACCTATGCACTACAGTGCTATGTTGTAGTAATGAGGTTCTCGTGCCAGTGATGACAGATGACGGCTAAAAGGGTATAGCCCTACTAACCCCACCCTGAGCTCTGGATGACCTGCCAGCCTGGCAGCCTTACTATGCCTTTAGCTGTTGCACGGCTCAGCCCTTTTGGAGGCTTTGGGCTGCATTTTAAATTGGTGTCCAAACTACATATCAGAGTTCAGATGCACTTTGAGCTATTTGTGTATAATATGCCTCTCAAAAGGAGATTTATTATAGATGTTTATATTTTTATGAGCCGAGTTGCTAGAGGCACTAAAAAATCAATATCTTTCAGGTGTAGTTCATTTTTGTGAATTACACTTATTATTGAAGTAGCCTGCCTGGCTTTGTTCTTCATTTTTTGCACAGAATAAAGAAACAACATAAGATTTCTTTCTTTCTGATAAAAAAAAAAAAAAATCAAGGCAACACAGCTGAGATAAAGAATCTTGACTCCAACACATTTGGGTTCAGACTTTTAATTGGACTTAAATTCACATAAATAACATTTATTCATATATATTTTGTATTGTATTTTGTATTATTATACAATTTTATATAATATATATTTCCCCCTATGATTTACATTCCTCTCTGGCTAAAATTATCTCTCATCATATCTATGGAAACAGAAAGCCTTGCATGAATGCAATGCTGCTCTTTTTGTGCTGTTTATCAAGGTCCAAACGCCAAGAGGAAAGGAGCGTGTTTCTCATGAGCTGTAAAAAATATTTTTCCAAGTTACACAAACAGAAAAGCAAAAAGAAGAATCTATTGCATTGTCTCTAGGGTATTACACGGCACTACAAGGAGCGGGTAGCTATTGAAAATCATTCACTGTATATATTTTGCTGTATTGACTTGTGACACGAAGAAAGAAAAGAACACTGCAAACTATCTGATATGCATGGCAATGAACATTTCATGTCTTAGTGTTCTTGTCATGTTTTTTTTTTTCCCCAAAAAAATTTAAAAAAGGGAAAAAAAAAAGAATATGTTTGACACAAGATAAGAAACCCCATCCTGAAGATGAGGAAAGAGTTATAAACCTGCAGCAAGGTCACATAATCATGCAGTGACCCAGCCAAGCACACTTGCACAGATGAATTGAGCTTGTCAGTCTGGATTACAAATCAACACATGGCCGTTTCGAGCCTGTAACCGACGATTTTCAACAAGATGGGTGGATATCTGGGAGTCAGGTAACATTCACTAATCTCGCTGACAGAAAGAAAATAACACTCCCTTCATACTGCTGTGTTACCTTTGACTGATGAATTATCTTTTGCCTGTAGCGCTCGGGCAATCAATACCTCCAAATAATCATGACTCATCACACAGTTGGCCTAAATGAACACTTCAGGTTGAAAGGTACACTGATGGGTCATGACATGTCAGATTTTCACTACCGTTCCATAGCTGAGAGTTTTACATCGCTGAATCTTTGCTGTAACCCATCCACCCAAGTAACTGAGCAAATAATAGAGATGAGTGTACGTTCTAGCAAATTATAGGCGGTCAATACAAATGTTACATGACCTTCCACATTAAGTACATACCTGCTGACATGTGGGAAAAGTAAAAATGGTAATGAGGTGTCAGGTTATTGATGTCAAATCTAATGAGATGTTATGTAAACCATCAGCACAACCTCAAGTTTCACTTTGTTACTCCTTACTGTTTCCTGCTACACAACCTCTTAAGTCTGCATAAACTATGATACATTTGATTGTCTGAATCAGAACCGCTACCTGAATATCAGTCTAAAAAGAGAGTATCACCAACGCTAGGCCTACAAATCCAAATCCAAAACAAACAATGGATCCAGCTACAGCTTGTTGTTGTGAGCAAATGTGCAGGTGAGTCACTTTCTGATGAAAAGTTACTATAAATTACCCAGTGAACCGGTGTGGGATCCTACAATGATTCATGCATTTATCACGACATGGCCAACCTAAACAAAACATGACGAGTGTGCTGATTTGTGTGTGCACATGTGTGTGTGTATGTGTGTTAACAAATCACAGAGGAAAACACAATCATGCCATGATATTTTGCGAAAGACAGTAAGTTAAAGTGTTAACCCCCTCCTTCCCTGAATAGTTGACAACAGAGTGAACTTTTTTTTTTTTAAAACAGTTATTAGTTCATTACCATTTCTTCATGATAAAAATTCCATAAACATCATCATAATCATATCCCTTTTCTAAACAAGATAAAGTTATGCGACCGAAAAGAGCCATGGGGAGGGAAAGTCACTAGTTGTGTTCAAAGCACAGTGAAAGAAAATGTAATGGGGCTCTTGTTTTTTTTTTTTTTTACTATTTCACTCCAATACACTTTATTCATTATGGTAAATATCCAGTAATCATCATTAATTATAAACCATAAATCATTTTCTAAATATGAACAGGAAAATAAAGTGATGTAGATTTTCAGAAGCGTAAACACAACTACTGCAGTGCTAGATGTCACTTTCCCTGCTCATTACATCCCTGCCACCTCGCTCCATCTACTTTCATACTCATAGAGGGGAAATAGTGTTAATTAAAAAGTGCATCATGAATATGTTGAGATTAATAATAAAAGTAAACCATCTTTTTCATCATAAATAACACTTTTTCCTCTAATATTCAATAAACCTCTTATAATACAAGTTGAGTAGTCACATGATGCAGATCTACTCCCTGTGATCTTGTTAATATCTGGGAGCAACGTTAACACTTCCTGAAACTTGGAAGCTACGACACGGCAATACAAACAGGACTGCTGCGTCAAAGACTTTTAGCAACAACCGCTTACAGCTACTGAGGGTACAACACATGAACAGTGACACCAGGAGATAACACTGTTGTAATGCAACACAAGAAAGTCAACAGCTAGAATGCATTTGCATTAGCAAGATAGTAACATCGAGCCCATGCAGTAAAGTGGAAGATACATCCACATTTAAATTCTTCCAGACATCAGCTGACTTTTTTTTTTCTTCTTAAAGTTAGATAAAAAGATCAATACCAATAACTCTCATCTCTGTAGCCAGAAGGTGGTTAGCTTACTTCAAAACAAAGACTGGAAAGGAAGGTGTCAATCTTCTCATCTAACTCTTGTCAGGGAAGCGATTATGTTTAAATACAAGTTTCTCCTTTAACTACTAATGTTGCTCAAATCAAAAATGTTTCAAATTTAATTTGTATTTTGTCATATTTGACTGCCCTGACATATCACTTAACCTCAATGAGACAGAAATGTGGGCATTTAAATAAAGTTTAAGACTTTTTTTACTAGATTTTGTTGTTTTTAATCTACCTCGGCTGAGACATGTAATCTCACTGTTCACATGTTGTAACTTCAAACTGTAAATGCTTTTCTTGGTCTTCTGTCTGGGGTCAAATCGGGAGGAAAATAAATCAAAAAGGGAGACCTTAAATGGTCAAGAAAACCAGATGTCCAGCCCTGCCCTCAGTGATTCTAGGGCATCAGATGAATTATAAGTCTGCAGTCAACAGACCATGTTCCCATTCACTGATGGATTTGCAAAACATTGGATGGCTACAAACTAACAGGACTGACATTTTTCCAGACTGGTGTGCATATCTCCAACACTTTCTAAATTCATAAGAAAGCAACTGGTCCACTCTTTATGCAGAGGAGAACTCAGTCACACTGACAATGTTATTCAGTTCCCAATCAACCTTTCAGTCACCGGGCCTGAGTGGACTCTGCTAGGCCATTGCTGGACCTTTCTCAGTGGCAGGTCTTCATTCCTGTCAAGTACGGTGACTCTTGTCGGCAAAGGCCCATCTGCTGCTGTTGCTGCTCTTGAAGATCTGAGGCCACAACATCGACAAAATCAGGAACAGGTAGCCCTGAGAGGATCATGACCGACTTGTTCCAGATCATGAAAGTGGGTACAACAGGCAGAAGGAAGGAGACTTCAAAGGTGTGAATGTGCTGGGAGTTCATGGCATCATAGAAGGACAGTGAATTGTTGTCATAGTCCAGCAGGACACCCAACCGCCTCAGCTGCAGGCTTGCCTCCACCAGCATCTCCTTGCCGTCATGGCGCACCATAAAGTTGTTGTTGCAGCGTGAGAACACCCATGAGGATGAATTCTTGCCGCTCCATTCGTTTTTTGGGGCTGATTTGTAAGCCACGCCGATGGCATACCTGCAGGGGAAAGAACATTTTGGAATGCATTAGTGATCTGAAAACTAGTGTCCTCCTTTATGACTTTACTTGCACAGTCAAGCTACCTCATACTGAGGACACACAAGATAGACACAGGCCCTTTGGGTCCTTCCTGCATGAAGAGGTCTACTTCAGAGCCAATTAGTGAAAGGAATATAAATAGGATAAGAATATACACTGTGTGTAGTGAGTGCATGTCTGTTGTGTGTATGCATGCGTGCATTGGTTTGCATAACAGCCTAGATTTAAACTCCCTAAAGAAGTTTCGGTTTATCAAGCCTCCTTGCAGGCTTATATAAAGCTCTCTTGTGCTTATGTGATTCTTACCATGTGGATGCTCCCAGCAGAACCTCCCAGTAGTGGCAACCGCTGTCAATGAAGACATTACCAGCCGCACCATAGGAGCCCGTTCCACTGAACCGCTCTGGGGTGTGGCTCTTCTTCAGCGAGCTCTCGTCCTTCTCCATCGTCAGGCAGTCGTTGGACAGACGCAGCTTCTTGTGGGCCGTCTTTGGGTCCAACTTGAAAGGTTGACCTGGATAAAAACAGAATGATGTGATTTAAAGGGTCTATTATAGCGTTTTAGAGCTAATATCGCTTATGATAATGATCACACAATGATCATTATCACTAACACCATTATCGTCGTCATCATCATTATTTTTGGCAAATGGCTGCAACATATTTGGAGGAGAAAAACTGATTAAAAGTGATATATCAAATAGAGATCAGTTACGTAAAAGTGATAAAAGCTTCTGCATTTCTCACTATATCAAGTAGTTTCCAGTCCAGAGATATTTTTCTTATTTATGCCTGAATATTATAAGAAAC
This sequence comes from Larimichthys crocea, assembly GCF_000972845.2. Classification (NCBI taxonomy): domain Eukaryota; kingdom Metazoa; phylum Chordata; class Actinopteri; family Sciaenidae; genus Larimichthys; species Larimichthys crocea. The sequence continues at coordinate 28,841,512 of NC_040011.1, forward strand.
TGTCAGTACAGAAGAGGGTAGCAACTGAAAACATCATTGTGTGACTATTTCTTTCAAAGTTGTCTTTCAAAAAAAAAGGCTGTTAGTGTACTAATTGAAATTGCCTTGTGTAAATTATATCGCTGAACAAAAATATCTGTCGACTACAGAGCTTCTTTATTTACTTATCACAAACCCAATGCGAAAAATCTCAAATCTTCCATCAGTAGAAGTCATCACCACACACTACTGTACATGGAGAAAGTGAACAGATCTGAATGCCGGCTTCTCAGTAACAGTTCATAACTGAATTGAATCAACAAAATCATGCTGCTATTGGTCTGTATTTGTATTTGGCTTCTTAGGGCAGCTAAAAAAGCTGTGAACATGACACTATATATCACATATTATCACCTTACAGTTCATAGGTGCGTTCTAGTGTTTGTAAACACCAGATGAATATAAGTCCAATACACAATATCAGTCAATGTCTGTCTATTAAGCTGCTAAATTCTACGTTTATTAGCGAGTCACTAACTTAGAATGAGCTCAAATATACCAAAGCACTCTGCAGAGCTGAGAGGAAATGAAGAGTGAGGAGATAATTCTCTGAGTGCATCACTATGAGTGATAATTAAAATAAAGGTATTTAGCAGTGCAGCTTTTAAGAAACACTAAATAATACCACTTAACAACTAGTACCACAGTCTATAATTGCTTATTATTGAATAAAAGACAGGAGATACCACAAGATCATAACATGAAAGATTAAAGATTAAAGACTTTAACTCAGTGCAAGAGAAGAAAACAATAGAAAACGGGGTTGAAAAGTGCTCACAGAGAACTCACAGGGAGAGACAGAAGAGAAATACAAGGGCAAGAGTCTAAGCTTCAAAGCCTCTCACAGCCTTTAGTAAAAAATATTTTATAACAGTGGAGGAAGCCATCCGGCATTCCCGTCTTTGCCTCCCATCACACAGACTTGAAAATTAGCTGAAGGAAACAGCCTTCACTTCCTCTGCAGTAGGTAGTGATTGGGCCTATTCAGGGGAAATGCTGCTATCCGGTTGCAACAATTCAATTTGCAATGACACCAGTAATTTGGGTGTAATGGGTGGAAAATTGAGAGGGTAAAACTAGGTGAGTGGCAGAGAGAGAGAGAGAGAGGAGTTAAGGAGTGAGGAGGAGAGGAGAAGTTGAGGGGATAATGTGAAGCTTAAAAATTCAGCGGAGGATCCCGTCTCTACCTCTCTATGTCCGTGTGTGTGTGTGTGTGTGTGTGTGTAGGCTTCATGGAGGTCAGCCACATCCCTCCCAGACCTGACATTTAACTCTGACACCTCTCATCTCATCTCTCAGCCTCCCTAAGCCTCCCACGGCTTAATGAGTGACACAATGAGGACCTCCTCCCCTCTCTCTATCTGTCCTTTCCTTAATCTCTCTTCCCCAATTCTCTCTTTCTCATCCTCTCTATCCTCTCTCCTCTCTCTCACACTCCCCTCCAATAATCCGCATGGTGAGTGTGTGTTACCGCATGTGGATATGAGACGACGAGGCCAATGTGCTGCTGGCAGCCAATTACATTAATGCGCTCTCTTCTTTGAACTGCTTATCGCTGCCAGCGCAGCCATTTCCAAACACTGGGGCTCTGTCATGCCTTTCCAGGGGATGACTCCTGAGAGCCCGGGCTGGGCCTGAGGTTGGGGAAGGGGAGACACACGTGACGGTAGAGGACAAGCAGACATACACATGGAGCACAACTTCGGCCTACACACAAGCAGTCATACAGTGAGTGGCCAAGTGGAAATGTTTTGAATCAACGCCAGCAGGATTCTTGCAAATGGAAAAAGTCATGCATAATAAGCTTGGGTTTATTCGTATGTGAGAATAAATGTGCATGTAGGACACTACTTTGCACAGGGAAAACGGCAGGTGTAGCACTAAAAAACACTGTTGCACCAATTGCCATAGTATTGGCCGACCCGCAAAGTGAACTGTTCCCAATTTTCCCACAACCTCCAATGCATCATTGACTGCACGTGATGTGAACATTTATTTACATTGTTTGCACGTAAAACTGTTTTAAGGAATGTGCAAGGCGTCTACACCTACACCCAAAATGACTCAAACAAAATCATCAGTGATGGAAACTAAGTACTTAAGTACCTAAGCAATATTGTGAGCTAACCATACCTCAGTATTTTCATTTTATACTTTTATACCACTACTTCACTACATAGCTGTGGCTAGTAATTAGAGGGTCCCGGCTTCTACAGCGCAGCTAAAGTGTCTTTTGCCAAGATGCTAGTTAATTTTTCCAAATGATCAGTTTTTAAATTGTGATATTGTTATAGACCTACAACATTTAAATGCTGCATAGTCTTTAAGAATAAAAAAAACAATATATATAATAATATAACAGTATGAATACTTCAGTACACTGTGCTTTAACTTAAATGCTTTCTGATTACCTGTTCCACTACTGAAGAGAACAGCCCAAATTTGATTTTATTCAGAAGTGCTACAACGCTGGCCTGCAGGTGTGAAGAGCTACTGTCTTGTGTGGTGTAATATACTGTATTAGCAAGAACAAAATAAAAAAATGTACATATCTAAAGAAAAGTTCAGACTTACATTTGCTGCCTCTAGAAGCAACACACACCTCTGCAGACAAAGACAGGTCACAGGATAATGGAGTAATTGAGTATATTCCACAGACCGTGTCTGTGATTAGTCCGCTCCCTCTTTGTGATCCTCTTTGTAATTAGCGATGTTTCTAACTGTCTGCTGAAGTGATAACTATTCTCTGTTTGACTGCCTTGAAGCTGTGCATTGTTATGAACTCGGAAGTCTTTAATGGGAACTTGTAAAACACACAAAAAAGAAAGTGTATCAGGGGAAAAAAGAGAGGAGGGAAATAAAAGGATCTACTGTTGGGGGAGCACTTGTAAGAAGTGATTTAATTCCTACTTTAGTTCACTGGGTCTTGTTGAAATACTTGCAGTGGGATAACATCTGGGTAATCGACTTTATTTCAATTCAGTCAATTTCACTCACGCTCCTTTTTTCTTTTTTTGTTCCAGGCTCACATTTTTGCTGAGGGATAGATTGAGTTGCCTCTGTAATGAGAGAGATTGAAAAAAAAAAACAACTAACAAAAAAAAAAAACAGATCCATTTTACTCCATAACTAAACAATTACCGCAGCAGAAACAGCAGCATCAGGGACACAGAGATACTGGAGGTCCAACAGGATCTTATATCTTTTCAAATTATTCCATGCCATTAAAATGCATGGCTGCATGCCAGTTGGTTTCTAATTGACTGCTCCATATGTAACATGGTTTGTAATCCAACAGTGCCGACTACTTTCATGAGCCGGTTATAACACAAGATTTACATCGGTGCGATTAAAGATGCATCAATCGTCTAACATGGCTGGGGACACCTAGCAGCACAGCAGGCGTATGAGGTAAGGCAATGTAAGTTCACTTGTATCACATCTTGTCTTCTCAACTCTGAGTGAGCAATCTTTGCTCTTTGTACGCAACTTCTACAAAAAATGAAAATGTCTTTGTGAAGAGAAAAGAAAAACAGAAGTCACTGATGTTCACCAACTTCACCCCATAATAAACTCAGCGGTGTCTTTAGAGACCAGTGCTAGAAAAATTATTTTCAGTGAGGCCTGTTTAGAATTTCACTGTGATTAAAAAAACATTTTTGAAAAGAAGGTTTCTGCTGGTGTGTTTAAAATATGATCGTTCATTAAAACCCAGCTCTTGTCTTAATAATACAAGTCTTCTGTGCACATACACATACTGCAAGGTAGAACCCCCCACACAAAATGTATCAAAAGGGCCTTGAATGCACCGTCGATCACTATCAATAGTTTCCATGGCGAGTTGCTGCGCAAAAAACAAAAACACTATTAATGTTATTGTTTAATGTTGAATCACAATTGAAATATGCAATATTTTAAAATGAATGCATCCTGTATTTATAGGATAGGGTATGGTGCAACATTAAAACAGGGCGTTGCTCCTGCATAATCTGCAAAGGAAAAAAACAGATTGGGTTGTCGGATTGTCTTGGGTGGCAGTTCTAATAAAGCAAACATATTTATAGTACAGTCAGGTCAGCTGGTAGTTCAATGCAATTAACTGAGATGGCTAGATATCAGCACCAAAGAGATGAGACAATGTCAGGAGATACAAGATTAGATACTCAGCCATCTTTGCAGTACTTGCAGGGTGACAACATGTTGAAAGGCTGGTGTTATTTTCTATTTTCCAGACCATATTCTCAACAAATCACTTGAAGGAAACCAAATTGAACAATGCGTCGCCTCTCAATACGTTCCAGTTATCCTATCTTGACTGTTGCACTCACTAGTTCCTGAAGAGGAAGTAAATCTATAAAAATGTGTTTTTAGCATTCTTACTCAAACTAAATAGTGCATTTGTTGGGGACTATTTAATCAACAGACAACGATGGAGGTGTGGAGCACAAAGGAATAACCTTTACCAAACTTTGTCTACTTGTTAATAAGGTACATTTCTTGTTGTTTTTAGTCTTTTCATAGGATTTGTTGACAAAAAGTTAAAAGATATATCGCCAACCTCATCCTTTAGGATTGTTTCTGTGACTGTGATCCCTACTGCTTGCTGTTGAGAGAAGTTCCTGAATTATTAAAATATTCTGAAAATAAAAAGATGCTGTTCTATCCAATGTTATGTTAATCTGGTTTAAAACAAACTTCCCTATGATAAGGAACTATTTCAGAAGCAGCATGTCTTATTTTCTCATGTTCGTTCTGTAGATGTTTTTTTCCTTCATTTGTCAGTTCACAGTGGAAACTGAGTGACATGAAACAAAGGTCTCACCACTGGAGTCAAACCAAGGACACTGTATTCACACATATGCATCATAAACAACTACCTCCTTTTCTATCCTCTCCTTCACCCCTTTCTCTTCTACTACCACTCCACTCATATCATCTTCCCTTGTCTCCTCTCCAACTCCTACTGTTTACTTAAGGGGCTTTGTGGTAGCTTGAGGCCTGTCATCAGAGATGCATGCTGGGTAAATATTATTGCAGGTCCTTTAACAGATAGTAAAGAGGTATGAGTACTCCAGGGGCACCTTGACATGTGATATTTTCTGCCTGGATTTTAGCTGCTTACTGAACACAGGGACTCTCACTTACACAGACACACACACATATACTGTACACAGGGGTGTTTGCTGACTCCCTGCTTTGTAGACACAATATGGATGCCCAGAATAGTTTACCAACAGAATGACGAACATCATAAAGTCAACAGTCCAGTGTTTGCCTGTCAGCACAGCAGTTGCCTAAAGGGAGGCCAGCATGCATCCAGATTAGCTTTTGTTTTCACACAAACAATATGCTCACTCAAAATAGAGCCTAGTCTTCATATTTAAACAACGGCGCTGCTACATGAAGACATATTTAAGCTTGGATTTATGTCCCACTTCACACTATCCTGCAGCTTTGTACTACACAATAACAAAAGTGGACGTTCATGTTTGGAGGCTTAACACTGTGGAATGATCTCAGATGTCAAACCAGGAGGCTGGACTCATAATGCAGCTGGTCCGGTCATGATTGAAGCACACAAACGTACCTCAACCGAGCAGCTTATTACCTGCCAGGCTGTGGGGGAACATTTGGTACTATAAGATATTACCAGACTGGGCCCCTTTCCAAATGCACCACCCACATTTATAAAATCAGGTTTATGTACCTTCCTATTAAATGACATTTGATAACGCTTGAGGAAATATAGAAAAAATGAAAATATCTGTGTGCACAAAAATGCAGTGAGTGTAAAGATATTCCAGTTCAACAGATTTACAAACAGTTGTTCTTGGCCTGGGTACATGTGCTAAATTTTAGCTAAGGGAAATCACAACTTGTAGCTGACCTCCACCTGCCGCGTGCTATCAAATCAGACACCATGAACAGTACAGACTGCGTTCTCTGAGCGACTCCTGGCAGTATGGAGTACTAAGCTTATAACAGACAACTCAGATATAAAAACATATTGTATGATAATACCACTGTAACAACCTTTGGCCTATATAAGCATCTGATACAACTCAGTTTAAATGTGGACTCCTTCCTCTGTCCTATATACAGCTTCATCTTCTACTGGAACTTTGTTTTTGGTGGTGTGAATTAATTACTGAGATAGACAGCCAATTAAAAAGCATAAACAGAGCACAGTCTAATAAAAGCTCTCGAAATTAATGTGGGATCTTGTTCTATCAGCCGCCACTCTAATAAGTTGTGACCAAACTCAGATGCAACCTTTATACGATTTTCATGCCTAAAAATATGGTGCTTTCAACACAAATATAATCATTATTATGTTGTCAGCCAGAAGATGCAGTTTGACTTTTTAATGTTGAAATGACTGGATACGTGCTTGGATTTGAATTAATTAGATGGGCTTCATTATTTTTGTTTTTCATACTAGAACAATCTCAGCATCTCATCTCATCTGTATTTATTGTAAACATTAAAAAAAAGTCAGTGAGAGAAAACTTTATAAAGAGGAAAACAATACTTTTATTCTGCATTTTGCTACAACATCTTACCCATTGACCTACAATTTAGAAACTGTAACTGGACTGTCTATGTGCACCACTCAGGCCTGGACTGTATTAATGGGTAAAAAGCAGTGGACTGAGGGCACTCATGTCTGCAGACACTCATCCCCGCAAAGAGCCATTTGGTGTCTTCTTTTCCTTTCACCTCTCTCCCTCTCTCACTTTCAGTCTGTCACTTTTCATCAACTTTTATACTCTCTCACTCTGTAGAAGACAGTCATGTAGAAACCTGGTCACAGTTCACTGTGAGATATGGCCATAGCAACAATAAAAGGTCACACACACACACATACATGCACGCACACACACCCATACGTGCGTGCACGTACTCTCTCTTAACTGCCTTCTTCTTTTTCATCATACTTAATTCATACCTGTTTCAAAAAGCTGTGAGTCACTTCACATGTTAGCTGTGAACATCCAGCAGTGATACATCTACAGAATATTCTACAGCACTAGTGCCACTGTTCACTCTGAGCCACTCAGAGTCTGATAAGTGGTTTCATTGGAGTGAGATCGAAGTGACCCAAAAAAGCCTGTGAGAGCCTCATGACTTCACGACATGATTTTAAATGCTGTCTCCATCAAAGCCAAGTGAATTGCACGAGACAGCAGAGGTGTGAAGCTATTAAAGAGCACTCCACCAATTCATCATTGCACTTTGACAGCAATATCGGAGTCACCGTGGACAGTTAATAACAAATATCAGGAAAATAATTTTTTATGCATTCTTCTTGAAAAGCCTGGTGCCTAAATTACCCATAATTCAACTCGACCACTGACAGTTTAGTAATAGCTAATGCAGCCTCAAGTCGCTAGCCTGAAGCAGAGATGGGTAGCAGGTCTGGTAAGCAACTAAAATCACTTTCATCACAATTCATCTTTTTTTTTTTTCTTTTTTTTTTGGATAAGCAGAACATATTTAAACTAATATTTAAGGTGGTCTGGGTTAATTTGGCTGTCTCAGCCGCTGTGAAATTTAATCATCTCTACATGAATTGCTGACTTTGACCTTTTCTCTTACATTTGCACAGCTCCGAGCTATCTATGAAGTTATTCCAGGTGTCCTGATGGCAATGCTGAGTACGGTCTTTGAAGGCAGAAGCTGTAGCAGCAAAACATTGTTTTGTTTCTCCCTTTTCTCCCTCTCTCTCTGCCTCTCTTTCAGACCAAAATTATTCGGGTTCGTGTAAATCTGTGCGGGATTACAGCAAGGCTTGTTTGGCCTGTCCTTTGCCATGAGAACAAAAGTTGTGGCATCTTGAGATGGAAAGCTTTACCACTGGGATAAATCGACAGATGGCATAAAGATTGAAGAAAGCACACCAAGAAGAGATCATATGCCATGGCCAGGGGTAACAGAGGACAGTGTGCCAAAAGAGGGGTTAGAGAAGGACATGGAGGAGGAACATGGAGAGTTTGAGGCCAAGAGAAGACACTGCATAAGACAAACTCTCAATATGAAATTCCCACAAACTTTCTTTCAGTATTTCTTAAGCAGAGTGGGACATGTGCATCAAGTTGCACGAAGGAACTTTTCTTTGAGGATTACATGTTCTTTTCATTTGCATATATTGTCTGCTGAGATGAAACTAGAGCAATTTATTCACCTGCAACATCTGTGAGAGAGAAAACTGTTTTGATTTATGCTGTGAAATCGCTGCTCTGTACGTTCACACGTTTCAGTGCAGCAATTTAAAAAGAAAATGATGGCAAAGTACCACTGTGCTTGCCTGTGCTTGCTCTTCATGGTGCCATATTGACACAGTTTGCTGCATTTAATTTTGTCTTACACGTATACTTTACAGTGCAGCATTTTGGGTGTGCTTAGGAGTTACTCTTTTGAGCAGACAAGGTTGTGATGCATGACTTTCCAGTATCTGTTCAACTTGTCACTGTGTTATTTGCTTTGCAAGACTCTGCCTGAAATATGATGAGCTTAGGCTTTTAGTCTCCAGAGCTTCTCATCTTAAAAAAAATATGACAGCTAAACCCTCCAATCTAGCTACTGACAGAAATAGAGACTTCAAGTGCAAGAAAAGAACTTGTGGGTCCCAGAAAGCTTCCTACTAAAGCTCGTACAGCAGCGGAGTCTAGAGAGAGAAAAAAAAAAAGTCAAAGTGAGATATTTGTGATCAGTTTTGTTATGACCTATTTTAACACTGCTTAACTTCACATGTATGGATAAGTGAGGTACTTTCATCTGAATACCAGTTTTTGGAAGAAAGAAGGAGGAGAGAGTGGGAGATAAGAGAAAGAAAGAGGGACAAAGACATAAGAGCAAACTGATAGATGTGCAAACAGGAATGATGCAGGTGCCATGATGAAAACAAAAACAAAATCTCAATCATGGATAAAAATATGAAATGTTTTTTTTTTTTTTGATGGCTTGTCTAAACCATTATAGCAGAGAAAATTGCTGACTGCCAAACTTGGCTGTGGGTGGACAAGCTCTCCTCCACTGACTGCCAGAGAAGAGGAGGAATGACAGAAAAATAGGAGTCGAAGAGGAAATAGACAGGAGAGCAGTAAGCACTGTACTACACTACCTACTGTACTGTGCTAATAACCTGTAGAAGCAAGATTATGATGTTTTCCATTTTTTTGTGGATTCAGATTTAGATTTCGTGATATTGTCTCATAGACTTTTACAGTACAATTATTATTATTTTTTTTTAGCAAACACATTAAAGTAGTAGTAGTAGTAAATGCTGCCTAGATAGTACTGGACACAGAGGTGAGGTGGCTAGGTGGATAGCCTGCAGAGAGAGCAGGACTTTGACAAATGAGAACCAAACAAAGATTTTTTTCCCTATCCACAACCAAGTGCCTTCAGTGCCTAAACACAATAACAAAGTTTAATAATACTATGCGCTATGAGAAAACAAACCAAATTTTTTATGACTTCCCAGAACCTTCACAACATTTTCCGTATTACGCTAATAAAAACAAAACAAAAAACAAAAACCGTCATCCAGATTGCATTTCTGTATTTATCTTAAATTAGGGGTGTATCAAAGCAATTTCTAGATTTCCTCTTTCAAACTGCAGCTCTTGCTTATTTTCTGTACAATTGGTCAAATTTTAAAATATAATCTCACATTAACTTGAATAAACAATCATAGTGGATGTAAGATGATCTTTTTTGTCCACTGTTCATAGCTATTTTCTTATATAACCAGCTTTTGTTATGATGAATGTTGTTTTGTTCTCTTTTATCCACTGTCTTCTTTTGTTCTTTATATATATTTTGGAAACACAAATGTAAACTAAAACTGTCAGGAGAATAATCTGAATCTGCATATTACTTTTAGTGATATGTATTTTTTCTTTTTATGTATTCATTGTATGAATTATTCACTTTTATCCAGTTATGTTTATGCTTTGGCATCATATTCTTAACTCGAAATGTCACTAAAGGCTGTAAAGCTTCAATAAACTGAACTGGAGTGAGTGAGACAGAAGTGAGACTGATGATGAAAAATAACACCAATACTGTACTGCACTCATTCCTCTTATCTGTGCCAAAAGGAGGACATTATAAATTGAAGAGCTACTCAATGTTATTTATATTGTGCCCAGTACGAGTCATGAGCATTAGTGACAGTGAGCTGACTGCCAGCTCCTTGCACTTCACCTCCAAACACTCCCTCGCTGAATGTCGCCCCCACATTGCACCGAGGCAGTAATCCACTCTAATGCCATAAGAAAAGAGTTAAAGTACTGACATGCTCCATGTCCCACAGGCTGTGTGTGTGTCTAGAAGATTTTAACTTGGGGGGGAGAGATTCAAATGAGAGGGCCTGGTGATATTTGATGGACGAAGGGTTCATTTCAAAGTGCCAGATGGCAACATGAAATACACTGATGGAGAGGGGGCAGAGCTCTCTTTAGAGGCCCCTTGACACAATCAACTATAAAATATATTTAATTGGTAACATAAAGGGATAAAACTCCAAACTATGCCTATGCGTCCTATTAGCATGGATGATTTACTTTAAGTCATTTAAGGAGAGAGTAGTCCTACCAATGACAAAGCACTTTTAAGGACAACTGTATGCTACTATCTTGCTGTCAACTCAGAGCAGTCAAATACACTGAGCTAACTACATGGACTACACACACACACACACATACACACACACACACACACACACACACACATATATATATATATATATTTGCAAAAACTGATTTTCTAACTGTGTCTATCTGCTGTTTAGTGCTGTGCAGGCAGAGTACAATTGGCCAATGATGACCAATTCGTAATCATAACATAACAATCATTTTCAAATACTCAAAACTCAATTGCACTGTTTATAATATATTACCCAAGAAAGAGATTGTCCATTCAGCATGGCCATCTAGTTGGCTACATCACTCTATGGGTTTGTTCATGTAGCGCAGATATGCTACTGTAGGCAGTGAGATTATGGAACATTTTAAAACAGAAGTCAGAGGACATTAAATACTGCAATGTCTACGTCTTGCCTGAAAAGTAGATTGTGGATGTCTTAGATTACAATCTCAATTTAAAATTATCCACTGCCCACCCCTAGCATAGAGGTGGTTTTTAAATCAGCCAAAAGCAAACTTTGAAAGCTGTGAGCGAAAACCAGAACAGTCAAAGACTGAACACTGTAAAGTCAAGGAGAGCTGCAGATTCAGGTGATAACTGTCTGTAAATTAATCTCTACGAAAAATGGATTTATCATTGTCACACTGTTTCACATTGTCATTTGGCACACATTACATTGTTATTATAAAAATATACATTATTGGGCTTAGGTTCGTCAATCGTCTTGTCCCACACCTGATAATAAGTATATTATTTTTAGATTCTGGACACACCTGGACCGACCCCCTGTTAACCAAACCATACGTATACCTTGAGAGCAAGAATAAAGGTAAAGTGAGAAAGAAAGGGTATATGTTTTATGTCAGTGAAAGACTGAGAGATTATCCCCTGACTATTGCAGTTTCCACACACACCTACTTCACCCAGAAGAGTGTATCCAGATTACAGTTAATCCTAAATACCAGAGCCAGACTCCTGACAGCAGCTAAGAAGGGCTGGCATATCAATTCAGTTTGAGCTTCGCTGCACTGCTGCTGCAATTTAAGACTGATTTTAAAATTTTATTGAGCACCCTTGAGGCAGATCCCAAATTAGCTATATTGCTGAGGTTTTAACCCTTATCTGAGCCTGAGAACCTGGTGAGGAATATTAAAGCAAATTAGAAATACCTCATCTTATACTTGAACTACTTTGTTATCCTCTACATTGGTACCTTTGTTGAGCCGTCTTTATAGTATGTTTTCTCTGTTGATATGCATACAATATCATGTTCACTGTATTCGCTCATGCCTCAACCAGCTTCAACGCGTACTGACTCGAATTTTGTTTACCTTTGTTTCATTTAGCTGCTTTCTTTATTTTTTACTTACTGTGTACTGTTACAGGGAAGGAGAGGTATATAAAAGAAACACAGAGTTTAAGGACAGGACTAGATTCTGCAGCAAAGCAGAGAAACGGGACAGAGAAGGTGTCAGTTCAACATAATTGTTTCAAAGGGAAATGGAGTATCAAAGAAGAGAAGATGTCAGAGAGAGGGAGAGAGAGAGAGAGGGAGAGAGAGAGAGAGAGAGAGAGAGAGAGAGAGAGAGAGAGAAGAGGAATTAAAAAAAAGAAATAGAAAAATAGTAAGTACGTGTTAAAAGGGGAAGGTAATTCTACCTATTGACATTCTCCACTTGTTCTTGTGCAACATACCATGACTCTTTTCAGACTGAGGCAAACATCCTGGAGTTCTTTAAAATCCAAGCAATACAGGTGCTAGGGTTTGGAGAGGTGCAGGTTTAATCCCTGTAACATCTGCTGTGGTACAAGTGAGTCTACAAATAAAGCTGACAAGGGCGCAGAAGAGGAACATAAAGCAAGAACCAGCTTGTATGCACTGTTGACTGAACTCTGCCATTAGCACCTCATGAACACAACCAGAATTTTCCCACTTAAACTTGTGAAAATTTTTTCTGATGATATTCCTGATTGAAAATACATGTCATGGTCATGTACTGTGGAGCAACCTAATCATATTTTCTTATTTTGTAAAGGAATTAAACAAAATAATAGGAGAAATCTTTTACTACAACCTGACTGGTAACAATGAGCTTTAAGCAATTAAGATACAGAAAAGTCTGCTGTCAAACCCGTTTAAAAAGAAACAAAAGCAGAGGGTGAAGCATTTGTGGCTATACTAAAGTGACAGTAATAACAATGTGTTATCCTTAGCCATAATAATGCACAAAGGCATCTTGGAAACTATTTAGGTCTTTGACAAGAAAGTGCTTTTATATCTAGACTCTCTGTTCTCATTGTGTACAATGCAACTGTCAAACCACAGCTTTTGTAAAGTAGACATTACTAACAGGAAATGGTTGAATGTGATTTCTAAAAGTAATACTTTTTTATTCATAGACTAAAATAATTTAGGAAAGCTCTCATGGAACATGCAATGAACTGTTTTTGAAAGCTGTCCAGGTTCTTCCTCTCATACACACCTTATTGCCTTGTGGACAGAAACTTCAACAGTGCCGGAAGCTAAAAGCAACGCATCAATATTTTTCTACTGATGAAAATCTAATCTACAGTAAATGAGTTCTAAATCTGCTACTTAATCTTCACTCATTTATAAATCAAAGACAACGCCAATGAGAAAAGCTTTTAACAATGACAGCCCGTAGCTTGTGTTGCACAAATGATACAGAAAGAAGAACATTTCAAACTGTATTTACTATCTAAAACATTAGAAAAGTTAACAAGGCTTGTAAATATTCATAGAAAAAGCAGGCAGGAGTGTCACATGAGCCTTCACTTACTGTTGGTTTTGAGGCGGGCTGGCTCACTGTTGCGGCTTCCTGCCTGGTTTATAGCCTTGACAAAGAAGATATAACGGGTGCCACTCTGTAAGCCGTGCACCGTGTAGTGGTTCTGCTTGATATTTGGTACGATCATCCAGCTGTCTGCTGAGTTGTACAAACCTGGAAGATCCACAGAGAAACACACACACACACACACACAAACAGGCATAGCATGAGTAACCACGTTGCAGAAATACAGTGGGTCCTGCTGAGAATCTTTTCAGTGATGTTCAAGACTGCAAAAAACAATTCTCCTCCAAACTCTGACCAGAGCAGTATGTTCAGTATTATTTTTTTCTATCAATGCTCAAGTGAGTCAGAACACAGTAAGAAGCTCAGAGATCATACATTCCTCGATGTTATGCAACATTTATATGTATGTACTGATGCACCCCATAACCCTTCCATCAGATTTATCATGGGATGCTCCCCTTAGGCGATGTTGTGTGTTCACTAAGATGAATCTATAACCCATTAGGAACAAGGTGCTTACACAATATGATAAGTGAATGCAGGCTGGAAGCGCCTGAGGGCAAAGGAGTGTGATAACCTTTAATGTTCATATGTATGGACACATGGGCAATACCAACACGACCCCAGTTGGTGGGCGCTTTGATTGAAAGCGGCTTGCAGCAGAGGGTTAGTAATGGCTGGGTTAGCTCTGCAGTCACCTGCTTCTAAACACAGGCTTTTCAGTCTCTCAGCCGCAACCGACTGTGAAGGAAAAAAAAAACGGTAAATCTCAGCTCAGGGCTGAGGGATCGGCTACAATGAGGTGCTCTTTTGGCCTCTAGCCTTGTGTGAAATAACCGGGATGAATTTACACAATAACATCTCTGCTATTTTCACCTTAAATAACCCGCCACATATGTGTTTAAGAAATGGTGTTTGTTTGCCTTTAAAGCTGAGATTTTCACTAGAAGGTCAAAGCTGTACATTAAAGATGGGAATAGTTGTTAAGGGGCTGTTAATTTGCTACTGTAAGTGCGATGCTGCTGCATGTATGCCTCTGGCTGATGTGTGAATAAACAAATAAGGTGTGAATTTGCCTCTTGTCTGAATTTCCACACACTTTACTGGCATTGTACAGGTGTAAATATGCTGGAGGAGGAATATTAATAGATAATTACAATAAAGATAGAGCATAGAGAGACACTGACCACCACACTTAAAATTTCTTTTACCTGTCTGAAAAATTCTGAGCACATTCCCATGCCCAAACAACCAGAGCATCTCGTTTAGTAGCATTACAGCTGAGGGTAATGTTTCTAGAGCTGAACGTAGAATAACAATCATTTTCATTGTCTTGTCTTCCCTCTCCACTGCAGGATTGCAGAGAAATAAAAATCCTGAAAGGGAGAGAGCTCTCAGGGCAATGCCTGCCTTGTCCCTTCTGGTGAGGATGCCTTCTGAATTATTGAACAAGATGGCAACAGCATGCATAAGTAATAGCCGGGAGTCTGCTTGTAAATATAAATACTTCACAGGACGCAAATAAGGCCTTTAAAAGTGAGGCAGCTTTAAGAATGAATGAGGGGAGGAGACTCTTAAAGTTAGAGTGAAGGCTGTGTCTTTACATATCTGCAGACTTCCACAAGCTTTTCACAGACAAATAAAACACCACAGAGGGCTTTGATTTTCTTTTTAGATGAGAGACAGAAAACATGAGGAGGTTCTCCTGAACACCTTGCATGTTCATTTTGCATGCAGACGGCCAGCAGTGTCATCTGCGTTTTATTTCAGCCCGGTCTTACAAATATGTCACTGTCAACAAAAAAAGTATTTTTGTTTTTTTTTTCCCACACAAAAGGCAAGTTTGTTGTTCTACTGAGACAGCTGTCCCTTGAAGTTCGGAAAATTATGCCTCCCACCTGTCGTTTCAGCCACATCCTGTAGAAATTAGGTAGGCTGCAGCGTTATGTGGGCTTTCAAAAAGAGATACAGGGATAAGACGAGGGAGAAGAACTGCATGCTGCTTTCCACTTTTTAAAGCTTTTGATCTCCATAACACCTCTCCTTTTCACTAAATCAAATTAGGTCAGTACACAGCAATACGCTTTGACTACTTTTACCACTGAAAAGGGGCTTTTCGACACTGTCTACTCCTTTGGAGAGCATTGCAACTTCAAAGTGTGGAACAGTAACTGAATGTGCCATTGTAAAAAAAGAGAAAGGAAAAGGGAGAGGAAATAGATCAGATTGTGTCTTGCATCCAGACATGAAGTGTTTTTGTACATACAGTATGTGTGTGTGTGTGTGTGTGTGTGTGTGTGTGTGTGTGTTTGTTTGTGCCTGTGTCAGTCTTGTTCAGACTCAGAAGTGGACAGATGAGAAGGGAAAAGGAAAAACAAAGTATCCTGGAAATGGAAGAGGGTTTGTCTTTGATGATGCAATATATAGTTAATGGGAACTGTGTGTGTGTGTGTGTGTGTGTGAGTAGAGGTATGTTGTGTGTACGGAGTTTATTCCATCTGAAGGAACAGACTGTGTTTGTGTCGGCAGCTGTGCATCAATAAAACACATCGAGTTCTTACTCTTGGTACCTCTACATAACTTTAATAAGTGTACTGTTGTCAGACCAGTTCTCTGCAATGATTGAAACCTCTTTAACATTTTATCAAGAGTGCTACAAAGACTGATCCCGCTGATACTCTGAAAGATGCCCTGTCAAGATACAAAGGAAGAGAGATTTTACCAAAACTCTGGGCTGTCCTAACGCCCGCTGCGACAGAGCTTTTCACCTGTGATAATCACATTAATACTTCACCACAGGCAGGGCCACACATGAAAGACAGATGACGCTGTCAGCTGGAGTCGGGAGGGGGAGAGGTCTTGCTTGTGTGGTTAATAAGTAGGCCTCCCAGGAAAATGTACAATATGGCAATAGAAATCAGACAAAAAGAGGTCGAAGTCATGTGGAGGTGGGACCAGAGGTACAGACCTCTATTTTAGCTGAGCAATGCATGAAAACTGGTGTGTTTAAAAAATGTTGAGACTCTTTGGCTTTGGTGAAATTTATTACTGTGATAACCACATGCATTTAAAAAACAAAATGGCTGAGGAGCCATGATGGAGAGTGGGAAGACTTTTAACTGGAGGACATGCTGTTAAGATGAAGTAAGTCAAGATGTCTAAAATTCTACTTATTTATATTTCAAATTATTTTAGCTTAATTTTATTTCTTAGTAATTTAAAACTATAGATTGACACCTACACTAAATCTGAAGCTACAGTTCACCAATGAACACTTTATATCCTGTTTATCTAATCCACCCAAATATTACTAATGATACACATAAATATACATACAGTGCTTAAATTGGACTATTTCATGGATGGGGGCAGTGACTTCACTGTGAGGTTGCCAGGCAAACACTGGAGACTCCAGTGCCTCCAGATTCCAAGCTATTCCTTTAAAATTACGCCTTTTTGAATTCAGTAACACTATTAAAGTGGGAAAACATATGCTGGAAAGTAACCATTGGATGAACTCTGAAGCTAATGTCTGACATAAAAGCACAACCTCAAAAGAGCATGAATCAATCATTGAAACAAAAATGGAAATCCTATCCAATGAATTAATAAGCAGCGATTTCACTTGGTTTTGATGTCTTAATTTCTCTCTTCTTCTCTCCATCCCTGCCATCTTTCTTATACACCACAGTATAAAAGAGGATAGAAGATTAGCTATCAATTACGTGCAATTAGAGAGAAAAACAAATATTTACAGAGTAAATGTACAATAATAGTAGATTACTTGCCACTTGTCAGTTGGCAGAAAAACAAATGGGCCAACAACACTAGACACAGGTAGCAGCTCCACAGTTACTGTGCAGACGTCATTTTTGACTTTTTGACACTGCTTACGTTTCTGCATGGTATTTTGTTTCACTTGCTGATTCTATTTTCTGCTGCTGTGCTTGGGTGAACCTGCAGAGGCACGACCTCACAAGGCCCTCTTCACAGCGAAGGCAAAGGCTGAAGGATGAGGCCAGCCGAGAGAAAAGAAGAGACATGATGGCGCTCAAGTGGGAGCATTTAGCCACTTGAAATGTTAGAGACAAATGCTATGGTAAAAACTCAAGCGGCGTGGCAGGCTAAATGGGTTTCTCCCTTTCTCAGTTTCTCCTGTGAATCTCGGAGGACTCTGCGGCAGCAGGCTGCTGAATATCTGAGTCACTCAGTCTATCACAGCTGAAATGTATCCTGATGTTGCAAATGGCTGGGGCACTTGAGTTGCGTGGTTAGATGGAGAAATGTCAGACTACACAGAGGATGAGAAGAGAGGAGATGTTGAAAGGATCAAAGTGAGGGAAAGTGGCGAGAGCGGCACAGGTGTGTTTGCACATGCTTGAATGTGCACGATTATGTATATTAACCATATCCTCCTCATATCAGTGGCCGAAGTGGTAATTTTCAAGTCCCCTATGTAACCATTATCTACTCAGATTTTCACCTGTTCTCTTGTTTCTCTCCTCCTACACAGTGGTCTCCTCTTTCCCTTCATTTAAAGTCTAAAGATTGCAAAATCTGAAGACAGTAAGACCCCAAACTACATTTCAATGTTCATTCAATGGAAGTGTGGGCAGAATATAACATATATTTACAGGATAGTTCAGCTATAACATATAATATATGTGTTCATTTAAATGTGGTTGATATTATGGGAAAACAAATATGACCCATTCTGGTATATGGCGAAGGTCAGATATAATTCTCTATGAGTGATTGAAAAACAATTTCAAGAGTGGTAAAAATCTATAGGACGTGTTATGAGCCTTATGTCCAGGAGTTATGAGCTAAAACATTAAAGGCTGCATAGGCAGCCACATGGTGGTGATGTTGAATCTGAAATATGGCCAAAAAACAAGTGACTTACTCCTGAATACAGCAATATAATTGGAGCTCTATGTAGTGCAAATGTAAAAAGAAAGGCATTGAATAAAAAACACCTTTAGTAAAAATGAAATAGCTTTGGTATAAAGAGAAACAGGACAGCCTGAGAGCAGCCAAACCGTGCTTTTACATTCTTACTGCCTTTTTTTGTTGCAATTTTCACATCGCTTAAACAAAAAACAGACACAGCAAATCTTTTCGAAGGATCCCCTCATGACATAACAGTATGTCCTATTTTTTTTATTACAAGTAGTCTTGATAACTCAGCTCTATCTCCCTATAAATACAAGCATGGAGGACAGCAAAGACTAAAGCTGGACAGAAAATCTAGGTTATGCAACACGGTTCAGATAAAATATTGAACATATGAAAATAAGACTGAGCAGTACTCTAAGTATTGTGCTGCTCCAATGTATTTCTCTTTGTAAATGCAGCATGGTCAGTGTGAATAGTATTTCTTTGTGTTTCTTTTGCGCTTTTGCATAAGCTATGTTTTGCGTATGTGTGTACAGCTTTATAGTGGCTGGGGAATTATTATTATTAGTGAATACTACAAATAAAACTGTGCTCTCCCATATTTGTGCTCATGTTTCAAGTTTCTGTGTCAAATGAACCCGGTTTCAGGTGACTTAAAGTGAGATCATGTAACCACAAGTCTCAATTACAGGATACTAGTGAATGCTAAAATGTTGCATAACAGTGGCACAAGTAGTTAAGCGTCATTGAGTCAGAAAAATGACTCAATGATCCCAGTTATACAGCAATATATTCCTGAAATTAGCAACCAGAACCTCTGGTCAGACCAGACCAAGTGAAGCAAAACCCCTGATTGTGTTAAACAGAGCAAGATTGTGTTTTATAGCTAATAAATGAAATTGAGCTTTTCATCTGCAAGTGGAAGATTTTTTTTAATTTGTTATGTTACTAATCTCATTTAGGAGCTCTCAACTTGACAAAGTTTCACAAGAAAACATGATGAATAAAATGACTGATGCCAGAAGAAACCACTGATCTTTAGTCTTTGAAGTTACCATGCAGGTCATTTTCTCTAATGATATAACAGTAGCCTTCATGTTAGAGGCCTGCAGTTTCAATCATGTGTCACTCAGCTGGGATTTTTGCTTTAAAAGAAATAGTCAGTTAATATAAAATATTATATGAGAAATTACTTCCTTTGTAAATCACCTAAGAAATGCTTCACTTTTTGATGTATTTAAAAACAGGTCAAATACATATTTGATCCCTTTTGGCCAAACCTTGAATAAAACAATCCTGAATAGCCGCTGGCTATTGCTGAAGTCCAATAGCCTTCTAAGTTCTTATAATGAACTCCTACTGATTTATTTTATCTCATTTTTGGTTTAACCAAACCTGTGTGTGTGTGTGTGTGTGTGTGTGTGTGTGTGTGTGTGTATGTGTGTGTCTGTGTGCAAATGACTCACTGATGAAATTTGTCTGGCCGGTGTAGATGGTGTACTGCAGCTCGTAGGAGGTGACGCTGAACTCATCCTCTGATGTCCAGTGAACAGTGATGGTGTCATGGGAGGCGGTGCACAGCTCGTCTCTTATGGATGGCGGGTTGGGAGCTACATGTAGAGGAAACAATGCCCAGAGTGACTCATAATAAAAACAAAAGCTACACATTTAGATTTGCAAAAGAACACCTTTGAATGCTGCAGAGAAGAAATGACAGATTTCATGGTTAAGTGATGTTTACAGCAGCTGCTGGCAGGTATACATTTATAAACCTGGTCATATAAATTGTTCATGTACTCTAGTATATAATGCCACTGTATGAAAAAGTACAGCATGTCCAGACTGACAGATGAGAAAAGTTGCATGTTAGGTTATCTAAAGGGTTTCAGAGAATGTATTTGATGCATTAAGGATCAAATCGCACAGTTTTAAAGTTTTCTCGTGACAAAAACAGTATTTCCTGTAAAAACTGTAGATTTTCACTGTAGACCACACAGACACATACCTGTTAAGTAATCTTTTCACTGTAGACCACACAGACACATACCTGTTAAGTAATCTAGTCCCTCCAAAATCTTCTTCTCTCGGGAAAAGTCCAGGGCAAAGTTGTCAAACGCCTCATTCAGGTTGACGTCAGGGATGAGTACCTGGGAGGAGGCCGTTGCCATGGCAACCCTTTTGGAGCAATCAGGACATGGGAGCAGGGAAAAAGGAAATGTCAGGAGAACGAACGGTAGACACATGAAAGAGCAGAGGAGGGCCTGAGATGCAGGATCAGATGTAGAGAGGGGAGGAGAAAGAAAAGAATGAAAGGTGATGAAAAGGTGGAAAAAAATGTGAGGAGAGAAGTGAATGAAGTGAGGTGACACCAGGTTGAAGAATATAGGAGTTGGTGTAACAAGAAAAAAGATGAGAGAGGGCGAGAGTGGAACGGAAAAGAAAAGCAACCAGCAAGGAAAAGGCCCATCATGAGCACAGACCCGCATTGACACACTGTGGCAGGAGCCAGCACAGTCCTGGCAGGAATACAGAGACACAGACCGATGCAAGTCCTTGAGACCTTTGGGCCTGGGCCATGTGCTGTAAAAAAGCAGCATAAAAGGTGCTAGACTAACTGCATATTTTGCACATATTTTGTATGTGCAAGAGAAAGAGTGAGACAGCTGCCAGCCAGTGGAGGGAGGAAGGGATGAAGGTATGACAGAAGTGCGCAGGTGGATAGGAAACTGCAGAGCCGGCCCTTTAGGTAATAGATGATTTTCAACAGAGGCCTGACATTGATCGCAGGAGCTACATAGCTTTGATATTATGCTGATTTCAGCAGGAGGCAAACACGTTGCAAAGCAGGGATTTTAGATCTTTTCAACAACTATGTATTACCAAACACACTTTCACGAGTGTCAGTGCAACAGGATAACAGAACTGCATATACAAGGACAAGTGAATGCTGTAATTAGATTCATTTAATACACTGTTTGAGTCTGTACATATAATTAATTAAATGAACTGGAACCAGTCTTTTCTGCATCACACACAAAGAACTACTACAGAGCAGTGATGGTGGGATAAAACGATACACAGTACCACAGAGGGCAAACATGCGGAGAGATCCGGGGACATCTTACTATTGATTGTACATTGTACAAGTACATTTAGGTATGTGTGCCCTCCTTTTTTCTTTTTGCACAGCTCTTTGCCCAGTGATGTAGCAAAGTAAAATCTGCATCACTTTTCCACCTCACCCTGTGCGCGCAGATGTGTGTACAGCATGTCTAAGCACTACATTACCCACCTTTCTGCTACATTTCGGGCAGTCTGGAGGAAGCGAGCGTGATCGTTCTCCTTCAGGCTTTGTTCAGCTTGTGTGATGAGGGCACTGGAGCGCTCCAGACACTGGCGACAGTTTGCAATCTGCTGAGCTAACTTGCGCAGTTTCATCACCTAAAACACACACAAACACAGTACATGATTTATATTATTTGGTCTAGAATACATCACTGTTTTGGTGGCTGGACAACAATACCAATTTAATGTTATCTGGACTAGTCAAATATGAACTACCACATTCTTCTCCTATGCACAAATTCTTAGCCATTTTTGATACCACTTCCAGAACTTAAATAAATTTGGTTCTCTAGTGTTATTAATCTATAATTCTTATCTCTTGGTGACTCATCTTCCCTCTAATGAATAAATGTGGAAAAAAAATGCCTCAGAGCTCAGTGCACCTCCAAAAATGTCTCGCGAATATGGAACAACGATTTGGGTATGAGGTATTCATCACTGTGACTGATCCACAAATATGTTCAACAGTGTCAGAAAACATAATTAAGCCTTGCTGCCAAATTGCTCTAAATTATTCAGCATTGGTTGCACCCCCTGAGAAAGGTGACACCAACAAGTTTCCATATGGCAGACTCGATCGATATAGTTGAAGTTTAATTACTGTAAGAGAGCAACATCGTTAAAATGAACATAAAAGCCCTCTGCGGGAATCTTGGATAGATATCGAATACATTGGACACTGATCAAATATTGTCTTGTCAGATCTTCGAATTATGTGAAATTATTTTCACTTGTAGCAACAGTGAGCAGAGGCCATTATCAAAGCTTACATGTGGCCTTGATAAAAGGAGGAAATACAGTCTGCATTAGGACGCCATTCTATACTTAGCTATGCTTAGCCAAAAATCGTAACCCTGCCTTTTTTGTCACCTTGTGCCAGATGGCTGTCACGCACTCAACAATAAATCTCACGATTGCATGGAGAAGCACAGTAATGCAGATACATAGACACAGACAGGAAAACACAGAGACAGGAAGACACCAAGAATGCAGCAGAGAGGACAGAGTTAAGGGGCCAGAGTTGAAGAAAACCCCCCCGGCTTTTTATTCTCACACTGGCCTTATGAACTGGTTGCACAATAGAAGGGCAGAGGCGAACAGCATAATAGTGATCTGATACAATAACAGCTAGGGGCAAGCTCAAGGGCCACATGCTACTCTGTGATACATTTGTATGTGTTTGTCTATTAAAGAGAAAAAATATGGTAAAAATGGACAATGGATGTTTCAGGTGAACCAGCACCATGTCTTGAAAAACCAAGCAAGAACAGGAATGACCCATAAATGCCCATATTAACTGATTTCATCATCTGCATTACAACCGTGATGTACAGGTCGGTCAGATAAGGGTTCAAACTCAT
The DNA here is from genome assembly GCF_000972845.2 of Larimichthys crocea. Classification (NCBI taxonomy): domain Eukaryota; kingdom Metazoa; phylum Chordata; class Actinopteri; family Sciaenidae; genus Larimichthys; species Larimichthys crocea. The sequence goes on from NC_040011.1 coordinate 28,864,625, forward strand.
TAGACACAAACATGCACATACACACAAGGTTTTGTTGGTTCTTTTGACTGTAACTTGTCAGTGGGTGTACACTAATATAATTTCCGACTGACCATAAGGAAGCCATTCTACACTAATTTGAAATTAAAGTAATCCATTTATCTTCATTATGCCTCATATCCTGATTCCTCAAATTAACTTAGTTTGATGAAAGTCTCTACAGGAAATAACACAGGCTGCTTGTGAGCCTCGAGACTGTCAGCGAAAGGTGAGCTCCAGAGTAAAATACTGGCATAAGCATGGGGTGCATCTCAGCAATGATGATTAAATTAAACACAAGTTAACTTTTAAATGGCAAACAGTAAAGTTCCTTCTTTGCCTGAAAGGAGCATACTTTCAGTCCAGGCTAACGGCTTGAAAATCTAAAGACTAAATAAAACAAAAAAGAAAAGAAGCATTTGAAATGATGAGTACCCGTAAAGAGTTTGTCATCTTTATTTTCAGCAACACATTTTTGTCCATTTTGTCTTTAGACTATGGGAGGAAGCTGGAGTACACAGAAAGTACTCACATTAGGTTTGAACCAGGAACCTTGCTGTGAGGTGACAGTGCAAACCATTACCCATAATTTGAATTATGCAAATAATAATTTATATATATATATATATAAAAAAACACTGAGTGACAATGGGTTAAGAGCTTGCCATCAAAGGCTCTCAAGGAATCAAAACAGTAATTAGTGTGCTCTGGCCTGCTACTGCTGGGAATTGTAACCCCACTTAGAAAACCTCTCTGGGCCGGCGACTTAATGGAGTTTTCAACTGACGCCTTAGTTGTTCTTTCACCAAGTCCACCATAATCTGTTGTCACTATGAATGACATTTGAGAAGGTTGTTGACCGCACAGAGAGGACAAGCGAGACAGGCTTAATGGATGGTAACATATGCCGCAAACAATTTTAGAGATGATTACTCCCTCTCTCTCTTGGAAAAATGGACAGTATGGCACAGTCTGTGTGTGTGTAGGTGTGCGTGTGTGTGTGTGTGTATACGTGCATGTGAGCTTCTTACTTTGTGTAAAGAACCGTCTCATCTAAAACTGAAATATAACTGAAGTCTATTTTGCTTCAGTATTGTAATGCCAACCCACCAGTATCATACACTGTTGCCCATAAAGTTGGAATAAAATATTTTTTACCTCTTCTTATGAAATGATTGTGACAATGTGATTTATTCTTGATAGATAAAACGTATCTTTTCAAAACCTAATTAATCAATGTCTTCCAAACACAGTAAAAAAATTAAACCACAATTAACCTGATGTGTATAAATATGAATAAAGTGTGGACTGTGTCTGAAAACAAAATTTTAACTTCATGGGCAGTTTGTTCTTCAGTGCTTTATGTCATGAAACCATCTGTTCCATTCTGCATTACACTCTTTAAATATTTTATTTTGCAGTTCAGTTTAGAATGGATTACTAAATAACATAACAAATAAAATTATGGAATTATTTTTGTGGATCGAGTGTCAAATGTATATGAAATTGACAAAAACATAGTCAAAGAAATAGTTTGATGTCTGAGAGCTAGATGATACGATACCAATCTGATGTTTGTATAACAGGAGTATCACCAATAACAAGTTATAACTTATTCATACAAAAAACAAAGCTAAGACAAAAAAAAAGACATGAGAGTGGTAACAATCTTCTCATCTAACTCTCAACAAGAAAGCAAAGAAAATGTCAAACTATTCCTTTAAGTAATTTGGGGAAAGATGGTTATTAAATTAAATCAACTCGTAGGAAGCTGAATGTGAACACAAGTCTTGCATGTCAATGCCACATGCTTTGTACACTCAACCATCCACTTTAAGAAGGTTTATCACGCTACTGCTGCCAGTCCTTCTGGGAGACAGAAATCATAACTGTCAAAGCCACAAGAGGTCATTACGTGAGGACAGTCTTACACAGTACCTGCCATGAACTTGTAAGCTCACGGTAAAAATGGCTGTTCTTAGAAATCAGATCATTTATTTTAAACCCCAAACAGATATATGTTGGTAATCCTTAAGGCTCTGGAAGTAAAATAAAAAAAAAAGTGACCAAGAATGATGGAAGACAAGCAGTGTCTCTTGCACACACCTAAACATATGGGGGAATAGAGTATGTTTTGTTTGGGCAGGAGAGATTAGACATGACTGCAGAGTCTCCTTGGAGAGAGACAGAGCTTATTAAGAGGTGAGCGAGAGAAAGAATAGGAGCACCTTTCACAGCCCTGCTCACCATGATCACGCCTGCATAATCCTGTTAGTCTGTTCGAGGCAGAGTCACCTCTGAGCTTCCTACACTGTCCTCAACAGAAACACCTCAACACTAGCTGTTTGGTGAAATTCCTAAAACGACCTGCGTTTACCTGACCTTTAACGGTCTCCTCTCCTCTCAGGCAAACATCCATTTGAACACACCCGTGTACATTATTTGAATTACTCAAGGTGCATTTCATTCATCTTTCTTGAACCGTAAACGGCCTCCAATATTAACGCATCACCTGCAGGCTGACATCAATCAAGGGCTCCTCTGGTGTTGTTTGTGTGTTCTGTGTCTGTTCCTTCCTTCTCCTGCATTTCACTGCTCTAGCTTTTTCTAGACAGCCTTTTACAGACCCAGACTCTCAGGAGGACAAGCCTTGCTTTTTGTCTGCAATCACTGCGGACACACTGTCACGCATACCAACACACACACACAAACATACCTATTTCAGTCCTTGTGCTCAGTGTTTGGAAATCTTTCATCTCTTGACAAAGCTCTTTTGCTGCCTCAGAGGATCTTCCACAAGCACTTAAAATGTCACCTCTGGGAGGGGGAGATTCAGAGTTTGCCTCTGTCCTGAAACCTTAGGCACCCATGGAGATACAGCCACTCATATACACATGGGCCCGCACTCATAGATGTTTAGTTCTGGACTCTTTGATACAGCAGTGAGACGTTCTCAGCAGTCTTTGCTGCCATCTCAGATTCTTTCCACGCACATTCAGGTTGTAGCTGCATACATATGGGAGGGGCTGTTGCTGCTTTCTTTCTCTGTTTTCCCTCTCTTGTCTTTTCCATTTCTCATAAAGCATCCATGTGTGTTTGAGTAAACAAGTGGGCAACTATGGAGGCTGCCTCATAAAAACAAGGAGAGACCTGGGAGATATATTCTGTACATGGCACTGCTGCTGTCATATTCATTCTCTTGTACAAAACCGTTGTTTCTTCACCAGTGGACTGTGACCCGGAGCTGAGATGCTGCATCAAATGGCAGTGAGATGAAACTAAATTCATACACTATGAAGTAAACAATGTAATGTGAATTAAACACGTCATAAAGCTAAAATGGCATTAGTTAATATCATTTATATGACTCAAACATGCAAATTCCAATTGGTTGCTTTCAATGACAAACCCACAGAGAATAATTCTTCACCTCTGCAGCTCTACAGAGCTTTAAGCCACGTTTATCTCATTGCTTTGTTGTTCTGTTCAGAAAAAACCCAATTGAACACTACCTGGCTACCACTAAACGTCAGGCAGACAAGTTGAAAAAAGTATAAAGGGAATACTTCACCTTGGACTCTTTGATTTTCACAGCAATGACCTGTTTTCTCTGGCGGATGATTTCCACTAGTTCATCACACTCCTCCACCAGCTTGGCTTCATGCATGGCTGTGTTCACCTGGAGAGAGAAGCAGATACACATGTGAAATACATTTTGCTCAAATACACAAATAACACTGCATTTTATTTTTTCTGTACATGCCAGTTGTCCCTCCTCTCTGTCTGAAGGGAGCTTTGTAACATTTCTTGATTGGCAGCCTTGATGATTCATATTATCACTCACATCCTAAGCACGTCATTTGTTTTTCCGTCTCATTATGCATTCTGCACACAGGAAAAAGTCTCAAACAAAACATGCTCCTTTACTTAGAATTAACGTCTGATGATCTCAGACAAGTGATTTATAACTTTTTAATTATGTTACTGGAAATATCAGAAATATTTTATGTTACAAAGCTTTCATGGGGGGAAAAAAATAATGCAATGCATACATTAGATATGCTCGACAGTCACCCAGTAAAAAAAAAAAAAAAAGTAGAATAAAGTCAGAATTTCATTTTTCATTCTCTAAAATGTTCTGTTCCTTGCTGCAGGGTAAGTCTATCACATCTCATAAAAATAGGTGCACTGCTGGTGGATTTCAACCACCTCTTGTTCTTGTATGTAACACTCATATCTTATTATACAGAAAAACCTATAATATACTGTACTGAGAAAATGCTGCATAAGAGTCATGGAGTTACACCTTTTCCCAAAACATGGTTATTCCACTCATTATGAACAAGAAATGGGTTGAAGATTGCTGAACTCTTCATTAAAAAAATCTCCCCAAAAGAGCCTGTGTAGACGCTCATTAATTCAACGACAGAATTTGCTTGCACCATGCCAATTTAATAGATTCTGTGATTATTTTAGGACCAAAGTTGCCAAGGCAACTCATCGGTTCACTATCTCAGGCCAACACTAAATGAGCAGCCAACTTCTAACTTGTGTGGGTGGATGGGTGTTACTCAGACATGGAGGGTGATTGCTGAATTGGAACACTGGAACCACTACCAACAAGTCTGCCAGTTGTAACCCACAATTATAATTACACCTACTCCTACAGCTAAGGCAGTTTACTGTTCCAACTTCACTGCTGAGGAGCATCTGATGCGTCAGAATGAGGATTCAATCGGTGACTGATGGTTTACCTCTGGGTTGGCTGTGATTGCGGTTTAACCTGCAGATTTAATGTAAAGGTCTGCAAAGACAAACGTATCAGAAACACCATAACTCCTCTGAATGAGGCAAAAACTTGACTGGCCACTGCACGTTGCACTGACTGAAATTTTATCACTGCTTTGTCTGATCCAAGAGATGTTGCTGTGCATTGATGTAAGGGTGTGAAAAGTTCCCATGTAACATTTAAGAGTTGCCACAAAGTTGGACTCACACAGAACAGTACTGTGAGTGCCACTCACAACTATTTCGTCTCAGTTCCGACTAAATCAAAGAAATTACAGATTTACTTCAGAATGTGCTCAGAAAGAAAACAACCCAGCGCAATGACTGTGGGAAGTTTTCATTTAAACTGGCAGCTTCAGAACAATCGAGAAAAGCCACACTGGAGTGGAGGAATTCCACAAACTCATCAAAAAGAGGCTCCCCATCAAGGAAGGACTGGAAGGCCGCCTAAATTCACAAAGGACACTGCTGTTTTTACTGCTTCACTAGATGCTGTAGTGTTTGCTGTCACAGATACTGGTGAGTGTTTTCTGCAGTGCACTGACAGAAGCAAGAGTATTGCTGAGCTGGCAGTCCCCTCATACTGTAATACACCGGAGACTGCATTGTAAAAGAAAGATGTTTTCACTGCTCTGACTGGGTGTGTTAGTTCATAAGCGATGCAAAGATTTACATTCAATTCGAAGACCAGCATTCACTGCGCCAATGAATTCTTTAAGCACAAACACTGCGTGTTCATTTGAAAAATATTAAGAAAGAGCGAACAAGTTTTCTGTAAAATGACTAAGAAGATGTCTGATTTCAGTTCTACTCTGACTCTCTCCTCTCATTGATTGTCCTCTTGGGTATTTAAATACTTTTACCACCTGTAGATTTTGTCCCTATACCTTTTTTACTACTTTAAAACAATTACAGTGCATTCTCATCCTGACTTCAGTATGAAACTTTAAATCAACAGAAGTTCATCTCCTTTCGAATCACTCCCCATCTCTAGATTTCTACAGGCTTCCTGTCATCCTCCAGACTATCAAACTACTTACCCCAACAACCAAATTCCACTGATCACTCTACAAAGCTCATTACAACATGCAGATCCACTTAAGCCTCATTATTCACACTCACACACACAGACACACAATCATTTCTGCAAAGAGCCATCTTATGACTACAGGTTAGTAATTATGGAAGATAAATGCAGCCGCCCAGGATTACTGTGAATTACAACTACCTGGCAGCTCAGAGTTACAGAAAACAATCTTCATCTCCATCCTCCATCCTTCTTTCACCTCACCGAAAACCTCCTCCATCTACTCCTCTGCCACATTATTATCCAGTCCCTGCTACACAAACAGTCACCTGCTGAGCATCTTCCTATTCATCAGACTCATCTGCAGGTGCGCTGAAATCACAGTGCCAACTCCATGTTAAAGAGATAGGTCTATTATTGGAGCTACAGAACGATTTGTCCCAGTGTCACAAACTTTCCAGCTGCTCCTGCTGTCAACAAGATTGTGAAAACCTTTCTGCGATGGACTGATGGAAAAAAGCTACAAGCCGTCTTTATGCTAATTTAAAAAAAATATCTAATGGCTGATAATATTTCTGATTACAATTTTTCAAAAACTAATTTGGATTATATTATAGCTAGCTGACATTTTATTGTGACCCATTCTGTGCCTTCCGCTTATTATCTCAGCAGGCCAAATACTAAATAAATAAATATATATATATATATCACAGCTATTTTCCAATCAGCAGGCATAATTACACTCTATTAGGTAAGAAGATGAAAGACAGACATATTTAGCAACTGCATGGTATTGAATAAGCCTATCTAGACCATCACGATGAAACTGTCATCCATAGTGCAACCTGACAGCAGAACCATTAAATCAAAAAGAGTTGTCCGTTACAAACCTACATCCACCTCGGGTTCTCTTATTGGAGGGTTACATTAAGCAAATATGCTCCCATACATCATCAGGTTGAGTTCAGCTCCTGCATTATGTCAAGATTAAAGTTATGGCCCATATTTTTATAGTGTGGAAATGGGCACTGCATTACTTACATGGCAAAATTAAATAGAAATGAGCTAAGCAGTTTTTTAGGTTTCAAATGACTGACAGTCACCACTTACCACCTACTCTGTGCTGTTTTAGCAAATAATGACAGGACTGATGTGCGTTGCCAAGCAGAGTACCAGTCATTCAGGTGTTGTCAATCACACTGAGGTGAGCTCGACTCAAAATGAAGAGGAAAACCTTTGCTTAAATTCCCCTGAAATTGTGATTTAACACTTCAATCATTATGTTATGGTTTTAAGAACATCTGTTGACTCTAGATAAATAAACTGAATTGTGTGCGTGTGAATTTCAATGATGTCGCAATGCTCATTCAGTCTTGATAACACTATGTAACCTATCACAGCTGCAACACCATAATAATTTAATTTATTTTCTTATACTGTATTAACAGTATTGTTCACGACTTTATTTTAAAAATCAATCAAACAGATCAATCATGGCAGGTGTATAAAACGATTCACAAGATGTCTTCACAGACTCTTGACTTAAATGAACCAAGAAAATAAGCCTTGGATTTGAATAATTTATTCAGTGTATGCATTTTAAAGGTCAAAGGAAATTTTGGAATTAGTAGAAACAGAATACATGTGTAATACTTTAATACAGTGTACATTTTCTAAAGTAGAGGAGATTATGGGTGATACGATGGTATGATAAGATTATGGGTGAAAATGAAGAATTTAGGAGGTTAATTAGATTCTACGTAAGCATCAGACAAGATCACACAAGATGAGTAGTGTTTTGTCTTGTCTGGGTATTTCTGGGTCTGTTGAATAGATAATTATTATAAAAGGCAAACTCCAAACTATATTCCTGCTGGGGATGATAGATATTTCAAAATTAGCTGCTAGTGATGACATGACCATAGAGACTTGTATGCTGTTAAAATACTGTGAATGAATCTGAGCAAACTGTAATGATAACGACAATGAATACACATTATAACACATTTCAATGCACTGAACCTTACATCATTTTTTATTTAGACGTGATTTTTCATACATTTTTCATAGTGTTCTATCTATCAATATTGCAAACATACAGTACTGCCCTGCCCCGCAGCACACCCACCAACTTCAGGATGTGAACATCTGGGGATCAACATGCAGACAATTGAACAATGCACGACTCCCAATATGACCTATTTCAACAAAAGTGGCTCCCATTCAAACTTTGTGATGACCTTTGCGCGATGCGACCTAGTTCAAAACAGCTGTTAACCTCTTGTCGACACCAAAATTCTCACATCTTGAAACAATTCTATGCTCATTCCACTCGCATCATCCTCTTCTGCCTCCTATCCCACTTTACTTTCCTCTTCTTACTACTCTACCACAATCTTACTGGTCCCTGTTCGGTCTGCTTTCACTGACCACTTCAATTTTTCTCTCCCAGCTCCCACCACACAATCCACCTTCCTCTTTCTCTCACGATATGATCCTCTCAAACAGATGCAAAGATTCAGTCCGACAGCTTCATCTCTGATGCTGTCCACAGATTCTGGGATAGTTCCCAGAGATTTATGACACCCGAGTGGCACCTAGCTCTTAAACAGGGAAGACTGGCTTTATGGATGCAATAGAGTAAAAGAAAATGCAACTGCAAGACATATATCATGAATGTTATGTCCGGAAATGGTGATAATTGGAAATGCCTAACTGGCGATGAATTTAAAGACTGGCTTTTAAAGCTGAACAAGAGTTCGTTTAAACTTTTATATGCAAAGCTGATTTATATAAAAAAAACATGAATCACTTGTTCAATTCATGGATATTGTCAGATAATGTAGGGGTGGCAATACCAATCTCTTGTCGGCTGGCCCCCCACTTTCCTGTACAGTCCAGACTGAAATATCTCAACTATTAGCTGGATCGCCATGAAAATTTGTACAGATATTCATGGTGCCCAGAGGAGACATCCTGATGTGCCATCATGAAGTCAAAGTATTCACTTATCCTGTAAAAGATCTCAACATCTACTGGATACATTGGCAGAAAATCTTGTACAGAGATTCATAGATCCCAGAAGATTCATTCTAAAGGCTATCGTGAGCCACAATTTAATTTGTTCAATACTTTGGTTAATGACGAAATACCTGTTTATTTATTTATTTATTTTTATACCTGTATTTGTGAGCTTATGAAAGAATGAGCTTATTTTTTCTATAATGAATTAATCGAAATGAATGCGTTCATTTGACAGCCCTAGTAAAAACTTTACACTATACAGCAACTGTGTGAAGCCACTAATTTTATTTAGTCTTATGGCATTATCCTGCTGTATTAATATCCTCACCTTTGCCTGAAAGTGGAGCCAGTGGGCTTTAGAGACAAACAGACTGTTCGATCTCACTGATGCTCCTGTGGAATGAGATCTGATACAAAGGATTAGGGCAGCATTGTAGCCATCTCCACACAGCTATTTGATATTCTACACACAGTGGGATCAGCTTCAGTGTACATGAATTTAGACAGGTCTTTGCAAATAACTAAGATCTCATTGTTTAATCAGTAGACATACATGTCTGAAGATTTAAACCCACTAGACTTGTGTCTGATGTGATTATTTCCTTTTTCCATCAGTCCTAATACACACACACTCACAATAGTGAGGTAATTTAGTGTTCTCCCACCTGGCAACACTATTCCAGCGGTTGGAAAAACAGGCTGCTGCTTTGCCTGCTTCCACAAACAATGCTTACTCCACATTAGCTGTGTCTAGATGATGTGTTCCCTACTGTGAGTACAGTCTGAGAGCTAGGCGACCTACGATTTATTAGGGAGTGCCCTCATTAAACGCCGGCAACGAACATGCCTCATCACAACAGAATCTCAACAGAATTTCAGGAGGATTAGCTGAATCACCGCCTGAGTGAGCACAAATAAAGAGAGTAATAGTGAGATAAAACGGGACAGAATAGGATAGAAAGAGGAAAGTCTGACAAACTGTCTAGTTGCAAGATGACTTCAGATGAGAGTGATGTTAAATGCAAAATCAAGAACTTTACAACACTGACAAAGTTCCAAGTCTCAAGTGCACAAGCCTTTAGGGACATAGAGTATTATGTATGGAAGAGAAGTATCTCTGGGATTCACATGAAAATCTGTACAAGTTGTAACAAGAAATATCAGCGTGCATCCTTTGAGATGTCCATTTTAACAAGGGAGGGGAAAAACTACCAAATGGTGGCTGCCATGAATTTAGGACATATTATTAAACGTTACAAAACACAGCAGGGTTTTGCTAGTAAAGTGCCAACGCATTTTAAAAAAAAAATATGGGCAATGAGGCAACACATGCAAATTAACACAGATTTCCTGTGAGAGAGACAGAAACAGAGATTTTTCAAACAGTGATGTGCAATAGGTATCAAAGGTCACACCAAGTCTGCACAAATTAACATATTTTAGTATTTGAAAGGTCCAGTGTGTAGGATTTAGTGGCACCTAGAGGTTCAACATGGCTGACTCCATGAAAGAGGACCTGCTCTCACTATAGATATAAAGGGCTCATAGTACAACGAAAACACAGCAATTCTTATTTCCAGGTGATTATATAATAATGGAAACATACTAAGAAATATTATATTCCATCCCTGCCAATAAATACTCCTAAATCTTACACAGCTTTAAAACAGCTTTACATATTGACACAAACAATATGCAAGTTAACTGTATCATTTCAGCCTTTATTTGGCTTTACTTTGGCTCTGCACTTTCAGTTGCCATTATATCAGCATCTGTTCAATATCAGGCAGTTTGTTTTTGGGAAATCCTCGTTGCCAAACAGCCTCACCGAGTGTCTCTTCTCTGCTGCCTATTAATATCCTGCCAGCTACCTGGCATTCAATGAATAACAGTGATGTGTGTTAGCTCCACAGCCATGATTGCAAATGCTTAAGTATCAGGCAATTTTCTTATCGTTCTCAAGAATTATTCTAATGTCATTAAGCAGAGCAGCAGATTTAACAACCATCCACCAAATATTGTGATAAGAAGAGAGGACTCTTAAAAAGGAAAACATCCTACACACCATCAAGTCATCGCATCTTTTCTAAGACTGAAGACAAGATAACTCCCTAAAGAGAACCCCACGAGAACGGGGGCTGCATCTCTGCTGTGTGTGCTGACACACTGAAAGCTGATTCACACTGTGTTTGATCATATCTTTGGCACCAATACACTATGATGCAAGGAGAGGAATCCAGGTCATGCTCAAAACCCATCAGAGGTTTTTTACTTTGCACTAACTTCTCTCACTCCACCAAACCTCTTTCATTTTTAAACTTTCTGTCTATGTTGTATTGCATTATTCCTAAGTGTCTTCTTCTGCACAGTGCTTGTGTATCTGTTTTGGTCAAAATATCATTGGTTGTCACGTTTACACTCACATCCTCTTTTCCTCTTTTTTCTGCTTGCCCTCTCAACTCTGCTCTTTCCCTTCCCCCTTCTTTGCTGCTTGCCTCCTTTTCTGATTTCCATCTTTCTCCATCTTCCCCTCCTCATTTGTCCTCATCGCCCTCCTCTCAGTGCACGTTACTCACATGAAAACGTTACGCTCTCCCAACAATAATTAAACTAGCCTTTTGACACTGACATCACACAGGAGGATAGCTCTGAATGGATACAAACAGGGCAGGAAAACATAGTTTATTTTAATAATTTGCCTAAGAGTCAATGGAGCATGTTTCCCCTCCATGCTATTGCTCCTCATTTCTTTTTGATGAATAAGTCATGAGATTCTGCTGTTGTTGTTTGGAGGTGGCACAACATCGGCATGCAGACAAAAGAAGACATTTTTTTTCTGTCTGTACACCGCTGATGAACAGTTTGTCTACACTTAATGAATCACGCAGCCATCATTTAATTTTGATTGGCTGAGCAGCTGCAGGAGTTGTGTGTTGTGGACCTCAGAGTGAATTTGAGAAAATGGAGTCAGGCCCTGCTAATAAGTAGTGAACAGCAAAACAGAGTGATGGTGCACCAAAGTGCATTTGTCCTCTGTGGCCATTAATGTCAAATCTCATCGAGAAATGATGGTGTTTATTAAGAATGAGTGCATCAAGACAAATTATAAAAATGTGTGCGTGTGTTTGTGCATGTCAACGATGCAGCGCAGGCAGCACTATGCATTAGTACTCTCTGGCTGGATTCAAACATTACCTCCATTAAATCACAGCATGAGCCCAAATGGAAGAGGTCAGCAGTGATGAGACTGGCTGAGCTGTAATCTGCAGACAGGATAGGATTCACGCTAGGACACCGGAGTGCAAACACTCCTCCAAGGTTGTCACTAAATCAAACCAGGTGAGCTGTGAAAAATTACCGGCTTGTGACAAGTCAAATAAAGTTTCCTCTTGCATGATATATGGCGTTTGACACGTAATCTTATCTGCTTTGACATGGGAGCATATATTTCTTGTATGGGTGGCACTAGTGGGAATTAAACTGTTGTTGTGTTGTTGCAACAGTAATTCATCCTAAAACATATATCCAACACAGTGAAAAGCATGAAGACAAAAGATAACTTCATAAAAAGCTACAGTTGAGACAATGAGCTGCTAGAGAAAGCCAGCCCCCCCCACCCCCCAAAGTGAAGTGGTCATTCCAATGTTTGAAGTTTTCCGAATTACATAACTGACCCCATTGAACAGTTTGAGGGTGGATGGTTGCTGAGAGCTACTCCAGCTCATCCTTTGTTCTTGAGTCATTGTTTGAGTCAGATTGTTTGGAGAGCTACCGCTGGCAAAATACAAGAGGTCACTAAAACCTTAACTGGTATCTTTTTTTTTAATGGTCAAGGTGTTGCTTTCCATCAGTTACTGGATCAAATGATTGATAACATGATGATTCTGCACGAATAGATTTTTAGTTTTAGACACTAGATATAAAATATAATGTTAAGACTAATCAATATTTGATACAGCATGTGAGGGCAATTGAAAGACCTAAGTCCTGATCCAGGAGGAGTGGTAGCCATTAAAAGAAAAAAAGGATTATGGTCCAATTTCTTTCACTGTACTTCTTCAATCAGATGTGTTTCAGTGTGAGAGACAGAGTGTTAGGAGCTTTAGAGCAGTCGCCAATTGCTAAGGCAGTTAGCGGTATACACTCAATAATAGTGACAGACTTGGGTGTTAATGTGTCTCTCAGGGAGAGAGAGAGAGATAGAGACTCATGTATCCTAACCCTCAAAACTTGTTCATAGGATTGGAAATAAAAAGTGAGACCAAGGCTTCTCATGAGATTGTGTCTGAAGATTGATGCGTTGATGGTGCTCGATGAGAGACAGCTAATATCCAGGATAGCTTTAATGATGTGGCAGTGGAACTAAGTTGTGTTGAGTAACCACCTGGGGCTCTACTTGTGTGCCAATTTTTACCCAGCTGAAGTTTCCCTCATTAAGAATCTGTATGAGTTCCAAGCCTGTCATCCTGTATCTGACCCTGTCCCCTGACTATAATGATGATTGCTAACAAACAAGGCAACCTCCATATGTAAATAAATGGAGAATTCAACATAACTGTATAACTTTCAGGCCTTCACCTAACAGCATACAAACATAGATACATGTTGCATACCTCAACCTGTTGGCAGATCTGGATCAGTTTGGCCATTTGGTTCTCCAGTTCACTATTCCTCTTCACAAGGTTGGTCAGATTGTTTTCCAGGGTTTGCTGTTGGAAGGGAGAAGGAGGAAGGACCAGACCAAAGGGCAGAGGAGGAAGAACAGGAACAAGGAAACAAGACCAAACATTAGCATATATAGCTGTCTTATTATTAATAATAATCTCTTAACATCACATCACAAAATATAAAGTAAAAGCACTTGTACTGTATATTACTTCTACTACTATTGTTCAGCTACAACACAAGGAAAATATTGGATGTGTGATACTCAATAAGTGGTCACCATTAGGATATGATTTACACACTGTATTACGTTTGCCTTCTCCCTTTCCATATCAATGATATATAATCCACCACGGCCTGAGTTGCTTTATAGCAACTGAAATTCATGCAAAACAGTTTCTTCACAAATGTATAACTGCAGTTGTCAGGTAAACAGTCCTTTAACATGATTTAGTAAATAGGTCCAAATGGCATCAAAAGTCCTGGTACCACAGTGATCATGAAACAATGAACTAAAAATGTGCTAATATGTTTTTTAGGAAAGCATGTTGAATCACAGAATCACACTTTGAGAGTTTACAATGTTTCACACTTTAAAACGTGACATAATGTATGAATTCAGCTAAAATCAGAAAAAAAGACGGAAAAAAGTCTTACTGAGTCTTACTTAACAGCTACAAACAAACATTGTGTGTTTATACAGTGAATCAGCGTTATTTCCTAATGCATTGTCTCTAATATGAGAATTTAACTGCCTGACCTTATCATGCATCAACCATATGATGCCTGAAAATTTTAACTGATCAACCTCCACTGGCTATATTAATGATCAAAGACTCAATTACTATCCAGTAACTGTGACTGTTTGTCAAACGCAAAACAAAAGACACGCACGTACACGCCCCCATAAATAAACTCACTCAAACACATATACAGTACAAAAGATGAAAATGGAAACAAGCAGATAGCGAGCCAGAAATAGAACTGCCGTTCAAAGGAAGCAAATCAGCGATGGCGGCGGAGGCGACGATGAGCATCAAAACAACAACAACAACAACAACCACAGCTGCAAAGAGAACAGCAGAACAAAGCAGCAGACAAGCGGCGGGTGTTTGAAGTAGCTCTACTCATGCAAGTGAAAGGGAGGTGGGCTGGACGAGCACCTGGCCACGATTCTGACTCTGACTGTACCTCTCTTTCTGTCTCTGTCAGGCAGCCTCCCTGCTTTCCAGTATCTCCTCTGCCTGTCGCTCAACCTGATTCATTCTGTCTGCCTGTTGTCTGTTTGACTTTGCACTCGCTTAATTATTTATCTCTTTGCTTATCTTCCTTCCTGCATCCCATCCTTATCCATCCAGGTTTCTGCCTGTGCGCCTGTCTGCCTCTCTGGGTCCAAGTAGTAGGGATAGGGGAGGATGAGGGAACAGGGGTAGGGGATTGGTAAAAGGCAGCCAGGGAACTCACCGCAGCGCTTGTCTTTGAAGCCTCCATTACCGCATCTGACACTCTGCCCGGGCTCACCTGATAAGCCTACGAACACACACATACACCCACATAAGTGCACACATAAACGTACACACAAGACAAGCCTGGTCGCACAACATCTGCCACCTAATCGCAAAGCAACTGAAGAGGAGAACTCCTTCTGATAAAAGTTTCCACAGGCACTCTTCTCATGTTCTTATACATGGTCTTGAATGCATATGAAACAGTGCGGCTCAAGGTGTCTTTTAATATTTGTAACCCTGAAGCTGGTGCTGGAGTTACATCACTGGAACGAGCAGTTGGTTGTTGTGTCGCAGCTCCGTGTGCGTGTGTTTTTGTATGAGAGAGTTTGAAGTGGAACATCAGTGAAAGGGGACAGATGGGTCATTAATTAGCAAGCTGGAGACGAAGATGATTAATACATCAGAACACAGCTGCCTCCCATGGGACTGCAGTGAGACAAACTCCTCTGTTCTCTACATACATGCATGTGTGTGTGTTTCTGCCCGTCTTTATGTGTGTGACTCAGTAGATGCATCTGCATACATTTATTACACATTTGAGCATGCATGTCAGTAATACGCATATGCCTCTTTGCATGCAGATGTTAACTGATCTATTAATACTTCCTCTATACCCTCTATAAGTAACAGCACAAAGTCTGTTGTATGTGTGTAGGATGCCGCCTAACTTGTGTTGGCATTCCCGTGGCTTCAGCCCAGCTTACAGATTGAGTGGCAGAGAGCAAGAGAGTGAAAGAGAGAGGGGGGGGAAGCAGAGGAACCGTCAACAACAAACTCATTAAAACACACAACAGACATCAAAGACTCAGAGATAGAGAGAATGAGAGCAGAGAAAAACACAGTAATAAAGAAATGGAGGCAGAAAAGTAATGCAGCGGGTGGGAAAAGGTGCCAAAAAGTGTCGGTGACTTGCAGGGGGTGCCTAGATTAAATGTCAACCCAAGCAAGGGTTTATGATATGATGGCTTATTGTGATTGCAACTGGATGGAAGACATCAATATTGGCAATAAGCTGTGACAAATACCTGCATGGCTAATAGAAACCCGGCAACAAGCAAGAACGCTTGTTGCATTCCCTGAATTGTACAACACAAGTTCACACTGATACTGAGACCTCAGGAGGAAAGCTGTATATGCCTACTTGGATGGAAACATGTTTCCGTGTAGGTACAGTCGGCAATATGTATATAAAAATAGCAGGGTTTGTGCTAATACATGCTACCTAGCACGGGACAGATGCATCTTCATTACAAGCAGCAAAAAATGATGTAGTCCTGCTTATATTTTAATATTTAGCTTTGTTCTCCACAATTCGTCCAAACCGAGTACCTTCACACCTTGAAGTTACTGGGTACAACCTCTAAGTAAGAGCTAGTTTGTGTGCACAGCTTGTTTCGAAGCAACATTATGAAACTTTTCTACCATAAAATAACTGATTTAAAATCAATCTGATGCTCCACTGACTTGTAATTGAGTGAATGGTGCCTCTGCCATTCCTATTCTGTTCCCGCTCCGGGTACAATCACCTGCAAGAAGTGAATAAGGCTTTACGGCAGACGACATTAACTATGCCACTAATTTTGGTTAAACTATATGCGTTTTTCCCAGCTGCTCCGCCTCAGCTCTCGGTGATTTACAGATGGACAGTGAAGTAAACTGTTGCAAATTGTAGCTGCTGTTAGCTCATATAGTTAGCCATGCTTGCCTGGACTGGGCAATTGTCAGTATTTTCACTGTTACCACAGTACCAGTGTACTGGAGTACAGGGACGGGGATACAGACGAGGAGCCATGCTGGAATGGGTACTAGAACTGGAGTGGGCAACATGACCAGGACCAGCAAAAGCAGAGCATGACAGAAGCAAAGAGATCGAACAGGATGCTTGTGGAAGATGCTAAGAAGAGATGCTGTTGTTGCACCTGCTGTAGTAGTACAGCTGTCAAGTCCCTAGTTTTTGATCATAAGTAATATAATCATAACAAATATACATGTACATAACAAATACACTCTGAAACTGGGAGCACCAAATCTTCATAATCATAATGTTTTTAAATCTTATGATGCATAAATCTCCACTAGTGGTAAGTAGTATAGAGTCAATAAACAGGCGTGAAAGAAGGATGGATGACATGTTTAAATGGAGCGGGAAAAAAAAGCCAAGCAGAAATGAGTGCCGAATTGCATTTCAGTTGCTTGAGGCACACAATAGGGCTTGTTGGGGTAGGCAGGGCTATTAGCATAAGGTAATATCATTCATTCACTGCTTCAGCTTTGGACGTGGCATGTCATGAAAGAATGAACAGACAGAGTGAACAGAGATGGAGGGGGTTGATGGGATGGAAATAGGCACCAGTCCCGTGCTGAGAGGGGCAGCTTGGCAGTGTGGCTCCAGCCTGGCCTGCCTTCTAATTCAGGCTTCTGTCTCTTTTGTGGCTCTCTTTTCCCTTGTTATCTGTCTTTCTGTCATTCTCTACCTATCTCTCTTTTCTATGGTGTGTCTCCGCTCTCTTTAAGCTGACTTTCTGTCTCCTCCCTCGTTCTGTGCCTCGCTACTTCAGTCCTTATTCTGTCCGTCTAGGCACAGTTACAACTGCAGCTGCTGACAGCCCATCATATTGGTTTAGATCACCACCCCCATATGACTTCATTGTGTTGAGGGGCTCCTGGGTCTCATTCCTTTACAGATGATCCCATTTCTCTTCTATCCATATTTATATTACAGTCTAGCTACAGAGACTGGAGAAAAAAATTGTGGGAGCAAAAAAAAAAACCTTTCTAGCAGGAGACTTGCGTACGATGGTTTACTGAATACACTCTGTATATGTCTGCAACTGTAGTTCAATTCAAGTCACTGAACAATGAAATTACACAGAATTACATCACAAATAAGAAGAAATAAGTTGATTTGGTGACCAAATACACACATTACTACCCAATCACAAACTGTGACTGTGTTGTGCCTCAGTACTGTGACAGTAACTGTGACAAATTAACAGCTGGAAATCCATATTATGGTAATTTAATTACAGTGTAATGTGTTACTCCCCAACCTGAGGCACTGGCTGAACTCATTGTTACTTTGCTACAGGGACATTAAACGACTTTTATCTGAGGTCAAATTCAAGTTTATGAATGTAATCACAAAAAAATTGGATAAGAGACTGTGAGAAAAGTGGACACAAGTGTTATTCCACATACAAGAAAATAGTACACAGGGTTTTGATGCTGCACTGCATCAGTTGCCTCATTAGATGACAATGTCCAGTAGCTGAATCTCTGGGTTGTTACGACAATGTAACAACAAAAATTCTGCCGACACCACAACAAAAATGGAACAGAAAGCCCTGAGGCTAAGTATCCAACTTCAAAGTCTTTTTCTTTTAATTAATTCGGGATCCTCCTATGCACAAGAGAAACATGGAGACAGTAAGAAAAACAGAAATGAAAGCAAAAGAAGGAGGGAGAGATTAAACTCGAGAAAGAGCAATAGAATAGAACAAGCTCACTTTACAGCTGTTGTTAACAAGAGGCTTTTCAGAGTCTGGATGTGTCAGTAACACAAGCCTTCTGGGAAACCAGGTTTTTTGTGTGAGGATAATATTCCATAGGGCAGAACTCTTGAGGCCAAAGAACTGTAGCTGGGTATAACAAACAAGGAGTGAGGCTTGTCTCATAACCTGCTGGCTCAGGCCCAATTAATGAGATCACAGGGATACTTAAGACTAACTAAAAGTCTTTTAGTTTCTGTCTTACTATTAAAAGCAGTCCATTCATGCATTTTTGCTCTGCCTGGGTAACATGTGGGGTCATTCAAGGCAAGAGTTCCTCTACTGCCAGTTCAACACACACACACACACACACACAAAAAAAAATCAGTTTTCAACTTTGAATGAACTGCCGTGACCTTCAAGTCATAAGCGAAAACGTTCAAGGGATCTCGACACAGCGGGGATGCAGTGATAAATGAGAGAAGACAGCTAGAAGATGCTTTCATTAACAGTTTCTGTGGGATAATTTGAATAAAGTTGGCAGGAGAAAGCAGGAGAAAGAAGCAGGGAAGGAAGGGCAGGTCTACTCTTGTAGTCAACCACTCTCAGCTTTATGAATCCCAATTACCCACATCCCATAAGAGGACAACTCATCTTAAATGGACACAAATCCAATAGTAATTCAGGTTTTTAGCCACATGAGGGGATTAAGGCCTCCACTCATGATCAGCAGTAAAACCACTCTGTGCTGGCAGGGTCATTATTGTGCTATGAGGAGAACAGTGACGCCCAACTAGGGAAAGTACAACCCTTGGCTCTTGCTACAGAATACTGCGCTCAAAGTTATACCATCACGTCATAGCAACAAACTTTATGTTATAACACAACATTAAAAATATACAACGATATTAAGATGAAAAGTAAAGCATGGTGAGATGTCACCGGTCATATGGAAAAACTAATAGCTTTGTTAATGGACATATAATCTGTTTATGTAATTTAGCTAAGTCAGGTATACACAAAGAAAGTAGACATACTTTGTATCACAAACATAGATATAAACAGCTGGTGACCAGAAAAGATTAGCTCAGCAACAGTAGGTCCTATCATGTTGTTACCATACAGTATAAAATATGGAAGTAGTATACATAACGAAACCCATAAATTGCTGAAGAGCCACTGAGAAACTCAAAATGTGTTAGCTCTGGTCGCCACCATCCTGGCCAATCCAGCAACTACAGTTTTTGGCACTCCATTCCTCGTTGGCTTTATTTCACAGCCACTGGGGTTGCTGTTTGGTTGTTACATACATTTTTTTTTGAAGAAGAAGAATAATATATTTTTGCTGACTATGCTGTGCTTTGCTTCTTCAAGCACAATGCTCTGCGCCTGTCCTCACAGCAAGTTAAGAGCAAAGCTTTTATCATGTGTAGACAGCTTTAGGATCAAGAAATGTCACTGTAGATTTGAAAGGGAATGAACTGTCATGATTACTGAACAGCAGAAAAGAGGCCAGACACAAGCTGGCATTTGATTTTGTTTATAAAACTCTTGGATATCCCATGGGCCTGTGTGTGCCTTTATTGTAGCTTCCCAATTATTTGTTTGGGTCAGGGACAGATTGATCCAGGACTGGTAAAAACTAGAAGAAAGGATGCGAGTATAAGAATCAGAAATAGACGCTACATGAAACAAAGGCATATCACCGCCAGATCATCACCATCCTAACTTTCTAGAGGCCTTTATTAAACAATTTCATATGAGATTACAGACTGAGGATACTGTGATATTTGAATTCAAAGAGATTGGAATTTAATGCTGCGGATTAGTGGGGGCTGGACTGAGATGAAGTGGGGTTAGTAGAAAACAGTGATATGGTTGAATGGGCTTAAAGGATCTTTTTGTTTCATTTTTGTCAGCCTACACTGGATTCTTGTTGGAACAGTGCAATTCAGCTTTATGGATTAATACTGAGAAAGTAAAATAACACATACATACAGTAAGAGACTCTCTGATTAATGGAGAGAGCGAATGTTTTTTTTCACTAGATGTTTGAGCCAACAGTGATACACTTAGTGTGTTGTTGTAATTGAGGGCACCTTATAAATGGAGAAACACTAGACCAAAAAAACAAAAAATAATCAATAATATACAGCACTACAATAACCGCTTTGGTATTTCATATATTAATCAAGAGCATCTGACAAATGAGTCCAATATCTAGAACCAGAGAACATTCCTTCTATTTTCTTTTGGTGTATTCACACTCAGTGCCATAGATATTTTCCTGCTGCTACAAAGCAAAACAATCTAACAACTTAACCTGACTGATATTTTCATGTAATTTCTATCAACAGGGTGCATGGTAGCAGCGGTTGTCAACCATAGCACATATTCTGTGCACAAACCCAATGAGATCAGTTTGGAAAATAGTGTCTTCTGTTGCTAAAAACATATGTGAATGTTATTGTGGTTTAAAACTGCATGTGCTGCAAGTGCTATCAGAAATATTGTAATTATTGGTTTTGGACAGATTAAACACATTTTCTCAAATATTTTGGAGATGCCAGCATGGCGGCCATATTCACATCTGATTGTATTTCAGGGTCCTGTGATCATTTAAATATTTGGAATAATTGTTCAGAATTCATGTTGGATTGATTTCAAACACTCTGTAGAGTATTCTGCATTTCCAACAGAAGAGCTAAAGGAGACAGCTAGAGACAACACTGATATTAAACGATGAATTAGACCTACAGTGGGTGTTTAATGCCAAAAATGTGTGAATTTACCACATATTTCAAGAGCATGTCAGACTTGTAATGGAATTTACAAAGAAGTTGCCAAAGTCTAAATTGCAATCTTACTGATGTGATCTTTCTCATCTATCTGAAGCTGTTGGGACTCTATGCCTGTGTGCAATCCTCATATATTCATTGATTTGTGAAATATTTTCATCTCACACACACCAGAGCCGACACTATTTTATAAGGAGGTATGAGTGCATCTGCAAAATAGTTTCATCATCTGAGTTGCACGCTGCAGCTCATAACAAATCCTTGTTATCCATGTCCACCCTGATCCACAGTAGATGATATCATTAGGGTAGTGCAACTAGCTGGAGGCTATAAGGAATATTTCTGTCCTCAAGACTCGGGCTATAGCTATTGTGACTCCTGACTGAAGACATTACCATCATGGTGAAAAGGTTTGGCTGCTTTGGGCAGAGAGAGCATATAGCAGAGCTTTGAGTAGCTTTGAGTGCTACTAGAGTAATAACAGGGTCCTGAGTAAGAAATTGATATTTAGAGTTATTTATAGTGTGTACAAGTTTATGTGCAATATTGATAGTAAAATTCAGAGACACAGAGAGCACAGCTCTGCAGCTGACCTAAATCAGCTGTGGAAAGGCTGCCTAGATATTTCTGTTAATCTGTGATTGACATCTGATGTAGCATGTAGCTCTAAATAGGGCCCAAAGTGCACAATACAAGTAAAATGAACAAGGTCTGAAAGAACTGCTCAAGATGCACCTTGCATGTCTGGGTCTGATTTGTTGCTTGGAAAGTTTTACCTCACAGGTAACCATCCAAACAATGACAATGTTGAATCAAATCAAGAGATTTAGAGAAAGGTGTAGCAGACCTTATTCCGTATTCATTCAATCAAATCACACCTTGGTGCTCCTGATGTGATGGATGTGAACAAAACACAAGAAGGAGAAGAAAGGCAGCAGTTGCCAGCAGCCCCACTGCTTTTAGACATTGTGATAAGACAGGCTTAACAAGTGTTTTCTCTGCATTGAATGCACAGATGTGAAATTGATATTGATTTACTCTAGTAACTTAACTAGTCTACCTCAAAGGGTAATAACTGAACTTCCCAAAATGCTTTATAATACCCTTAAGGTCCTAAAATGTTTCACATCCTAAAATGTAGGCTTTGATTAGCAGCAGAGTGGCCTAAACAGGAGGGAAGCTTCCCTCCAACCAGATAATCCAGGATAAATCTTTTGAGTCAATGAGCATCTTCACTGAAGTGCCCTTCAGCGATGCAGCTAATCCTTGTGATGTCCCCAAACACCTTTACCTCTGACCTCTCAGAGAAAGTGGAAGAGCAGATGCCTTATAGAGGCTTTTTCTTTGTCTTTCTTGTTGTCCTTGTATTTACAAAAAAAGATAACACAAAACAAAAATAAAACAAAGAAAAATCAAGAGCCTTGGCACCATTTGCAGAGTGGAAACAGTTCAGCCACCACAGCATTATTGACAAAAACCCAGCTTTTTATTTTTGCTATGTCAGGCAAATTGGTTGTGGTTCCACTGTATATTACAGAACATTGTTATGCTTTTGACAATCTCATATAACCCAAATGATTCTGATATTTTGTCAGCAGTATTGAATTTCTTTTAGGGCATGGAAACAAGACTTTGGGAAAAGTTTTGCAATTTAAATATGTTTTATTAATGTGCACAGTATCTAGATAAAATAAATAAATACATAAACTATGTATTGTAGATATTTTGGAAATAGTATTTGGAGTTGGAATTAGATGCCGTGTGTGACAGAAAGGACACAGCCCAGCTCATTAGGCAGGATTTCCATGGCTTGTTACAAACCACCTGTCCTCTACGTTCACCTCCCACGGCACCAGCTCCAAGTGGCAGCCTGCGGCATGATGAGCTGTGCTGACTTCTCCTCCTCCCTCATTGGTTTCCACTGCAAATGGATTTCATATTCACAAATTAATTTTTGCCTGCTTTAGCTGCTCCGTGAAAAACCAGACGAAGTACAGAAAGAAACAGGGAGGGAGAAGAGAGAGCGATCAACAGCTCAGCAGCAAGAGAGAGATACAGTCGTCGTGCAGTTACATTTCATTGGTTGTAATAAAATGATCTAGCTGCCGGCTCATTGGTATATTCATATGACACGGTTATTCATTTTGCCTTATTTTCTAAAATGCAATAACAGAGAGAGCAGGGTGTTGGGTCTGAGTCATTTTGACTGATAGGGACCCAGAGGCCATTGCTTGACTCTGTTTCTAAAACCATGACTCATTGCTACAATGAAAAATATTCAGCAAAATATCAACAAAGTACTGTGATACATTATATAATGAGGACATACACACTTTATATTTTCATTTAGTGCAGTCCAAGGTTCAATTTTGAAATCTTTTCCCTTCACTGAGTGTTTCTTAGACACATGATGAACTGCGCAAAACACGGCATGAACTAAAATCAAAAGAAATGTGTCATGCACAAAACGCTCACTGAGAACGCTCATTAGTAAACACTGATACAAATATTACCCACCAGCAAAATGTTTTTGAAATTAGAAATTAAGTGGAGGATAACAAATCTACTTTATTTGACTGTGACATTTAATCTGAACTGTGATGAACTCTGTGAAAAAAAGATTATATTTTAGTGTAAGCACAAAACTGTATAGTCAGGTGGGCAGCCCCCCACAGGAGGCCACAGAGACGTGCTGTAAAGACACCCACGGATATAACAGCATAATGAGAACCACAGCTGACACACAGAGACAAGTGTCTTCTGCAGAAGATGTTTGCCATGACACAAGACAAGAGTGCAGAAAATCCCAAGGTGACGGTTTTGTATGTTTTGTATTTGTAAATAATGCAGATGCGTGCACAAGCATAAAACTACCACGTGTTGTTTTTTTTTCGCTCTCTGGAGCCGGAGATTTCAGACGCAATTTCATATCAGCTTTGCAACTCTACACTGGCTTCATGGATCTCATAGCGACATCTTTAATAACTACAATCAGGATGCGCTTCTGATTAAATATTATAATCCTGTTTGATTTCAAATGCAGCCAGCGTCGTGCCAGGGTTACCAGGGAGGTGAGATAAGCAGAGCCGTCAGTGGTGCCTGGTTAGCTGATCCAAAAAGAATGCTTTGCTCTAACCTCTGTGTTGTTCTCGTTAAACCTCCCCTTAAGCCTATAAGCACCACCCAACGTGAGGGAGAGAGTCAAAGAAGACACATTTATGTGGAGGTGACAAATATACTGTATATATCAAAACCAAAATACACCAAGGCTGTTAGAATATTTTCATTTCATTTTGTGTCACCTAGCTTGGTGTTCTCTGGTTCGCGTCCTCCGCATTATGTTTATGTTCTCTCTATAAGGAAAACATAAAGTTACTGAAATCCTTTGGGGAAGACTGCAAGACAACAGTTGGTGTTTTATTCCCTGAAGGACTGAGATTTAGAGCTGTTTGCCTGTGAAAATGCAATAAATAACTGACATGACAGTTGTGAAGTTTTCATCATGGCCCCAGAGCTTTGAGAGTCCTTGACGGCTTTTTGCTATATCACTACTGGCAAGGTGACACAATGGATAATCTCACTTCCGTCACATAGACCGCAGCACATTTGCGCCTGTGGAAAATTCATGTGCACTTTACAGGGCTTTCTGGTTGAGCTGGTACATGGTCTTCACACCCACTTTCCCCTCTGTTCTAGGGTTCCTAGAAGAGGCAACTGATTCTAGCAAAAAAAAAAATTACGATTTTCTAGGAATGGCATCATCATCTTTATAATCTCTTTTTCCGTGCATCTGGACACTTGTATCAACATGTACCCTGTGACTATCAGCTCCCTTTTCTGTTTGTCCGACAGACATATAGCTGTTTAAAGCAATACTTTGACATTTGCTTCACTCTTACCAGGAGTTAGATAAAAAACATCAATAGCACTCTCATGTCTAAAAAAAAAAAAAAAAAAAAGCTGGAGCGGGTAGCAGGAGTGAAAAAGCCAAACAAGCACAGTCCAAAGGTAATAAAATGTGTGTAAAGGCATCTCTTAAACTCAGTGTTTTCTAAGGATTAAATTAAAAAGGTGTAATTTGTCAATTCCTAAGTGTAAAAAAAGACCATTTACTGTTTAATTGGGGTCAGTTTTTGTATAGATTAAAGAAACAAAATATAAGATGTTGATAAGAAGCTTTAGATTTACAAGTTTTAGCAATCAGATGTTATGTAGTGTTGTCGTGTTACATTGGGACAGAGCCAGCTATCTGTTTCCAGTCATTAATCAGCATATTTCTTAAAAACAAACATCAAACTACTGCTTTAAATGGCATCTGGCAGTGCAGCAAATCTCTGCTTTCATGTCTCACCACTGTTACTTCACAGGAGTGTCAAGGAAATACCTCAAAAATACGAGCACACAAGATTATTTTTTCTCAACTCTGCAAAAATCCCCTCATAAAGTACCATACGTATGCTAAAATGAAAAAAAAAAGTACAATCTTAAGTTCACCTATTTACCATTTCCTGTTAAATTGACTGTTGACAGCTGAAGCCTCACCTGTAGGTTTGCTGGAGGCAGGTTGGGTATAAGTGAGGACTTGTCATTTAAACCTTAAACGATGATGAGTGAATCATCCTGAATGTCGACATTGTGGAATCCCGGTAGCTTCTCTTTCTCTTTCCCGCCTCCACTATTTGCTTCTGCCTCCCTGCCATTTCTGATTTTTCATTCCTGCTCTTCTACAACGTCAGCTGTCGCCCTTTCTAGGTTTCTCAACCGTGACCTTCATGTTCTTGTCCTCTACTTTTAAATAACTGCGACAATAAGGGTCCTGTCTCTAAGACTTAGCGCTATCTCTACTTCTCGGTTTAAATTTAACATATTTTATTGGGAGAGTTGCCTAAAGACACAAAGCGGACATAACAGAACAGCTTATGGTAACGCTGCAGTCCGACTGTTTTATCTGATCTGTAATGATTCTACAAATGAATCTCATCTCTCTTTGGACTCATCATCTTGACGCCTGATGCTGCTGTACATGTAATCTTTTTAAAATAGGAACAAAAATCTGGTGTGAGTGACACTTTCCTAACTAAAACGCTTTATACATGTCAACTTCCAGTAAAACCTCCAAAGAAGTTCATCTGAGCTCGCGGACTACAGAAATGTGGGTTGGTTCTGCGAGAGTGTGATAAGGTTATGATCAACACAGCTAGTCGTTTTTTTTTTTTTTTTTTTTTTTTGCAAGCATACAGTATGAGACTGGTGCTACCAGCAGGAGGGTAAACACACTTAAAAACACACAGAGAAGCACATGTTGTGATGTGTGTCAAAATGTAACGTTAGGGGCTGCCGCATGCTCAAAGGCATCTTCGTGCAAAGTAATGTAAGTGACTCATGATTTGTGGGGAAAGGGAGGCACAGAAGGCTGTGACGTAAAGCTACCGCGATTCCAAGCTGATTTTACTGCAGTCTCAAATTTAGATTCCAAAAAAAAAAAAAAAGAAAAAAGTCCTCTCTTTCTCTTTTGCTTACATTTTGCTTATCTCGACAGATCTCATCTCAAAGTACTACTCTATTTCCTTGCCTTTCAGATTAAAAACTTCACTTTTGCACAGCAGTTAATAATATGATTTGGTAGCCATGTAACTTACAGAATGAGTTCCCTGAGCTCTGTGCTCCAAGGAATAAATGTTTAAAATTTACTTGGAGTACATAAAGGGCACATGAAAAAAAGCAGCATTGGAGTTATAGAGAAACTGCAGCTTTATGTTTTCTGCTGTTTCAGTGGTATTGAATTTAATAGTAGATTATGCCATATAGAAACCCCTTTGCGAGGAACAGTGTGTTTTCCACCCTGAAGGGTTTTGTCTTGCCCACCCCAGTGCGACCCCCTACTGGGCTCTGCAGGCATTCAGCTCAACTGAGACTCTCGTCTGCCTAAGCCGCATCAGGCAACATGCACACAACAATTCAGACAAAAAAGAAGAAAACAGTCCCCTCCTTCCCTTCACATGTGGTGGCAGCGGTCAGTGACAAGACAGAGTGTCTCTATTAGTATCAAAGTGGCTCTGTCTGCCATAACAGATGGGTTTGCTTCCTCCAAGGTGGGCAAAGTGATTTACTCTTTCTCTCTACTGTACTTTGCCATATCTAATTGGACTGACTGTGGCCAGGAAGCCAGCCAGTAAATCATGTCACTATCATGTATTTATAGATGAGGTCATGTAACACTAGTGCTGATGGCTGCTACATAACATCTATATATGACATCTGTTACTGTGCCAGCTGCTGGCAGGATGCCCAAAAAATGTGATGGACACCGCAGTGAGATGATTATATGAAGACAAGGAGGAAGCAAGAAAATGTGAGAAGCAGAGACAATGACAACAGGAAGCAAAATTGTGATTATTATCGAACAGATCAATATCCTCAGACACATTGGTTTGGCTCTCATTGTGATGTGATGTTACAATGAATGTACATGCTGACAATCCCAGCCCCAGTGTACTTAAAGAAATGAAAAATCTTAAGGGATGACAGCCAAGTGCAAAATCACATTTTCACCCTAGCTGTGGCTCAGCTTCACTACTCTAGCATTGCTGACACCAGAGTTATAGTGCAGGGAACTACTCTGGACAGTGCGATGGTAACAGGGCTCGCCACAAATAGGGAAGACGCATTCCTTGCGTTCCTGTGATTCTACGTGGTTGACTTTCTGGCGTCGATATCTGGAACAGAAATTCCTAAATGTACGACTCCCTGGAGAGCTGGACTTCCTCTGCGTAATATGAGTTAAACAAAAACTTCCAGGGATGTTCTTGCAGGTCATTGGGTGACAGAAATGGGAGGATGAAGTTCAGTAGACACAGTAAATTAGAGTTCAATGTCACATCTACATTTGTCATCCTAGAGAACCAAATCTCAAGTGTGATTTTCTTTTTTAAGATTATTTTTTTGGGGCTTTTTATGCCTTTAATGATAGGACAGCTGAAGATAGACAAGAAGCAGAGAGAGAGGGAGTAAAGGCAGTTCGATGCGGGATTCGAACCGGAACCAGCTGCAGCGAGGTCTGTAGAATCCACACACGGGGCGGCCGCTTAACCCACTACACTACCAACCGCCCCTCGAGTGTGATTTTCAGCAGATGTTATGCAACAAACACAAGGTCTGAGCACACATAATAATGAAGTACAAAAAGAAGTCAAACTTTTGTCCTGAAATCATGCATAATTAAAATTAAACAGCCACCTGCAGAATTCAAGAAATAAAACCAACATTTTTTTCTCTCTGACGTCTTCTCAGTGAGGCCGGGTTATAGGACAATGAAGGACTCGGTAATAAAAAAAGTAATTGCATTAGCTTGATGGCTTTTATGAGCACTGCTGGTTGTAGTATTCCAAAGGGAAATCTCTAAAGAAGGTGCACAGTGGTGCCTGGAAAACCCAGTGCTATCAAATACAGAGAAGGTCTATGTGTATTCTGCTTGTGTCTGTATATACTGCATATATTGCCATTTATGAGACATAGACTGTGATATGTATCTCTGGTATGTGTATGACTATTTCATGCGTGTCAAAAAAATGTTCTTTATCTCATAGATTCCAATTGAATATACGGATAGTGTCTCTATGGTGCTGTATGAATGATCAGTTGTACACCTGGCTGTGAGTGTTCCTCTTTGGAGCTTTAGTGGACAGGGTGCTGCTGCTACTGTCACCACTATGCGGGCCAGAGATACTAGGTGATGTGTCCCTTTTTTTAGAAACCATAAAAGAAGCTCTGCATGCTATTAAGCATGCATCAATGCACACCTTTTTATTGGCTTTAAGAGGGGGACATAGGAGCCACAGTGCCGTTAACCTGTGTTCTCAATCTCTTTGAAATGAACAAGCTCCAAGGTAACTTGAGTTCGCAAAGTCATTTCACGGTCATATTGTCCTGCTACTCCTCTCCTTTCAGCTCCCGAGGGAGGATTCTGTCCAAAATCTTGTAAACCTAAATAACTTCTTGGACTAACACTCCAACTCTGGCTAACTTATGGGAGTCTGGTGCCTGTCACAGTAGACACAGGCTGACTTGTGGTCAAGAGTTCATGCTGCGAGAAAAACAGCCCTGAACTGCTAAATACAAGGAGGTAGAGACCATTTTTTCAAATGTATAAGCTATACAGATTTTGTATTCTGTGTCAAAAACAACTGTTGCATATAAAAAACAGATTGACAGATTTTATTTTCTGGTGCAGCTCTGATATAGACATTTTTGGAACATAATAATCACTGTCGAGTAATTAGAAATGGAAAGACCTTCAGAAACCTTTCTCCTGTTTCTTAAACTAATACTTAACGATGCAAGTGCAACAAATGTAACTGCGTAAATTATAAATTCAAAATAAATTTAAAACTGCACACTGGCATACTTATGAGAACATTAAAAACACAACATCATGCCATTTAAGAAATCACAAAAACAAATCTGTAGGGTACAAAATGTACTCTACAGGCGATCACTTGTTTTAGATGTGCCTGCGTATTACTGTATATGCAGCACTTTGCTGGCTTTCTATGCTACATCCTGTATATGTCAGTGTCATTGTGTTGGATGATAGTGCTCTCTGTTGTCTGTGTGAAAGTGAATGTGCAAACCAGAGATTCATGGGAATGGAATGCACTGAAGTACATTTCTGTCCAAGGCAGCTGTGTCTGAGGCAGAGCGAGATGTTGGGGAACAGTGTGGGAGACTGAAATTCTCCTCAGTAGCCAAAACAACACACACATGCTTAGAAATCCATTTGTAGGAGTTTACTTTCCCCTCAAGATAAGGAGTTGATATACTTACTCACTGGGACAGTGATGAGGTAAAAATCAAGGTTGGGAATAACTTTTTGTTATGATATATTATAAAGCAACCTAACAAAAACATCCTACTAAAACATCTTACTGCTACTTTCTCCGTCATTTCTCCCTTTTCAACTTTTCATTTGGCTGTCTCCTGCTGTTATAATAATGAAATAATGGCTGCCCATGGAGAGATCTAGGGATAACAATGAAAACAGTTGGGTGTTTTTTAGAAAGGAATTCATCAGCTTACCTGCCAATATTCCCTTTTGATCAACTCCCATATTTCACTTGATTTCTCTCCTGACTCTTGTGAATTTGAACTAACTGACTGACTGGTGGGATTGCTTCAGCTGGTTGAAATGTGTTGTCTTGTTAAAGTGAAAGAAACGCAGCTTCAGAGACATGAAAGAGAAAAAAAACATGAAACAATTTTGGAGACGATGTTCAACCAAGTGTGATTGTAAGGACATAGCCAAGATTGGTTTTGGTCAATTGCTGCTCTTAACACTCGGTGTCATTGAATTCTTCAGCTCTGTGCTGAAAGGAGATGATGCGTTTTACATTTCAAGCAGTTACAACAGTCAAGCTGCTAAAAAGGAAACCAGCTGTCTTGGAGCCAGGACTGAAGAGGACACTGCCTTCAAAAAATGAAAAAGCACCCTATAATCAGAATGTATGATAAGAAGTGACTTTCACCCAGTGGAACGTATTTCTGAGTCAAAAATCTATCAAAGCTCTGACAGATGATGTAAATGAGGCTTGTCTTTTTTTAATCAGTTATCAGCTGCAGTCTGTGGTTCAGTCTTGTATCGACATTGAATTCAAAACACCTGATAAGAAAGATAAGACTTTTTTTTTATTTTATAACCTCATATGACACCTCAGTATAGAGTTCCTATCAATGAATGTCAAGATGAACAAAGCAAGCGAGGTAAATGTGTTAGAGCTAAAACTTCATTTCAATCCTTCACACCTAGTGATGTTTCCATAAATAAAGCAGGTTTAGAGTTGGCTAGCCTCTGGCGCTACCTTTTTCTGGTGTGACCAAATCTGATCTGTAAATGCAACACTGATATATTACCATCTTATAAAGCTCATATAAAGTTTGTGCTATCAAATCGTTGTCAATATATGTATCTAGCAGACATGGAGCAGCATTAGCATTATCTTGAATCCTTTTAGCTCTGTTTTGGTCTCCACTAAATGTAGCTGTCAATTGCTCCACTATGATCACAAACGAGTCACTTACTCTACAGGTCGGCTGTTTGGTGCTGGCCAGGTAAACAACAGTGATGGGAGTGTAAGAGTGAACCAAAATAAGTTGGGGGCCATAAAACCAAAACAATGGGCTGAAAGACACATAAGAGCTGAGGGGGAAGTACAGAGTCAGGTGATAGTATCTAGTTATCTGTGGGTTTGCCACTGTAAGTGACACATAGTACTACACTAAATAGTACTTTCATCTTTTGTTAATAATTGTTAAAAAATATTGCAGATTGCAGAGTGGAGATTAATTCTGAGAGGGCACTAATTATACTTATACTATTATATTTAAATGACCCAGTTGTTATGGGCTAAATATGCAGTACAATTGCTTGAAATTGATTCTTCAACATTTAGATAAGACAGATGATTCATCGCTCAAAAGTATTATTAAACTATGGTTATTGTTCCCTGGGTGCAGCTCAGTGTCTGGGCTATTTTAGGTTTGTGGATGAATCAGAGGTCCCCGTTGTCCTCAAGCCA
Source organism: Larimichthys crocea (assembly GCF_000972845.2). Lineage (NCBI taxonomy): Eukaryota > Metazoa > Chordata > Actinopteri > Sciaenidae > Larimichthys > Larimichthys crocea. The sequence continues at coordinate 28,896,512 of NC_040011.1, forward strand.
GTGAAGACGTGCTGTTCATCTCACACGGGTGTCATTAGTTTAAACTAAGTGTCTTCCCAGTGGCGACACACTGTTCCTGCCTGGCAGCCTCACAACAGGACGAAGAACTTAGCACGCACACAGCACACACAGAAAGGAAGCGTGTGCACAAACAAAGACTGCAAAGGAGAAAACAGACTTTGTGGGTATTGCATGCACATGCAGACATGTATACTTCTGTGCTGCATGGGATAAAAAGTCATTATATATAATGTTGTTATATAGAGCATAACAACATTAGGGAAAGAAGAACTAGAGGGAAAGACGAACCCAGGCACCTGTGATTTATCCTTTTGACTAATAAAATTTGTCTACTAAAAAAAGTTTGATTACAATTTGTGGATTTTATTGAGCCTTTACAATTTTTAGAGACAATGACATGTAATTTCTAAATCAAGCCTCCTCGTAGAATTGATAGACTGCATGTATCATCAGTTTCCTCAAACAGAGCCCCCTCCTTTCCCCTGTGCCACGGATTGTTGCAGATTAATACTAGGAAGTTCTTACTCATCATATTGCAGGCATTAATGTGGCACTAGTATATGAAAGACTGAGATCAAAATTCTTGGAAGCCCTTGGAAAATAACATCAGTATAGCAAGATGAGTTTCCACAGTTGATTAATGTGTAAATCCTCTTATGTTGTGGCGTGTAGCTGCCAGCTATCTGACTAAAATACATAAATAGCAAGGAATTTATGATCTGCCATGCATCATGACACACCAAGTAGTATATATATGCGAATACATCTACTGTATAAAAAAAAAATCGCACTGACACTGACATCCACTGTAAGTTTATGTGTTAGAAACCACAAAGATCCAAAACTTTTATTTATCATCTGCTTACTTAAAATGATTTTCCCTGAGTGTCAAATGTGTCAGAGGCTCCGCAAAGCTTTGCTATGTTGGCAGCTTTTTACAGCTTTACACTAAAATACACACAGCACAAGCCTTCAAGTGCCTGAATTCCAGATTTAAGCCTTGTAAAAAAGCAAAGAAGAGGTGGCAAAAAAGACAGGATGGAAAATCTGGGGATACAGCCTGAGGATGACTGTCCTAAATATTCCGTGCTGATATTTAGGATCATCAGTGTTTTTGAAGTTGACCATTTTCATGCTAAAAATATCCAAGCAGTGTTTACACAGGAATGTTATCCTTGGGAGTGTGACAAATCACCTAAAACAATATTTAGTCTATGAGACACTAGAACTCCAGAGATAAGAAAGTTATTTAAGGTTTGCAGACCAAGCACATAGTCGGAAAGACTGTGGGACAAATTGGATCATTAAACGAAGAAGCTATTCAAAATTTATGTTTAGCGAATAGGTAAATTATTAAGTACAACTTACAAAGAAAATACAGTTTAATTGCTGACTTTACAGTCTTTATGTAGCTGTAGTCAGCCATGAATCATCATGAATGACACCTTATGCACTGGAGGAGTGCACTCAGAATGTACTATAGTTCATCCTATAGCAGTAAGAGTAGCTACCTGAACTGAACTGAACTGAACAACAGTGATCCAGCTCCCACTCCTCACCTCCCGCCCACGTGAAACCTGCTGTCACTTGATGGAAGAAGAAGTGTGCGAAGGCAACGATGGATAATGGATAAATGGGAATGGATAAATTTGTATATCCCTCTCCAACATACACACAAAACCCAGGGATGAGTAATGTCAGTTATATCCCGCTTTCTGCTTTGCATTGTATCACTGCTGACACCAAAGCTCTTAAAAGCTTTCCATTTTCTTTCTGCATAAATTGTGCATATGTATGATGCAGAGGCTGTTCTGCGATTTGATAAGGTTCTTTTTTTTTTTTTTTTCATGACCCACTAAATTTTATGATGGGCTGGCGTGACATATTTTCACAACACATGCATGATGCATTGACAGGGGTAAGTATACGCACTCACTCATTCACGAACACACACACACATTCATGCAGACTTCCTGACAGGCACGTTAAAGCGCGTAGACAGAGAACTGCCGCACACACAGACACTAAAAGCTTTCTACATCTTTGGTGGTTCCGTCAGCGTGACTAAGTGTGTTCCATCTCACACTGTTCTCCAGATAGAACCATGATTTCCCTTGGCATCACACACTCAGCTCCCAATCATTCCACACATGTCAGACCTAATAGCATCTGCTTCAACACACATGCACACCCACATGTGCTCGCAACCACACACACACACACACCTGTAAATACTGCACACATATTTGAAGGCAATCATATACCCTCCCACACATAAACACACTGGAGGGCTGTGAGTCTCCCTCTCTCTCTCTCTGCTGCTGCTGCAGTGTATGTAGGTTTGTGGGTGACTGCGGGTGGAGTGGAGGGGTGTTACCTAAAAACAAGACAGACTGGCCAAGGGCCAAACTCGGGAGAAGGAAGAGAGAGAGAGAGAAACACAGAGTGACAGTAAACAGGTGGGAAGGATGATGTTTGTGTGCCTGTATGCAAAACAGAGAAATGACAGGAATATGGTGACAGAGAGGGTCTGTGTATGAGGGGAAAAGAATGAGAAAAATATGTGTATGTGTAGGAGAAAGAAAGAGCTGGGAGTGCATGAAGGATTCAGCCTGGTCAGAGTACTTGACTTTGCACCCTTTTAACTTCCTTTTAAAACCATAGCTGTAAGTGTTTGGTGTCCAGTCAGATTAGGTGAGTTTAACCCCTTTTTGTGTATTAGCCTTTGTAAAAACAGTGCAAAAAAGTGCAAATGAGTTTGTGGGCGTGGGTGTGATTAAATGCACGTAAACTTGTGCGTCTGTGTGTGCGCTCACGCACAAGCTCGCCTCTGGATTTAGCGGAGCAAATGGGTGTAAACACAGCAGGAGCAGAGTCAGCAGCAGGAGCAGACATGATGCACAGAAAAGAGTTAGACAGTGCCTTAAGGAGCTTAGATGGGGGAAGCAGGAGACGTGAAGGGTGAGGAGGAGAGGGAGGGCAAAGGAAGAAAACTGCGAGGATAAAGGGAAAGAAGCCGGGCTGGAGGGGCTGAAGGAAATGAAGAGAGGGGAGAGTTTGAGAGCAGAAAGAGGGGAGCAGGTGGTGGTGTCAGTATGCTGCGACTTGCTTCTTCCAAAAACGGAATTAATCCAATAATCACTTGGATGTGTTTTGAATATTTCTTCAATATTCCCATGTACATAATAGACCCTCATCTGGTATATGTGTCAAGACCTCAGAGACACAGAGTGACAAATCCTGTTGCTGTAGGGTTAGTGCACGTGACGCCACAGAGTGTTGGAGATCCAGAGCCTTTAAATTTATCTGCCACTTATTTCAAGTGTCGCTCTGAGTGTCACAAATGTCAGCCACTCTGCTATAGGCTTTGCCTCCATGTCAGCTCATTAGCACTTGACGCTAAAGCAGACACACTTCAAACCATCCAGAGCCTGAGAGTTACTAAATTAACTGCCAGTAATGCAAAAGAGAACAGGAAGACTTCTTATCCTTGTGACTGGATCCATCTATCACCATTTCTCCAGTTCCATCATTGTCTTTGCCCTTTCTACTTCTTTTGGCTTCTCCCTTACTACTTATTTTCATGCAGGAGTTAAACACAGACGCATACACCGGCGCACAAAAAGAGAACACTGACACATAACGAACGACAAAATGGAGTAAAACTGCAAATATGACGATGTGAATGACCAAGATACTGTAAAGGCTGACAAGCCCTTAGTTACCATAAGAATTTATGGATAAATGAATGAATGAGTCATTAGCTTTCTTATCTGAAGTTATATAAAAAGATCGATACCACTCTCATGTCTGTTAACGGGAATACAGCTAGCCTGGCTCTGTCCGAATCTATCAAAATCAGTCTACCATCGCCTCTTATGCACACCAATCAACGCTTCATCTCATTTGTTTGTTACGTACAAAGGCTTAAGTGTAAAAATCAACAATTAACTGTTTTATGATAAGTTATGTCCAAAACTGTTTCTTGGCCAACTTGCGATGTGACTGCTGGTTGCCTGGAAGTCTAAAGCTATAGGAGCTAAGATAACTGATTGCTGGCTACATATTTACTGCACAGATGTGGGAGCAATATTTGTGTCTAACTATCAGCAAGAATAAACTTACTCTACTTACTTACTTGCTATTGAAAATGTAAGTGCCAACATAAATGGAAACACAAAAATGACTTTTTTTTTTATGAATTTGGAGGGCAAACAACACCAGCCATGCATGTCACGCTCAGTTACAATCTCACTTAAAATCTCCCAGGATTGGCAGCTGGACTTGCCCTCCTTGCAAGACACACTTATTTTATCTCTTGTAGGTTTAGCATATCAGCATCCTGTATCAAAGCCTATTCACCTCACCAAGTCAGCCATGACTGGAGGTGAATGTTTTCACCATCCTGTGTTACATCACACATGAAAGACTAAAATCCTGTGCTGAGTGCATACAATAGACAATTCGGCTTCTTAATTTTGACTGCACAGCTTTTGTGAGGGAATGTCAAGGTTGCCTCTAAATTACACTCTAATGATCCTGTGATGCACACTTCCAAAGCAGCAGGTGATGAAACATTCACTACTTCGACAAAATATAACTTCGCTGGAAGTGGTTTCAATGCATCTGATTGTGTAAAAACAAATAAAAATCTAGAGGATAGTGCCTTTAAGCTGCAGTCTTTTGGAAAATATCAAAGTAAAGTACTATTACCATGGTCTGCCAATTATAAGACACCAATGTCGTTGCTACTGAGCAAAGAGCTCTGCTTAACAGCTGCCTGGGGAATTTCACTCACTTTCCTGCAGTTTCAGCTGTGCCACATTCTGTCTTTTAACAGTGCTAGCACTTGTTGGCATTTTCTCTACTGAAAAATACCCTCCTTGCCCAAGGGAAGCTTACCTTTCCCTTAATGTGTGAGAAATCATTTAGTGACAGAGTAGCTCCCAGCATACAGTACACAGCAGACAGAGGAAATAACGAGGAGAGTAATCCAGAGGTCAAAGATCAAATGGAGAGCGGCAGGGGTCAAACAGAGGTAACTAAGTGCAATTATTTAGTGCCACTGACCAGTTGCCAATTAGGAGAATTACTGTAGTTGGAGCACAGAAGTCAATATTAGCATTAGTTACATATGACTGAAACTCAGCCAGGAGTGTTTCAATGAATATCAGTCGTAGACAGAAACAGAGGATTGCACACACACACACACACACACACACACACACACACACACACACACACACACACACACACACACACACACACACACACACACACCCTGTTTGACCTACATCTTCCATTATCAGTTACAGGACTTCCTCTCGTCTGCTATGCCATGAGTGAGAAGAAGATTATAAGTTAGCTGCCACTGCCACTGGTGAGCTGAGCTGGAGCTTGGGCTGGGGCTGGTCTCCTCCCAGATTTGGGATAGATTGGGGATTTCAAAGTCAGGAAAGTTCAAAGCCTTGGCTAGGGAACGTTCAAAAGAACCACAGCCAGTCATGAAGTGCAGCAGAGGAAGGGAGGGGGGGAGAGCTAGCTACTTACTGTAACTCTCCCACAGTCTGCAGAGAATGTGGTGGCAGAAAGAGGAGGGGCGGTGTGTGCGTAAGAAAAATGGTAAATGCTCGTGAAAATACTGCACGCTCTTGTGGGTTAAGTTGATGAGTTGCCTGAGCAGGTGGAATTTTGCTGACATGTCGGTGCAAAGCTGAAAGTGAGAGCCAAAATGTTGGTAGCACAAATCATCAATAAAACAGACATTACTGCAGCTGTTGTGTTGTTGTGAATTTTTTTGTTTCATTTTAAATTCTTAAAACAATGAAACGTCACTAACACTTTTGAATTGTTGAGCGACAAAAATGTACTTCAGAAATAGAACATAAACCTACAAACATGCACCTTTCTACAGATGAAACTGCCAGTTGTAGTGCCTTCTCAGGTGTCCATTCCTCTCTGAGCTACACAATGGCATTCATGTGACACAATCAAACAACGGCAACACCCTCACACCCTGCTTCTTGGTCTATTTGATGCCTTATTATATCCGACATAATATTACAGTACATTAAGTCATGCATCATGTGCACAATACAGACAGACGCAGCATCTGTAGCATACACCCATCATATCATCAGATAGTAAAGTTATCTCTACCAGACTACAGGGCAAATACCAGAGCTTGTTGAATACCATCGAAAATTCATGTCTGGGCATTACGTGAATTCAGTATCTTAACAAGCACCGATTAAAATGTACTGCTTTTATTTTTTTATTTTGCTGACTCTGCTGTCACACATTAGAGAAAACTAAGCGAATCAAAAAGTATTTGTTATTATTACTATCACATTGTTCCCCTGTGTACTCATTTTGCTCCAGCACCTCTGGTACACAGAATTATTCGGTTAGTTCCTGATCAGAGGATGCAATTTTGGCAGTGATATGTGTATTTTTTTCCAGTTGTTTTCTACAGGCAGTGAGCTTTTTGTGTGCTCCTGATGCACCATGAATGCTGCACGTTTTTTTTGTTTGTTGTTGTTTTTTAAGGAGCCTTGAACGCCTCAAGCTGAAAAAGCTTTAACTCAAGAAGAAAAAGTTGTGAAATTGCGAATTCTGGGTGTTAACAAAGTTGCTTGGAAATAATAATCATAGAGGACAAACTAGTGGTAGCTATTGCTGGAACAGAAAACAGCAGAAAATATAGTGTTGATGTTAAAACAAATAACCTACCACAATACCACAAAACAAATGCTGAGACACTTGGCAGATTGAAAGGACTGCCTGTACTTGATGGTTGTGTTTGTGATGCTACAGTAGGCCTAATCATTGACAATATATTGTCAAACTATCCCTGACTCATTCTAAAATAAGCCTTAAACCAGCCATCATCCAGGAGAAGCTCTTGGAACTGCTGATGGTACTCCCCATGATTTTCTGGTCTCATTTACCCACACAGATCTCTGTTTCCCTGTGTCCAACATACGATTTTGAAAGCAGCCTCTCACCCTCAATCACAGCCAAAGAATGCGTCTTCAATCTGTCCATGTGAGTTTACTTCACGGCAAAATCATGCTTAGACTAAGGAAAGGTGATTCTGTGGTTGCCTAGCAACAATAAAGTAGAACGCACCATACCACATTGCCTTTTTTTTTTTGAAAAATTGCAGGCTCAAACCAAAAGGCTTCGCGCTGTCTGATAAGGGCTTTGATTCGGTTTGTTGCAGCAATAAGGATCCTCATTTGCAGCATAACTTGTCACACAGTGCAGCACAATGTGCTGTGTTCTTCTACGCCAGTAAACAGCGAGTATTACAACTTAAATATGCTATAAACTCGACTTGTTTTCGTGTAAAATCAGCTGCACTGCAAACTACAATAATGTCTCTTTTTCATGTTGTATCCATAAATAGTATATACATAGACAAAAGACAGACACACTTGTGGTAAAAAAATAAATAAATAAATTTAGGCCAGCAGATGCAGTTGGCTGCTTTAGGTCTTTAGTGATGGAATTAGCTCCAGCTAGAGCCTCTCTCTCTGTTGTTTTTCACCCTGATTCAGCAGTCCTGGACTTTACACAGAGCCAGTGAAAGCTCAGTGGCCAGAGGGAATGCCAGCTCATCGACTATTATAATGACGGCCTCCCTATTGCTCTCCGCCTCTCTCTGCCCTTCTTACCAGCACACCATCCCAATTGTCTCTTTCTCTCTCTCTCTCACTCTTTCTGTTTGTAATCTGTCTTTCTGTCCTTCTTGCTGAATAAAGGCTGGCTGTGAGTGTGCATGATGCAACTGTGGCATTACTGAAAGTTCACAGTCAACAGAAACACGCAGAATGAACATCCCAAAGGTAGGAATGGATGGATTAAAGGTTTTGATGTATGGCAAACTGCAAACAAAGATATCATAATCAATGTAGCAGGCTATAATATGAGAACCTCTTTGTGAGCTTCAAAGCTCAACAGTAATTCATCAGTCTTTTTAAAACCAAATCTTCCAGATGGTGACTCGGTTCAGTCACACAGAAGTCAAACAACACAAAATAGGAGCAGTACTCAGGAACTGTTGCTGATATGACTTTATCACATGCTTTATAAACTGCAAAGGACGTGGAAGACTAACCTTGAGTTTATCAAAGCGTTCAGTCAGTGAGGAGACCTGGTGCTCTCGGTGGCGGCCCACCAGCTTGCAGAGGGCACAAATGAGCTGGTCATCCACCAAGCAGTACATGTTGACCTTCTCGTTTTCATGCTCCAGGCAGGTCAGGCCACGGATGTGAGTGTCAGGCACCGGCTCCACCAGACGGTGGCTGGTGAACGGTTTCTTGTTAGGGTGTGTTGCACGCAGGCAGCGGTCGCAGTATGAAACCTCACACGTCACACATGTCTTGACAGCCTCACGCGGTGGATCCTGCTCACAGAACTGGCAGCTGATGCGTGGATCCATTTTAGCAACGACAGCTGGGCTGTGGTTTGCGTTGGTGTGGTTGGTGTGATTGGTGTGGTTGGCGTGCGGGTGGGAGTGGCTGGAAGTGGCCGGGCTGCCACGGGCACTGCTTCCACTTGTGCCACCACCACCACCGCCGCCAATAGTTCCAGCTATTGTACCGCTAATGGTGGCGGTGTAGGGCCGCTGCGGCTGCAGACGCCGGCTCTCGGTGGGGGAGTTGGGGCCACTGAGGGAGGCCTTTTGAAAGCGGTCAATGATGTTCTGCAGCGTCACATTGCGCTTAAGGCCCTCCAGGCCGCGGTGATTCAGCGTGATGACGTAACGACAGGTGGGGCACTGAAAGGCCGAAATGGACTCGAGGGGCTTGCTGGTGGAGCAGTGAGACACCAGGATGCGGTGAGCACAGTTAAAACACAGGCTGTGGGCGCAGGGCAAGAGCAGAGGATCTTCAAATAACTCCAGGCAGATCGGGCAGGTCAGCTCAGACTCCAGTGTTTCCATCTTCAGTTAAACCACTCTAAAGGTGACATCAAATCCCACAGAAGCTGGCCAAGTACCTGCATGAAGAAGAAAAAGATGTGTCAATATTTGCAGTTACAAATAAAATAGGCTCTAATTGGGAGCCTCAGTTTTACTGTTTGTTATTGAACGGACAGCACAAAGTGTACGCAATTCATCAATTTGCCCATTCACCCATTTCTGATTTTAACTGAATCAGTCATGAGATATCGACATCAATGGTTAAACGGACTGGCCTGTGCAGATTCAGCAAAAAAAAAAAAATCACCAACACACACACATTTTCTGGCACTATTATATATCATCTGCTCAGCTTGTTCAACTCCATCCTTGTTGCAGCCTTTAACACATCATTCCTCCTGCAGAGCTGTACGAGAGAGAGAAAGAGAGAGAGAGGAATGACTCCACAAACAGTGAGGAAAAAGATAGACATTGGCTGACTGGTAGGGAAGAAGTAAAATCAATGGAGTGAAGAAAATAACAGAAAAGAGGAGAGACAGATGCACCGCAGCAGAGGAGGACAGAGAAAGAGGAACTTGTGAAACAGAGGACCTTTGCACAGCACCCTGACAAACTCTTACATGGTTCAACTCTTCATTCATCCTTCTACTTCCACATTGCTTTCTCTGGCTCAGCACTGACTTTGGCTATTTTCTTTTTTTATCACTTCTGTGGTAAGATCAGCTTTCATGAAAGCATGATCCCAGCAACATGTGGGACAGTAAAAGCAGGGTCTGAGCTAAATAAGAAAATTGATATCGAATCCTCCCCCTCTTTCTCCAAGCCCTCCAAATCTCAGCACCTCTCAACCTGCATATCATGCTGTCTCCCATGGGTGGCCTTAAAACCACTGACATGCGAAATCACCAATAACCCTCCCACACTGATTTAGTGCAGCTCGTGGTGGCTCTCTATCTTTTAAAAGAAACAAAGCAGACACCGTGAAACTGCAGTATTAAACTGGATGACCCCCAGATAGCTGACAGTGACAATTTCATTAGGTGAGGTTGTTACTGATGTGACTGTCCTCGTCTGCTGCTGTGCAAGTCATGCAGGATTTACTGATGACTGGGTTTTAGTGGTTATGACTAATCAAATGTACTTCAGCTTTGGGGCAGGGTTTAAACTCTTGAGTGACCTATCTGAAGCTTGTAAAGGTGACTGCGTTCAGACACTAAATAAACAGGTGTATAGTCACAAGTGAAAACACGTAATCAAGAATAGGGCTTAAGCTAAAGACACTTAGACTTCCATAAAGGTTCAAAGCTATGATTTAAAAGTGAGAAAGTGCGGGTCATGAAATTGGTATTTATCAGTAAGTCTGTCCAGTAACTGATCCTTCAGCCTCCTATTTTTTCAACTGAACCTCAGGTATTGTTACAAGGCACGGACACAGGACTCAACTGCAGGACTCGGGAGGCAGATACAGGAGGTAACCAGTCTTTAATTACCATCCATGGTTCGGTACATGGGAGATCAGTCAGGTAAGGCAAACAAACAATCCAAAGGAGTAAGGCAAAGGCAGGGTCCAAAAACAGGCAAAGGTCAAAACCGAAAAGCACACTAGGGAAACGCTGGAAAGTAGGACACATGGTAGACTGACAATCTGGCACTGGGGAAGGGGAAACAAAGGGTTTAAATACACAGGTGATTAGGGCGTGACAAACATAAAGCAGGAAACTGGGAGGCTGGAGTAGGCGGAGCAGGGGCTGGATATGACAGGTATAACACTTACTAATCAATAGAAAGCCAACCAAAGCCAACCAAACCAGGATTTGTTCTCTGTTTAACAGAGAAAGATTTTTATCCACCAAATATTGTGTTTAACATTTTTCCTGAGTAATCATTTAGTCAACAGGCAAATGTTTGTTTTGTCTGAACAACAATCCAAAGGCTTAAGATTTTGTATTTACTGTCACATATGACGAAGTTGCAGCTCCACTAACAGCACGCATTGTGCATTCTGCAGCTATAATGTGTTGAAGCAGTTAATCCTGACTCCAGATGGATAATGAAATTCACAACTTGTTGTCAAACATCATGCTGAAGCGTGGCCTTGTCCTCCTATTAACTGCTAATATATATTGAGTTAGCTCTGTAATCACAACCCAATTGAAATAATAATCGATTGTGCCACGATGCTATTCTGACTTGGTGGTGTGAATTCAGTTGCACTAAGAAGAATTACACAACAACACATAATCCAAGGACAAGCTGAAGACAGGACGATATGAAGACAAGCTCAAAGACTCAAACTCATTTGCACCAACAAAAGTCTCCTCCCTACTGCTGCACCAGAAACCATGCCCAGACGCTGAGCTGTGTTCAAAGCAAACATGATTTGAGCAGCAGCTAAGTGCTTGGGAAAGGCACCGAACCGAAAAAAGTAGTTTTATGCATGCAGCAGCTTCGTTACAAAATTCATTATCTGGATAAGAAATAAATAACCGCTTGCAGCCAATCATGCAGATATTACACTGATAGAAGGCAATGGGTGTGTGTGTGCAAATAAGTGTGTGTGTGTGTGCATGTGAGGCTGTATACTTTTAAGGTATTGCACATAATGTCCTCCTCCAATATTCACCTTGGCTGCTATTTATCAGATGCTTTATGTGGTTGTTATCACACAGCCAGGCTTTGTTAGCGATAACAAGAGAGAGAGAGAGAGAGAGAGAGAGAGAGAGAGAGAGAGAGAGAGAGAGAGAGAGAGAGAGAGAGAGAGAGAGAGAGAGAGAGTGAGCAAGCATAAGTTTCTGCTACATCACACCAACAATAGGTCTAATTTATCTCTACTGTATCACATAGTTGATAACCAGGAGCAGATGAATGGAAACAGGATGTGGAGGGAGGTAATGAGGACTGGGCAAGGACAACCTTCATGACCTTTTGATGACAAGCAAGGCCACTGGCCCGACAGATATGACATGATTCTCCACATAAACCTCTAACCTCTTTACACGAGATGTAACTGTTGCCCTGTAATTACCATTAGATTCAATCTGCCAGCATTTTCAATATTTATTTTACTTCCTATTTGAAAGAAATATATTATTTGATCCAGCAAGAAAAATGTGGGTGAGAGAAACCGTTGTTTAATACTTAAATATATAAGATTTACTACTTTCTAAAACAAACTGTGAAATGAAACAAAGAAATGTTAATGAAGCAGCTTTAGACCGGTCAGCAGTCCAGCTCCATATGACTGCTGTTTCAGTGGTAAAATATGTCAACAACAGGAAACAAGGCACACATTCATTAATCTTCTCAGGATACACATTGATTCACAATCATCAGGTCATTGTACGGCCATGTGAACTTTGCTCAGGAATCAGGTGAAACTGATGCAACAGAGAACAACAATTTCTTTTCATCGCTGCGTTGCAAATGATCAGCAAGGAGAAAATATAAGTCAATCAATACTCTGTTATTATTATTTGACAAGAAAAACAAAACATAATGTCATCACAACAAATAGCTGTGAGACTTTACATCTGTCCAGACAGCAGTATCATAACAAGAAAACAATCAACTACATATCCAGAGACCGACACAGAATCAAGCACCTCAATTATTAAGCCCATCATATCAATAGAGTTGCGTGTATAATCCATACCCTGAAACGCTGAATGAATCAGCAATCTCGCTTTTTTTCCCTAGGACAGAGCTCAACAGTGCTCCTAGTGCTGATGTTAATGTGACTGTGTTTAACGGAGCATGGCGTTATAATTAACACCAAGCTTTAACACACCATCACCGGGCCCATTAAGCTTTAGCTATGTCACTCTGGGGAAACAGTGCTGGCTATGATGGGAGCCACTTAGAGACTGAATCACTAGCTTCATGGTAAAGGCGTAAAGACAGGATGGCACGCAGACAGACACAGACATTCCCAAAAACATACACGCACACAGCCAGAGCTGCATATTTATGAGCAAAAACTATTGCTGTCTCATTGTCTCTCTTCATCTGCCATTTATGTTTAGGTGAAGTGTCCCATCTGGACAGAGAACAGCTTGAGCCGGTGCTTAAGGAAAAACACTCTCTCGCTCCCACTTTCTCAAACACGCACTCAAATCTGTGAAGCACTTACTCTGATATATTGTTGTTTTGATTACTGTAGAAAGATTTTTAGGTCTCACTCAGAACTTTTTGCAGGACGGATTAAAAATACAAAACCAAAACAAAAAAACAGGGACGTCATTGATGATTTATTAATCCGGTCTGAAGAAGCAGGGCTGGTTAAATAATTTTCTTTTGTACACCCTGATAACAGGTGCAAGGACACATTCATAAGCAAAACGCAGTTTTAGCCTTGTTGCCACTGTAAATTGCTTAGATAGACTTAAAGCACTGATATTGTGGTTTGTCTTACGCTCCTTTAATTAAATGTTTTGAATGTCAAAATCCATTTTTAGCACAGCAATAATGCATGTGATCCCCGGTCAGGTCTTGTACACATGAACTCTGGGCAGAGGGCTTTGACAGGAAACAGTTTAATTGCAATCGAGCCATTGCATGGGGTCAAAAGTTTAAAGGTGAAGATGGAGGGTGATGACAAGAAATGAACTATTATGTAATCATGCAATTTCCCAGAACCCAGCATTTACCCAGTAACAGTGTTTGCCGTGACTGTATTTGTATCTATGAGTATGGAGGTATTTTTATGATTCAATTAGATCCAATAAATGTGGCAGTAGTAATGAATTCCACCAACGGTTTATGAGACGTAACCTTGGGGAATCCTGAAAATAGAAATTGCTGATGTCACAGTTTCTGTCATTTCATAATGCTGCAAACACCAAAACTATAAATAAGGCTCTTTATTTAAAAAGCACAGTCACAGTCCCCTGGGTGTATGGCTGCATGTGTATGAATTCACTTTGTTGACGGAGGCATCAGTCTAGAGAAAAAGGCATTTGTAGAACAAAGATTATTATCCTCGGATAAACAATACACTTGTAAAAAAGCAAATTGCTCCCCAATGAATGGTAACAGGCACAGCTGCAGAGCCAAAATAGGACCGTAATGGACACTTGATGATTCTGGGATGAAGGCGCAACAGTCAAAACAAATCACCACACCTAGACCTCTGAACCAAAGTGCATTCCCACTGCAGCAGTTACATTAATTTTTTTCAAAGGAGCATTGTCAAGAGCACAAAAGCTTCTTGCATTCCTGGTTAGTTATGTTGGTGACCCTACATTCTTATGTGTAAAGGTGTTTAAAATCTCGGATCACATTTACTGAATATCCCATTTTCTATACAAGCATTTTATACTTATTTTCTCAATGATGAATTGCATTATTACTCACAATTGCAAAGGCTCATTTCCCCCACTGGGATCTAACCTAATTTAATAGAGAAAAAACAAAACACTTTTTTCTTTCTCCAAACCTTGAGAAGTTAAAAATATAGAACATGTAATGTGTTGGTACTGACTGGATTCAAGCACCAAATCCTACCTTCTTTACAGAAAAGATTTGACTTCAAAGATACCAAAGACATGCTGAGGTGCAACCAGAGCCAGATGTTAGACATCTATCAAAAAGACTTGTTCCCTGGGTAGAAATCAGAATAAAAGAATACTTCCAGGAAAAGATTTGCTTCAGTGCAACGTAGATTATACAGCTATTAACAAGGCACATGCATACATCCCACAACAAACACTGACACACTGACATGTACTCTGAGCACTTGGTCCTTGCTCCAGTATCAGTAGCCTTCATCAGTAGCAACTGACTAAATCTCAACACTGTGAGACTCTAGTGAAACATCAGTTTTCGCTGTCAGATCGCCTGCTATCGCTCATCCTCCAAGACCTCCACCAAATCCTTCCCTTCACATTCCTACTACTCTCCCTTTGCTAGGTGTACCTGGAATCTATCCATCACACTGGAAGCTGCCAATCACAGGCTTATCACAGAGAAGGAAGAAGAGCAGAAAATCACATAGTTGAGGTTTAAAGGCTCCAGAGAGCAAGACGACGGTGAACAACAGCAGCAGGGGTTCGGAAATATTCCTTTTGCGGCGGCTTTGGAAAACACACCCTGAGACACTGCCATGTTTATACCTGTGGGGAGTTGAAAATAAAACATTTGTATTCTCATTATGGGAAATTGCTACAGCTTGTCATGACTGAAATCTTTTATACCAAAGTGCCTTTTGGTATAAAAGGAATGGTTTCAAAATAACTGAGACATTGCTTGTGAAACAAATAGTGTAAGCAAACAGTTTGAACAATAGTTAATTGTAGACACAGGCAGTGAAGTAATTCACTTTGTCTTCAAATACACTGCAGGTGATAGAAAGATTCAAGTGAGTGCAAAACAAAAAAATCAAAATTATAACAAGCCATAACAGAATGGATACATGGATAGATGGAATACTTTACTGAAAATGGTTGGACATTTTGGGAAATACTAGTTTTCTTTCTTGCTTGGCTTGATTAGTATCAGGTCAGTACCACTTTCATGTCTATATGCCAAATATGAAGCTGGAGGTGAGGAGACAGATCAGCTTAATTTGATCATAAAAACTAAGATGGGAAAAGAGCTGAACCCGAAATGTACAAAGCGACAATTAGCCATTAGTTGTTGTTCCACTTTTTGAACTAATAAATTAGATAACGACTTAATTAATGAGCTTTAGAGGTGAAGGTTGGTGGATTTAGCTATTTTCTGGCAGTGCCAAGCACGCTTTGTTTCCTGTCATTAAGCTAAAATGACTTACTTACTAACTGACATGAGGGTAAAAACATGACATTTTTTTACTGAAACAAATACTTTATGGATTTAACCCCATTGTGAAGTAGCACAGTTGTTTGCTAGAGGCCTACTAGAGGCCAGCCGCATACATGGTAGCCATCAGATTGATTCTCCACAGTGGTTTAGGGCTGAACAAAGACAGATGCTATTCAACAGACAAGCCCTGCCTGTAGTCTCTGACCTCATTCGGCTGCTGTGGACCTGTTGTTATGCAGTGAGCATTCCACAAATATATCTAAACAGGCAAAAGGTTAAAGATGGTAATAACAAATTAAAGGCTTTCTCCGCCAGCTTGCTCAAGTGAAACGGTAACACATTATTAATTGAAAGGTTGCCTGGAAGAAAACAGAAAAACAAAGCTTGAAATTTTTATATAGCAAGGAAAGTATTCAAACGAGGCACAACACGATGGTGGTTTCTCTCTCTAAATCACAATTTATCTTTCTAATACATAACGCATTCATTCAGGACTTTATGAGGTAACCAAAAACCACAGAAGCCAACACATCTTTCCACACAGAATGGCTGGCCTGTTTGTGCGATGTTGGTTAGTCACAGACCTTCACACATTTCTGCGAGTTGTGCAAACATTAAAATTACTCATAAAAACACCCTAATGCAGCACTGCTGTATGAATGCTTTTAATAGTGAACTCTCCAGCTCTGGCCCTAAACATGCCATTCAACCTAATCACTTCTTCTGAGCATTTAAACGAGAAAGAAATGGGACATTGTTTGAGTAGATTCGGTGGTATTTAGTGGCATTAGTGAATTGAAAAGCTGGCATTTTTTCTGGAGGGCAATTTATTTTAGCGTTTGGGGTTAAAAATATCCACATGCATAAGGCGCATGTCAGGTTCAAGCACTGCTGAGTTTTGCCAGACATGCATTGAGACTGCATTTATTCACCACTATGGTTTTGGAAAAAGGAAATAGGGCAGCCCCAAAAAATGAGAGCCCTCCAGTTGACCAGAACACACCAAACTGTACACGTGGTTATATAAGTGGGATCAAGAAGCACATTAAACTTGCTGTGTTACATTTCCATGCAGCCTTTGACAGGAGACATGTGCCTCAATGCAGCTGCTTCATGGGATAAAAAGGAATGCTTTAGAGAAACTGGCCAGGGTTCATTTGGCCAGACCTTCTTTCTCACTGTTTCCCCTTCATCTTTTCCTCTCTTCTTCCTCTACTCTCACTTGCCCAATCGGGCCCATCAGAGTGGTTTCACCCAACATGTGATCCCTATTCATAGAATGTAAACAGTAATGCAGCCAAGCTGGTGTTTCCATTTCACATTCAGTGCAGTTGAGCAGGCTGGCTTAAGCTTAACCCTCTCACTGCTACACTGGACACAGTTCCTATTAAAAAAAAAAAGAAAAATCAAATTAAATTCAGAAACAAGACAAGTGTGTGCATCAGGACATCTGCAAACACTGCACTGCACAAGTTGATTCCATAATTAATTTAGTTGATATATTAGTATCATGTACTCTCAGGTTTGCTGCAAGAGTCCTTAAACAAACAATTCACAATTTCTAGCATATTTTCAACAAATGTTGCTTTTCCAGTCACCATGCTTCAAGGTCAGCCTGCTATCAGTGGAGTATGAAAAGGCAGCAGGCAGAGCTGCGACTCTCCAGTGTTCTTGATTGGGGGAGGGCATGGGCTGTGACTCTGGGGACAAGTTATCTCAGTTCACCTCATTGTGCTTCAGCTGATCTCACAGAAACTCCCATCATTATGTAACACATAAGAGCATTTTTTTTCCTGTATATACACCTTACACACAGTACACATCTCTGTATGTAAATAAAAGATTGAAAGCTGATAATTCTGTACTGTTAGCGTCAGGGAATAAAGTGTAGATTGTTATACCATATAACCCTTGATCCAAATGTGTCTTCGGGTTATGTCATTATGCACAATTACAAAATGTAATGTAATCATAAATCATAAGATCTTAATGTCTTTCTCCAAGCTATGAAGGAGACGAGGTTTTATCTGCCTTCTTATGTCTTGTGTATGTGGAGCTGCGTATTCTTCTGCCTACATATATTTAAATATGAATGCTGCCACTATGACCTGATTCTATATAAAATTAGCTGTGCTTGTGCATTTGGGAAAATGTGTTTGCTTGGCTTATTTCCGTATGTCTCTTATACATATCCAGCATATTTAAAAAAAAAAGTGTCAGCATGTGCACAGTCAGTGCTATGTGCTCTTCCGAGTGTGTGTATGTTTTTCTTACACGACCAGTCCAGCATTTGTTTCGTCTTTATGTTCAGATGCGGATGTCTCACAACATTACAGACACATATGACTCTCCAGGCTTGTCACTGTAGATGCAGCCGTGTGTGTGTGTGGATACACCCACACTCGATTTCACAGCCGTATTTGTTCCTTTTTCTTTTTTTTTTGTCGCTGCCTGTCAGCAGTGCTGATGAGGGCTCTATTGTGTGAAGGACATTTGCTGATGCAAGACACTGAAAATAAAATACACAATCAATTCTTGTTAAATTCAAGACCAAGCCAGACTTGCTAATTGGTTTAATACATGAAAGCAGAATGAAATGGGATTTTCACAGGGGTGTGACAGCGAGTAGCCACCTCCTCTCTTTTAGTCACCACTTAATACTTCTGCCTGTTACAGCTTGGCAGCTTGTGGGTAATAAAGTTAATACTGTCAGACGTCGTCTCATCAACTCTATGAGGCTCTTTTGCTGTGGCGGAACGCCTTATCAGGCCTCAACACAATGCTTAGTAGCAACCATGTCCTGCCCTGACTTCATACTTCTTCCATTATTCATGTGCATTTGCCCAGGTGAGAACAAACCCGGGATCAGAAGTTGGCGGAACAGCTTATTAGATATTTAGACGCGGCTGAGCACGCTGGAGGGTGGAAAGGATGAAGAACGAGGCAGAACAGAGCTACCGCTCACTGTCAACAAAGGCAAAAATGTCATCACTAAGCAGGCTTTCAGCCTCGTGGCTAGTGTCAGGGTTGTGAACTGTTGACCCTGGGAATCAGGCATGTGGATAGCCTGTGGTCAACGGACAGTGCCGTGTAATTCCTCTTTTCAAATATTTTCTTTTCTGCAGCATGCTTGCAAGGCTCGGATACACTGCTAGTTTAAAACTACTGCTGCAAGTAAAGGTGTATTCAGCATTATATGATTTTGGAAGCGAATATAAATTAATAATAATAAATAAAGTAATAATAAAGTTCAATCTCCATATCTTGTTCTATCTCTCTGTCCGCTCCCAGTAGTTTAAAAAATTGAGTACTTTACTTTATAATACTTCATTCTTAAGCCTATCAAGGCTATTGAGTTTGCTTTCATACACAAAGAATACTGCCGTACATGGCGAATTCACCTTGTACATTTTCCAAAAGCGGGAACATTGATTCTTTTGTATTTTATATGACTAAGCTCTTTGCAGAACTCAACAATAACTAATGTTGTGGAGTAAAATGATTCTCCTACATGCAGGGATGAAACTGAAATGCCATCGAATCAGATGATAAAGAGTGAAAAAGCACACATTCTGCAGAACCTGAGAAATCTATTGTCTTCCCTTGCGGAAAACAAACTTCCTTGTATTGACAGTTGACACCAATTCAGCTTCAATTTTTCTATATTTTCATCTGACTGTGTGTGTATGTATGTATACAAGAGTATGGGGCCAAGTTAATGGCTTACCTTTTACTGGTATTTTCTATATATATGCAAATTTTCTCCACATCGTGTGAAAAAGCAATCTACGCGTCACATAAACGGCACTTTCAGCTTCCAAAAAGGGGTTATTTTCGCTAGAAATTGTATTCCCAGCCTGTGTAAGCCTATATTATCCTAGAAAGACTGTCAGGAAAACAATGGCCCCCTGTATGAAGATTGACGATATATTTCTGAAAAGTTTTCTGATTGTAAAAAAAACAGCTGACAACTTTAAATGCATCATATTTGTGCTCTAAATGAGTAGGCTAACTGACCCGTAAGGTGCCCAGCACTTCATCAGTAGCTTGCCAAACTGTATTAGCAAATGATGTCGTCCAAGCTAGTGTTATTGATTCTAGAGGAAGCAAATACCAAGGTCAATACGAAGGGGCTCAAAGGCATCAACAATCCTGACTGCTCGCATGTCAGCTGTCTTCATTAAAAAACATCTCTGAGGAAAAAATGCAATGCTGGACTACCAGGGATTTGCCAACTTGAATATGACAAGAGTTTGGACATTTTTCCTCCTCACTGCAGTCATTTCCTAAGATAAAACCAAAACCTACACTCTTGCAGCTACAGATTCTGCTAGAGTGTGTGGTGATGAGATCAAGATAAAGGAAGACAAAGAGTAAAAGAGAGAATGTCTCGATGTGTCCTTGTGTGTGCTACCTCATGTGAATGCTGTTTCCGAAATTCAACTGCAGCTGGGCTACAGTCTTCAAAACTGTCTGCACAGCCTGCCAGCCAAGGGAAATACATTTATACACCTGATACAAAAGATAGTACAGATGAAAGACTTGTTGGAGTAGTCTCAGCTGAATCACCCATAACCTCATTACACACAGTTGAAGCAACTAACCTCATTTTGGGGACAACACTGTCTTCCTCTCTCATTTTCTCAATAGAGGTACAGAGGGAAAAAACAGTGTGAAATGACAAAATGAAATCGGCGATTCGATACTTTAATCCCTGGATGGATTTTCCATTTCAGCGCTGGTGCCCTCAGCCACAAGGCCTTACTGCCACGCCTCATGCTGCACGTTGTAGAACCATGTGCGCCTGGATGTACAAGGGCTGCATTTATCCAGATGCAAAGGGAAATTTCTCATAAGCGTTACATTAAACTGAATTGCACTGAGCTGTCAGCAGTGAGAATAGTCTGCTTGACCAAAAGCCATTAAACACAAGCTTTCCTGCTCTAAGTATAGCATTCACCTTGGGTCAAAGTGTGTACACTCGCCGCCAACATAATACATCTAGGAATGGCCATTTGCCACTTCAACTGTAGTAGATGGTGCCATTAATAAAGCAGGAGGTGTTTGTGATGTGCTTCTGGGCTTTTCAGTTATTCATAATGACTGGGGTGGCAGGGAAAGTGAGAGAGCAAGATATATAAAAAAATAAAAAATACACAAGTAAACCAAAAGTGATGAAAAAAACACAGGGAGGTCGAGAGAAATCAACTCAAAAATAGATCATACACCCACAGAGAGGAAAACAAAAAAGAGCAATAAAGTGGAGAGGTGGGAGACCTTGCTATCGGTGTGACCCCAGGGAGGGGGTTCCTGTCCTCTATCTCACGCTCTCGCTCTACAAAGTCAGAGCCTTCTATTTATACAGCACTGTAATGTTTGGCATTTCCTTCGAGGGGGGAGAGTGTGAGCCATTGTTATCCTTGGCTGCTGTTCGATTGGCTCAGCAGGCTCCGTGTATTGAAATGTCAGCGCCTTGCAGGTCTATTTGTTCGATTTGTTTTATTTATCACTCATGGACAATCATTTGCTCCTTCTCGAGATGAGATGCCATGAATGAGCTCAGACAGCCGTTTGACAGATCAAACTTTTCTTTCATAACCCTATTCGGAAATAATGATATGAGACATGTCACTGCTTACCGGTGCATCATGTGAGATGCAACGGCATTGCAACACAACTGGCAGATACAAGTTTGCAGATGATGATGTTGCACTGAAGGAAACAGTCATTTGCCGTGCTGAGCAGTTCTCTCTGAACGTCACTGAAGAACACGGGCAGTGCAATATCACAGAAATATGTAAATGTGTGAATCTGAAATTCTAATGTGAAAGCCTATAAGAAAAGGGCTGCTTTTATTTGGGCTGAGATGAAGTGTGTTCTTACAATACTCTCTAAATCATCCTGAATAACTTGTTTGTGAAATGAGAAAACAAAAAAACACTCACACCCCCTCGCTGTAGCCCCGCGACTGAAGCCGACACAAATCAATAGATTGTTAGTTAAACAATAGCTGCCCAGCATTTTAAAAATAGCCATTCCCAAGGGCATAGCAAAACCAAAGAGAATAATTGTGAAGGTTAACAATGCCCATTGCTATATCAATATTGAACTGAACTGTTGGCCTCGAGGCTTAAAAAAAAAGACTCAGTCCAAGGCTTTTTTTCTGGAGGCAGGTTCACAAGAACCCCTACTCATAGTAATGAGTTTTATAAAATGGTCAGCTTCAGTGGCGATATTTCATATTTTAAGGAACTAATAGTGTTACTAATGTTAATATAACCTCCTGTAGGCACTGACAGATGATCAGCAGTGGGTTTCATGGGAGATTCTCAGAAGCCGCTATAACTAAGCGAGGAAGGAAAAGAGCTGCTTTTAGACAGGTGTTTTTCAAAAAAAATGCCTGTTAGGCGGATGAGTGTGTATGATGAAAGTATGTGTCTGTACGTGAGTGCATGAGTAAGTCGAGGAATAAGCATGTTTTTTTTATCCTGCTCAACCCTGGTGACTTTTTGTCTTTGCGCTCTGTAGTTGTTAACCCTCCCCGGAATCCGCCAAACATCCTTGAAGCTTAAAAATGTTCTTTCACGCCTCCTGCTTACACCTACCCTCTCGATCTGTCTCTTTATAGTTATTTCGCTCTCTCTGCCACTGTTTTCCATCCCCGATCACACTATTTTTATCACAACTACATCCTAGCCTGTGCTGGCATTAGTATAGAGATGTTCATTATAGGAAAACCACTTTCTGTTAAATGGCCCAGGAATAAAGTGAGTGAGAGCTAGTAACAGGTTTTCACTATAGTTCGAAAATGCTTTATGTTATGTATTATGTAGAGTCAGCCATAACATTTTAAGATAATCCATTAAATGTTAAAACAACAATGCCTCTGATTCCCGCCTTCATTCCCTGTGCATGCAGAGCTCTCCACCTCCATGGCTCCTACATCGCAGGGAGAGGTGTGGTATGCTATACCCAACAGAGAGGCCTCTGGGGTGGGCAGCATGACAGCAAAACTGGGCCTGATCCCAAGCTCTTGGTGCCAGCAGGTGACATCATGGGAAACACGTGCATCGCTCTAGGAGTGTACACAGGCAGCTGGCTGTTAACTGGCGTGTTGGGAGGTTGGCTGCCTCCTCAGCTCAGCTGCTGCTGTTGGGCTGGGGTGGAAAAGCCCACCCTCTCGCTTCCTGTCTGGGTGGATTCTTAGGATTTGGAGCGCAGTGTTTTGAGGATTTTCTTTTATGTTTTGCAAACGTCAGAGCAACAGGACAAGCTAAAGCCGCCAAACACCCATACAGTTCTTTTATTTTCAGATCAAATATAATTTTTGGTTGTTTAGCTTTAAGCTGTCCAATTTTAGGTGAGCAATGATTTGGGGGAAAATAAGTACCCTAAAGTTGAACACATGGATTTTCAAGATTAGAATTATTGTCAGTGAGGAAGTCAGAATACAACTTTGACCAAGGCTCAACAAGAAGGATTTTGTCTCCTTTGGATCTTCTCCCCTCTGTCAAACCTCATGCACAATCTCTCTTGTTAATCTCTGCTTCGCCATGCTTTCAGCGCTCCTCTCATTCACGCATTCCATATATCACCAACAAGTGTTGAACAACCGAATAAAGCTGTTACCTGTTAATGAAGTCTAATTCATTGTAAATATTAACACTCAATTCCAGATTGAATTAAGCATTTGCACTCCAACAACTGCCCTGCTAACTGAGACTCATTTTGAGACCTTTGATTACATTCTTTGTTATCTCAGTTCAAATTATATTTCCTCACCTCCCAAAACAAACTGAAACAGTGGCGCAAATGCCGCAGACTCAACATCTGCAAAATCTTTGTGTGAATGCAGCTGCCCTAAAATAAGAAATTGCTATTGTGGCCAATGAATCTGTCCAATAAAATGTAATCTACAGAGCTTCCTGACTAATTAAATTTCAAATAGGACCACTCTTAAACAATACACTTACAGGAGCAACAGAAAACTATTCGGTTTTAGCCTCATGGGATTCCGATGCAAGCGAATGCAGTGTAATCTTATCCAAACCCCCTGGACATTCAGCCTTTACCCCCGGGGAACACGGCCAATACAGCCTTAATAAAGCAAAAATGTGTAAACAATTCACCTTTGATTGTGAGAGAATAAAGCTTGTGGTGTGTCCCAGATATCCTCCACAACATCATTTAATCGCTGCTCTGTGTGTAGACCGCCTGAGCATATCACACTGTCATTAATGTCAGCTGAGAGGGTTTGATGACATTGAGAGACGTAAAAAAATAAATATGTTTTGTCATATTTGGCTTCCAAACTTCTCATTCCTTGGTAAGTGGGTTGATGAATCTGAAATCAGTGCAGCCTGTAGCCCTAAATTAAGCCTGGGCCTCTGCCTGCAGCTTATTGGCTTTCACTGGTTTACCTTTAGAGACTGGACCACGACATGTTTTCTGTCACTACCAGTTTGTCATGTGAGCTACCTCTGCCTCCACACATGTACAGTTACAACATAATAAGCAATGCTTCATATCCATTCCTGGCACAGCATTAGTAAGTACACTGAGGTCTTTATCCTCTTGGTGGCTCCGGAGTGAGCCTGTTACTTTCTGGTCCCAAGTTTCCTTCCAAAATAGGCCCACAACCCACTTTTGTTGCTAACATATAGGTTAGTTGGGTTAAAAACATTGCAAGCTCAGTTTCTGCTCTGAGATTTCAGTCTGGAAAACATACGCTAAAGGCCAATTGTGAGAAACAGCTGGATGCCAGACCAATCAAGAAACTATGGGATGTGGATTCGATGATGATGGGAATGAGCACCACATTTAATTTGCAGCTCTGACTGGTTAACTGGGAAAATTGAATACAAAGCAATTTAGGTCTATGATGACTCCTCCAGCCCCCGCAACCCTCCTAAGGATAAGCGGTTATACAGTACAGTAAATAATGAATGGATGGATGCCTCCAGCCAAGCAAAAGTCTAGATACTTGTCAGACCATAGTAAGTGAACCTTATAGATGGCTTCAGGTTAGCAGGTTAGTGTACAAGCCTTTACATTTGGGAAATGCAAAAAAATACAACTCGACTTTTGTTTAAGAGCAGAGAGTATGAGTTTTTCTCCCCCCAAATATATTCACTATTCCTCATTGCTGCGTTCTGCTCAGATAGACATGCCATATGGCCAGCTGGGTGAAACTGCTCAGTTCCAGTGTGAATTTAAACATCAGCAAGGTAGATGTGTAACGCCCAACCACCATAACCATAAAATCCCATGAATATTGTTTTTGGCCAGAAGCAGAAGGTTAAGCAAAGTGGTGCCATGCATGAGGACTCTTTGCTGATCTAAATGCAGTACAAAATGTATCTGGGAGAAAGTCTATGCCTCTCTTGGCAGAGACCATCATTGCGCTCAGAGCAATGAAGAGATCAAAGGAGTCTGGAGACAAAAACAGGAGGCAATCTGTCACACCATACATTCATCCATGCTATGTCTGTCTCCAGTCCTGCATTCATTCCCTTGATCAGTTCTATATCACATAGAAACAATTTTCTCAGAATGTTGAACGCTCCCGGCCAAGACTCAGCAATATGGTATTTGCATGCAGTTTTTAAACGTCCCATAACTAAATACAGCTTTCACATACACATTTCATGCATAATTTCACCACAATCGCACAAATCATAATCATGTGACCATAAAGGCAGTCATTTCTTTCATTTATCTGTGTTGCCAGTTGCTGCCAAATACTTGTGACGCATATCAGACTGTTACAGGACGTTGAACTTACAGTAGAAGATGGGAGGAGTTTTCTTTCATTCTTAATATATGACTTTCAATAGGATGTGCTGCTGATTGGTACTGTAGGGCCCAGGAATGCAACTGCTGTTCAACCTGTTTTGACACTTCCCATTTAACATACAGTAGTTAGCACGCCACACTCATGTAGTTAATAGGAAGCTTGTTACAGAAGCCTGTGGTTTAGCTATTTATACTTAGATATGTAGATATCCTCAGAAAAAAAAGAGCTTTTGTCAGTGCTCACACATTGGCAGCTGCTGTGCACAACTCACAGCAGCATGAAGAGCATTCGATACTGTGATTATGCTTACTTCAATGCTCCCAATGCATCACTTTTGTATCCACCATAAAAGCATGTCCTCTTAGGTATTATTGCTGTTATAAAATAGACAAATAATGGCATTTCATTCCACCACACTGAACTGTAACAGTATATTAAACCAAAGCATTCTTCCACTGATTTAGGCTCAACATTTGCCACTAGAGAAGGGTTCATTTACCAGCCATATGTGCACAAACAATATGGCTAAGGGTAAAAACTCAGGAGCACACGGTCTATTAAAGAGGCCGTGTCTGATCGCAGGGATGATTTATTCGAACCGTTAAGCAGAATTTGTGGAATTGCTGGGGTCTAGTTGTTGCAGAAAGCTGGGACACTGTGACAAATGGTAAGTCATGGAGCAGAGGGCAGGGCCTTTAAAACATCAGGGGTGCAGATTCATGGCTTCTCGAGGTATGTGCACCAGCTGCATAAAGCTGACCACCTCAATGAACACACACACCAGCTCTAACTGGTCTTTAGAAGTTCCCTCTGTCATGAGTCAGACGTTGTGTACTAATAGGGATATTCCTGGCAGCAGTTCAGAGTGTCTGTTTCATAGTTTAATCAAGGTAAACAGAAGACTTTTAAGATCTTTTAATGCCATTTGAAATTAGATGTGTCACCTTTGAAATGAAGACTGAAAAAATCTTATCAAAGTTCCTAACTAGGCATATTTCTGAGCTGCTTAACACTAGATTTTATTCAAGGACTTCTGAGGACTTAGGTAAAGGTGAGGACCACAATAATTCATTATCTGATAAGCACTTGTAGACACTTTAAATAAATCAGCTAAATGTCACTTAATATAAAAATGGCCAGAGGGTAGGCAGACATTTTCTAGACAATTTTCATATTTTCTAGACAATCACCTCCGTGGGAAATAAGGACAAAATGAGACCGATTGCATGTCTGCTGCTGTTTTCTTCGGTTTAGTGAACTCTTGTGCTGTGTTATTAACACCCTCTTACGGGCAGATGGTTGCACTCGCTGCACAAAAAGTCAAAGTAATAATTATCATCAGCATTATTTTCGAGTTTCTTTTCACAACTCTGCATTGAAGGGAAAAGTTTCTGGTAGCAACTCCACTAACCTGCCATATGCCCACACCCAAAACAGCATTGTGTGACACCGTTAACATAACACCTTTTGTAATCCAGACCACACCTGCCACAGGACGCCAAGCATTAAAATCTTTGTTTAAATGTACATTATCACGCATGTCTCTATCATTGGAGAACAATGTTTCTTTAAAGCTACCACTTCCCTCTTAATCCCCTTGCTGTCCTCGGTGAATAGGCATAACTTAATGTGCATAACACCAAACAAAATAGGCCAATAGCAGGTAAAGTAAACACGAAACAATGAGCTTTGCAATGTGCCTTATATCAATGACAGGGGACACATGAGACTCAGAGAGTTGGATGGAAGCAGAGAGGACGGAGACAGACGACTGATGTATGGATAGACCAAGAGAGAGGAAAAATGAGAGACACTCATAACAAGAGGGAGGATGAGAGAGAGGGAGAGAGACCACAGCAAAACAACTCTAAAGATAGACAGACAGGAATGAGGTACGTATGGCTTTTGAAGGTATAAGTAGTCGCCTGGAGCACTCACTCTGTTCTTGTCTGTTTGAGTTGAAAGCATACATAAGTGTGCTGATGTGTAATCGACCTGATGAGCCATGTTGTGTAATGGTATGAGACAGTACAGATGAGGCTTTACGGCAAAAAAAACTGAACTGGGTAAACTACCACTACAGTGCACTTACAGGATGTGCACAGGGCTGATTGGGTCTGTGCTCTTATCATGGCTTTGTTTCTCTTAAACAGATTGAACACAGCGAGAAAAAAAAGAGGAAGCGAGATTTAAGAGTCAGCAAAGAAACACTGATTTAAGTACAGGTTAGAGCCCAGTGAAAAACAGCAAACCAGTTAAGAAGGACTTCCTGGCAGACATTCATCTCATATTAACGACCTTCACTGTTAATGCTACCCAACACTTCAGCAAACAGAGGCATTGAAAGCAGCCTATAACAATAAGCACGCTCCCTCATACTGTCAGCTGAGCTCAGCAGGATCGTCAGAACATAGTTGAGTTCGATGTTTGGCATTCAGCGCTGCGCGAGTTGAATTATGCGCAGTGACACTTCGACGCTCCTGACAACTTCACACATTTCATCCCACTGGCTCACTTTCACACAAACCCAGTGGCAAATTTGTTTTTGACTTTCAAGTCAGCGTGGATTACTTTGGATCAACTGAAATGAGAAAGGAAAGACTTTATCTATCTAAAAATGTCATACGCACTGCTGTCATACAAACTTAATAAAAGGGACTTTTATATCTTCAGAAGTCCTAAAATGTTATAAGTGAAATGTTAATTAACATTTAAAGAATGTTAAAAAGATGCTGCACGACAATCACGTCAAAACTCCAAAGACGGATACTGCGGGAACGTTACAGTGATACTTTAGAAAGGAAATCAAAACCTCACATCCTCAAATTGAACAAAAATGTTACAAGAGCAGTTCGGGTTACAGCTTTTCTGTTGGGAGAATGCGGAACAAGCTGGACAGCATGAGGATGCAATAAAGACTCTTGTGTATATATCACTCCTAACAAACACCAGATCAAATGTAAATAACCAAAGTGTCTGTGTTTCATGGCACAAAAAGCCAAATGAGCCCGTAAAGACCCTAAAATAAGCAGAGGGATACACGTGTTTGTTTAAACTGTTCCACATGTTTTACATGACAGCAACACATGAATCTCTGCTGAATCATTCTAATAACAAGAGTCTGCAATCTGCTCTGTGCAGCAGGGGTGCCCAAAGTAGGCTATGGGGTCGATTTATGGTTTTATTGGAGTAACAAGGGAGGTTTAGGCAAAAATGTAATCCAATCTAATTTCACTGAAATTCGTTGAAATAATCACAGTGAGAAACACACACCGTTTCAGTCTTATGCTTCACCCTCAGCACAACTGCTCTGTCCAGTTTGGTAGCCTAGTAAACCAACAACACAAATCTGTCCATATATGGGATAACATCAGACTGGGTATCTAGACATGACAACACAGGAGTCTATTAAGCACCAAGTGTCTAAGTTTGATCTGCAGCCTACTTCAGAAGCGCGCGTTTGAATCTGGTCCATTCAAAAGAAAGCTTACGGCGAACACATCAAAAATAAAGAAAAGAAAAGAAAAAGAAAATCCCCAACGGATGGTGGAAAAAATAACCACCGGCTCCCGTTTCTATTCCCGGGCGCCTCTCTCACCCCGGCATGCCTGTGCGCTGCCACAAACCTGAACCCCAAACAGCAGCCAGACCGAGCCAGACACCTCTGTGCGCTGAGGGGAGGGGTTTCAGACACCTACCAGCTTTACATGCCGAACACTCTTTTCTTCTGTCATCTTGAAAAAGTAGCCCGAAATGAAGTTTGAAGAAAAACACAGGAGCGAGTGGACAGAAAAGGGGGTTGAACCGAGCCGGGGGTACTGTTGCTGACTCCTTCTCTCCAAGTCTGATCCACACGGCGCAGCAGCGCAACGCAAAATAATAATTAACAAAAAAATAAAAAATAATAGAACAGCCCGGTGCGTTCAGTCAGTGGGCTGCACCGCTCCGCTGGCGGCAGCTCCCAGGCAAGCGGAATATTCAACTTTGGAAAAATGAGAGAGGCACACTGAGACTGAGAGAGAGAGAGAGAGAGAGAGAGAGAGAGAGAGGGAGGAAGGGGGAGCAGCCAGACAATCACAGGAAAGCGGCTCCTCCTACCCACACAATACAAAAAGCAAAAGCCAGCAGATAGAGAGGCTTCAGTGCGTTCTGCTGAACAGAGCTGGGTACTCCAAACTGTAATAACGCGCCTTTCCTGCAACCTAACAACTAATGCGCGTAACACTGATTCATCGGGTTTATTTGGATAATCACATTTAAATCTGAAGGCACTGTGGGTAATAACAACTGCCCAGAAAATAAGGGTCAGCGACAATAAGGTCACAAACGGTTAATTTCACGTTAACAGAGTCAGTAAAGAGTAGGTGACAGCAGTTTTCCAGCCTGGATGATGAATACATTAATGGCCACAATCGCTTTTCATTTTCTTGTCCTGGAAAATGATGCAATCCTGGGTAATAAAGCTGGTTTCAGATATTAAAAGTCCTGCGTTCTTCATTATTATCAATAAGTAAAGCAGGGAGGTAATACAATGTTGCAAAAAAAAAAAAAAAAAAAAAAAAAAAAAAAAGCCCACAGGCTGCAATTACAATATTCATAGATTTAAATTTGGGAACAAGTGGTTTATAATAATGGCAGTATCACACTCTAATTTCTTGGATTAATTAATTCACTCTGTGTGTGTGTGTTACATTGTGTGCAATACATTATATGACACAGTTTTCTGGCGGCTTACATGTCCCCCATCATATTTCTACACATACTACAAAACTCTGTCAGAGGAATCACAATAACTTTGCTCTGAGGGGGTATGCATGCTGCCTGGGTCTGCATGTGTATGTTCTGCTGCTTTAATATGGAGACATTGCGTAGGTTTAAGGGCTCTTACAGAGCTTTCCTTGCAGACTGCACCTGTCTGATCGAACACTGCCTCAATAACAGAAGAGGAATGGTCAGAGTAATGTCGTATTGATGTGAACGTTACCGAGAACTGATCGCATACAGCTCGAGGCTCCTACAGATTTGGACATTTTAACAAACTGACACTGTATAAATAGTGTTTAAAGGCTAAGTTCAAAGGATGCTTTGAAGGGTTCTTTCTGGCTGTTGCCCTCAAAAATCAGTGGTCATGTCAAATGCAAAATATATTTCCTCTGCTACCAAAGGCAGACATACAACATTTCAAACAAACCTCCTTTTTGAGGCATCATTAATAGTTTTAAGAGATCAAAACTGGCTGACATTGAGGTGACGCCATCAGATTTCTGATATATATAAAAAAAACTGTATCTGATAGTTTACCACCCACAAACAAAGTCAAATGGAGCTAAAATGAGGCATGAAGGTGGAGCACAGTGGGTAGGTTGCTGTGGGTAAACAGTGCCAGACAAGGTGCGGCCTGACAGACAGGTGTGCTCTGCGACTGTCAACAAGAGCCACCACAAATCGTCTGAGAGCCCGTCTGTTTCTTTAAGCTTACTATTTACTATATTTACCCGTCTGTCTGTGCTGAATACATCTACAAAAGACGTGGTGTCTTTTCTTGTCTTGATGACTGTCTGTGGACCTCCTCTTTGCCATACCCCGTCTTCCTGTCTGCAGTGATGTCGACCTCCCAGCGTGCAAATCGCAGATCTGTTATGCACCGTATGGTAGAGACTATCTGTTTATCTGCTCTGCTTGTTCTTCCACCAGCATACTGGAAAATCTTGTCACTGCGAAGAACAAACATTGCAAATTGTGTGCAAACCCAATGAGTGTGGATCTTAATTATAGCTTTCTAAATAGTAGGTTTTGCTCTGGAAAGACAATATCATTTTACAAACAAATAGCAGTAATTTGGTATGGTTAGATTCGATTTACTTTTGGTTTAATCTTGTGCCTGTTGTCATAAATACATAGGATCAGTTGATTTTCTTCCAATGTTGACAAACAACACAAAAATACATTTCATAATATACTGTAGATTAATGGATATGTGTTTATTTTCTCATCTACACTCTCTACAGCAAATCCCTGAATATGTTTTGAATGTAATTAGACTTTATTAAAAGGAACACATTTTCTTTGGTAGCCTACTAAAGCAGCTACAAGTGAACATTAAACTTTAATTCCTGGCGGGCGTATTAGATTTTAATAGGTCCTTTACCCTTTGAGTTTGACAGGATGCCTGTGCTGATTGACTGCACAGACTTAGCCTGGATCCAGCCCCAGGCATCCATCAGCACCGTCTACACTCAGATATCCTCACTGACCATGTGGACATCTGAATTTTGTGACTGGCAGTCGTTTCCTCTGAATGCAGCTTTAGCATCCAGCACTTTGAATGAACTCAGCAATTTGCGGGTTGGATAGCAGGCCTACTAATGTACGTATATCTACTCATAGTTTGTGCAGAGCAGCCAGTGCTGTGCTGTGACTGGTCAGAGGATTGTTATTGATATTTTGATAGGAGCCCATTTAATTTTTTTCCCCCTAGTATACAGTATATACTAGGGTATGTATTAATATTATTATACAATAAAAGGTCCGATCCAGAGCCTGTGTTTAGTTTGTCTGTTCTGGGCTAGGCTGGGACAGTTCAACATGGTGGCTCATTCTAAGGTGACCATAATGATTCCTATTTTTAAGTGAGAATAAACATAGTTATGCATATTATATGTAAGCAGACATGCTAATATCTAATTGAAGTGCTATCACCCTGCTGTACATATGGTAAAACTGTATTGGAGCAGCATTTGTTTGAGGTTGCCTTAGAAAACAGAAGACATGATGAAAACTGTGATGAATACTTACGAAAGCCTGTGACAGAATGAGGACATGCTGGAGGACTGAGGCTGCTGTGGACACTAAACACATTGGCCACTGGAGACTTGGCCTCACTATTGTGTTACTGTGGCCCAGTCATGGGGCATATTACATATCAAATTACTATCAGTGCGTGCATTTAACAATGCTTATGTGTGTGTGCATTTAGAAGGACACACTTGCATGACAAATCCCCAACACAACCAAACAGTGTGTATCCAGAGGAAACACATCAGCTCCTCTCTTCCTCTTTCCTCTTCCAGCCCTCAGCCCACAGCTCATCAGGGAGGTATTGTGAAGCAGTAGTCTGTCTGTGCACCGCAGCACCATGAAGTGATCAGGAAAACTACTCATTGCAGAGACATAAAAAAACCTTTGTTCCCTTCAGAACATACAAATTTTTGACCGTGTGCAGAAACCTCAAGAGACAGATCCGGCGTTGTTATTATTCTGTGCCTGCATGTGTTTCTTACTATTGTGGTGCACTACTGACATACATTGCTCAGTAGCGATTATTTTTATTTCGTTTTACTGATGATGATTACCGATAATTCCTTTGATTACAATCACCCATTGTTTAAACTAGAGAGGTTGCTTGGAAATGTAATATGGCACTGTGAACATTTTTATTCACTTTGATTTGGCAACAAATCTAACAGTAAACTAACAGCGCTTCACAGGGCAGAGCAATAATAGCCTTATAACTCACATAATATGTATATTTCTCCATTATTCTAGTGTGATAAAATGCCACAGGTTAGCAGTAATAAACATTTTTAATGCAGTTTAAGGTGACATCCTTGAGGCCATCCTTTTGTTTCATTTAAAATTGATGCCCTCATAAAGTGATCAATAAAACACTCCGAGGGCATAAAGTTGCTGGATGTGCTGACATTTTTCATCAACAGAGAGATTGCTGTTTGCTATTTAAATAAAAAAAGAGACTTATTTAGATCTTTAAAATTGATTCAAGTGCAGACCGAAGGGCAGGGTGGGTTGTTGACTGTTGGCATGTTCACCTTTATCAAATGGTACTTTACCCTCTAAAGTCCTTAATGTTACACTTGACAGTGTGGGCAATTCTAACCGGCCTCTTAGCTGGATGTAAACTATCTGCTGTGCCTGCAAGTGCAAAAAAGAGTCAGCTCTGTTACTGTAGACATGCTGCTTAAAGTAGAATAGTTGAATCTATGAATTTCCGCTTCTTCTAATGCTTTACAATAGTTTATGCATAGATGTTGATGGGAAGCTTAACTGTGTAGTGGTGCACATATTTAGACTATGAACAGATCAGCTTTGGTGACAGGTCACATATATAGTTGAGAAAACTATCTTGGAGCTGGCAGTGTATAACAAAACTGAAGACACGTGACTCCTGTCTGATGAAATAATGCTGTATCCTTTGACTGTGTGTATGTGTGTGTGTGTGTGCTTAGCAGAGGGAATGCCCAGACTTTCTTATCATAGTCACATTGCAGTCTTCACCCTCTGGCTCCACACCAAGACAGACTGGAGCCGAACACAGGCTGTCCACAGACACCGAGCCAAACCTAAGGAGTGACTACTACTGTGTTTGTTTGTACCATCAGAGAGAGAGAGTGTGAAAAACAAAAAGTCCACTTTCCACCACATTATTCATATGATCATGTGGATTGACAGTGGTCCATGTAAATCTTCCATATAATCCATAACTAGAAACTAATTTGTGAAATAAGAGACAGTGCCGCACTATATATATATATATATATATCTTATATATATATATTAAAAATATATATATTATATATATATATATATATATATATTATATCTATACTATTAAAATCAATTAAAAGGATGAAAATATAAAAATATATTCAGACAAAATGATCCTTCTGTTTGACCTTTGCAACTCAACTGTGAGCCTGCTGGACTTGATAGCACATAAGATTTTTAATAGCTTTTATAGCCCTTGAACGCTATTTATCATAATTACAGTGCTTATCTAACCAATAACGTATCTTGAACATGATTTACATTAGATAATGTGGGGGCATTACAGAACCCTGGGGCTTTGGGGCAACTCATTAGGATTAGCAGATAAATACAATGTACAGCAGATGTGTCAAAAATAGTCTGATCCTGAAACATCAACGTCTGTACATTTTGGGAGGAACTTATCGTATATGTATGCACATTTTTTTTTTTTTTTTTTTTGGTGGAATAACTTGAGTCATAACTGTCATTGTGACCACAGTGCATTCAAAAAATGCAAAAGCCATAAAAAAGAAGTTACAAAAAATGAAAATAGAAAAACAGCAGATGGACAACCTTATTTGTACAAAGGATCAAGCATAAATCAAAACAGCCAACAGCTATCCA
Organism: Larimichthys crocea; assembly: GCF_000972845.2. NCBI lineage: Eukaryota > Metazoa > Chordata > Actinopteri > Sciaenidae > Larimichthys > Larimichthys crocea. Next base: position 28,931,206 of record NC_040011.1, read on the forward strand.
ACACCAAACATTCACTTTGTAAGCCAAACCAATATTTCATGAAAGCACTGTAATACTAAAAGGCAGCTCCATCTGATAGACTTCCATATTATCATGGTTGTCTGAAACCTTTAAAAGGAATGTGGAGTACATCTTGTTTCCATAATGTCACTTTTGTGTCTTCTGCTTGAGTAGCTGCCCGGCTTGAGAACACGCTGCTCGTTGTCAGCTGTCAGAATCTGTGGGATCATGGGAGATTTTTTTTTTTCTTCTAGCAACAAGTTTGGTTTACTAGAATTACTATAATAGTGGCTTGGTTCAGTAGCACCAGACTGTATCACTGTTAGCGGAGTGGTTTGTTTGCAAAGGCCATGGGAAGAAGACAAGTTTGTGTGCTGCAGTTAGTTTCAAAAACAGCCCAACTGGGACACATAGACATTAGTTCTTAACAGTTAGTGAGTCCCACACTGCAGTCACTTTACTCTGCTGCTGGTGTCTGTCACAAACACATTAATGTTATGTTTTTTTTGCTTTATACTGACCTAATACACTGCAGAGGCAGATTTAAAATGGCTCATTGAAACAGTAGCGTGAAGTGAAAAATGTACAGAAATAACCATTTGTGTCTCTCGACCAGACTTCATAGGGAGAGAGCAAGATGTGGGAGTTTAATAGTACAATGCATTATTAGATGACAGTCCACAAATCATTACTTTATACATATTTCTTCTTCTTCTAAACATGGGAGTAATGTAACTAAGTACATTTACTCAAGTATAGTATTTAAGCAGCAAATTTAAGGTACTTTACTTGAGTATTTCCTTGATATGCTACTTTATACTTTTACTCTGGTCTTTTGTCACATAACTTTTAAGATTGCAATATTTCATACCCTTGTATGTATTTTCATACCCTGTCCAGTGGGAACAATACCTCCAGATTTGGTGATTTTGAATTTGATAAACTTCAGGATTAAGTGTTCCTTTATGGGTTGAGAAAATTCTCTGACTTCTTAAGATAAACAAACCGTCTTGGATTAGCTGGAAAATGCATTTTAAGAAAGCTGAAGAAAGCTGAGCTATTTTTCTTCTAAAACATGATGCATTGCTGTAGATTAAACTACCCAACAGAATATAAAGTAGTTAAAATGAACTCAACTTTAACATCCACAGCAGTAAAAGAAAACACTATTATTAATCCAAAAACATCACAGGGGACATTTCTCTGTACAATGAATACTTAATTTTACTGATAATACTTAAAGTACTTCTTACTTAAAGGACTGCAAGATTAAATTAATCTTGCAGTTTGGTTGCAGATTGAAACCCCTTTGTTTCACTCTATTTCCAAGCATGAAGGAGAAACTACAGTGGCTGTGAAACATGTGAATTGATCCAAATCTATATAGTTAATATTACCTATATAGAAATAGCCAATCTTCTTGCTTATGGTCTTGTTTATTTTTCTAGGTAATATGGAAACATTTGTATTAATTCCTACCTACTTTTAATACTTTAAAGCAAGGGATCAGAATACTTCTTTCACCACTGTATCTAAGTTCCATAAATCAGACATGTATTTAGTGAACAAGCACAGACCTGTTCACCTGATGACTGTATGAAAACACATTCACATGCAAATGTTTGACCGTAAACTGCATAATACCTCATGCTCAATAAAACACGTTTTCCCTTTTGGAGCCGTTCTTTATAGGACAACCTTTATTATTTAAATTACTGATATAGATTCATAATTGAAGACTTCTGTAATGACGGAAAATCAAATTTTGTGTCATTCAGCTTCACTTGTATGTTTACAAATTATACTGATGTAGATAAACTTGCATGAGAAAACTGGAAAATAGATTAAAAGCCCAAGCAGTATGAGAGTGTTAACAGGTTTCAGTGTTTTGACGTATGGCGCCGCTTCGATTACATTTGGATCAGGGATCAGGTTTTTCAAAGACATTCCAAATTAGAGCTCTGCTTAGTATTGGTCAATTATGCAGATATGGTCAATTATGTAAAATGAGTATCTCACATCCCCTGGGTACAACTGTAGTCGTTTAGGATTACAGACATCTGGAATTGGCTCACTCACTTTATCTCTGTCACTGTGGATCAATGGGCCCTCATGCTAAGCACTTATAATTCCATTTCCCTTATTGCAAAGACCCTACGCTTCCTCTCAAAGATTGGCTTCTAAATCCAGGGATTCTGTACTTTGAATTAGTTGCAGCCCCAGTATTTTTTCCATATTTGAATAGCTCCACCATGTAAAAATGTAATGGTCCTCAGACTATCAGGTGACATAAAGGGAGGCTGCACTAAAGACAGTTTGGATGACAGATGACTGTTGGGAAAATGCCCAACATGACGATCAGTCTCTGTATATATCACACACACCTAAACCCATCTACTGGCATTGAGTCCACCAAACATATATCATAAATGAATAGGAATTGCCTAGTGAGAATGTTTAATACATAACCCACAACACAAATGCAGCAAACCAATGATAAGATATGACACTGCAGTGTTTGAATTAAAACCTAACTGGTGTGGAGTGGATGACATTATTTGTTGTTTGGCGAACAAAGAGTCTGTATCCGCGCTGCTACTGCAGCAGAAAGCAGTCAACATAAGTGGGAAAGATAAAGAAAGCCTGAGAGGAAGACACAAAAGCAAAAAGACGGAGGAGGCATATAAAGAAAATATGGGTCAGATAAAGAAAGACAGGGAAAGCTCAATGTAAATCAGAATATGTACCAGCCTAATCTAATTATCCATCTTCCTCTTTTAATCAGATGCTTGATTAAAGCAGGAGATAAAAAAAAAAGAGGTAGGGGACTCAGATGGGTCTATGAGGGAGGAATAAGAGACACTGGATGCCTCAAAAGATGGATTGACTATCCTACAGAAAAGAAATAAAAAGAGATTGAAAGATAATATAGAGCAGGCAACATAAATACGCTATACTGTATTCTATGCTTAGAGCTGTGCAGCACTTATTAACATAAACAGGTGGATGGCAAAATGAAAAAGTATCTGCAGCATATTAAAGCAAGTAGAAGGCTTATATCAAATGGCATTGCACATTGGTATAATACCTTTTTGGGATAAAATGTCCATATGTCAGCTGAAAGCTGAAAGTATGTGTATGTGTAGGTACATATTTCTTCTTTAACAAATGAACGTCAAAAACATTCATGTTAACATTGTCTGAATGGTTTCTGTAAAATAGCACTGGGCCTGTTTAACGGGAAAAACTGGCAGAGACTTAAGCAAACCAGTCTCTCATTTGCTACATATGCCAAGAAAAACAATGGTTCTATCCAAATCAGAGAGGAATCTGCATTTCATCCATCGCCTCTCACGCCTTTCCTGTTCTTATTTGAACTAAGGGCTATCCGGTATTTGATTATTATTAGCCTTATTACACACACTCATTTTTAAAGTTACATTAATCAGCACATCCAGTGAAGGTTTACCTGTAACTTTCTGTAAAAAGAGAAGTGCTAATAAGAAAGTATCAACTTTGACATATAGTAGTAAAAGCATGATTTATGCATACTTTAGAGCACAGGGATAAGTAACTGCACCCCTCACCTCTAACGTTCCCTCAATCTATTATTTATATTCAGCACTGATGTGCTGCATGTCTTACTCACTTTCTCCAAATTGCATAATTCTTGGTTCAGCAGCAAATGACTTCATGACTTTTTAAAGAGACGTCAGGCAGTTCTGTCTTTCAGGCGTTTTGTCATGCACATCATACTGTACGTGTACTGTGTTTGAGCGTGATGCGTGAGAAGCCAGCAATAATTCTGCATGACCTGAACATTTCCCTTTGGGCTGTACTGGGTACCTAACAGGTTGGGGTGTGGTCCTATCTAATCAGTTCAGCTAAAGAAGCTTAGAAAATAGGCACTTGAACAAAAACTGTCAAAATCAATTTTTCTGCTAACTAACTTCTTATCGGAGTTCCTGGGAAAAGTCTGAAGTATGCAGAAAAAGTAGTAGGATTGTGTTTCAGGACAGGGGCACCGTGACTGTGCAGGAGTAGCAAAGCTTGAATCTGTTTCTGTCGTAGCCTGACATCCCAAACACCAGCCTGAAAGTTTGCTCATACAGTATGTTGTCAGCTGGCCTTGCTGTGAAATCCTTAGCCTGACAGTGATGAAATGGATAAGCGCTCTTAATGCTCTGTAAACATGCAACACCATTGTTGCTTGATGCAACACTTGATTTCCCTCCATTTGCTTCAGTTTCATCTCATTGCGCTACAGAAAAGGTAGGCGGTCCTACACCGATATGAGCTCAACAATACATTCTGTATATTATAAAGATTCCCAATCTGCTGGGACAGAGTGCAACAGAGGATATACGCACTGTCAAGGATATGTTTTGTATTGTATCTTGCAGACATACTGTAGGACTGAAAAAAACAGGCATACGCTACCATTTGCTGACCTCTTCATTTCACGCGTAAGCCATAAAGTATTCATGTAAATCAGACTAAGCTGTATGTATGGTAAAACAAATGCCTTTTGATTCCAGTTATTTCTCACTAAATTCTCTAGAAACTGTAACAGCAGCAGCAGAGCCTGTTTGAAATGAATCTCATTGGAGTTTGACCGACCTTTAAAATTATATTTACGACCCAGACGCAATCCCAAAGTAGAAAATTTGCCTCGATATATACATTTTTTAAATGACTGGAGAACTGACAAGAAAAAAATTAAATCAAGTGCTTCTAGTTAGTGAGTGCGGGCCAATAATGCAGTGGCATTTCACAGCTGAGATATTTTCTCATACAGTTTGAGCAGACACCATGAAATAGCCTATAAAGGTGTTGTCAAAACACACCGTATAGCTAGCTGTAAAACCTGCATGCAGTGTTGTTAAAGTGCTGTTATGGTAAATGTAGCCACATGAAATGACAGCTTGACATCTGGTGTTGTCAATGTCTTTGACTTTTTTCTCCTATTATGCCCTTCCTTATCTTTTCTTACCCTTTTGTCTTGATCTCCTTTTCTCTTATACTCTATGAAATGCTGACCTCCTCCTGTTTCCTCAACCTTTCCCCGCATGTCTGTTCAAGAACACACCCAACACTTCCAGCCCTTTTGCTTCTTTCATGCTGATTCTCAGATTTAGTGGTTCATTACTGTCCTCGCAACTCCTCCTTCGCAGCTCTTCCTTGCATGCCTCTTGCTTATCGTCCAACTCATCCTAATTCCCTCGCCCCTCTTTCTCCTTTCATTCCCCTCTCCTCCTCCTCATCAGTCAGAGGAACAGCCGAGTTCTTCATCAAGCAGACGTCAAGCATCTGTCAGAGCCCAGGCCAGACTTGGCGTGATTGATTTTTTTGCCCACCTGCGTCTTTCGTAATGACCAACTGTCAGTTGTTTTACTGCCCGCACTGCCTCCCCTCAGTATCGCCTGTCACTGCAGCATCCAGAGGCTAAATCTCTCAGCTCAGACCTACAGTGCATTATCTAGCTTGTCTTCAGATAAGATTTATGTAGGTATACCATAGAGCGTGCTCGTCCACCCTCCAATCACAGAGAAGAATGCTATCAGGGAAGGTTATTTTAAAGAAACAAATCGTTTGCATTCTGAAGGCGAGCACAATATCTCTTTTACGCTCAAAGTTTTCAATTATTTCCAGGCAATGACTTTTCTGACAGAAGCTAATAAATGTCTGTTTGGACTTGTAAGCACAATGCTGTGTTTTGATTTGGTCTCGTTACAGCTTGTAAAACAGTTTGGGAGCTGAGGCAGCAGACTATTTTGAGTAGAATGAAATGGTAACTCTGGAGCTTTGCCACACAGTCGAGCACTGGAAAGACATATTTCCTGTGTGGCAAGCCAATATAATTCTAAATGGGGACTCAGCACGTCCTATTGATTAGTATGAAAAGAAGGAATTTAGAATTGATCTCTAAACAACATGCTATAACAAGTGAATGACATCTCCACGTGTTATTTTCTTTTCTCAAGATCAAACTTTGCAAAAAGTGTTACGTGTTCTGTGTTTTGATCCACGCGTTTCAAACTTGCTTACAATGTCGCACGCTGTTGAACAAAATCTAGGCTAAATAATTCGGACCTGAATGGACACCAAGGCTGAACAAGCCATGTAAATTTCACCGTGAGGGTATAAAGTTCAGTGGATTTTGTACAAGGCACAAGATGTTACTTCTTCAACTGAGCTCAGACCTCAGTATGACTCCAAACATTGGATGATGAAAACATGTCAGGAACACTTTCAAAAACTCTCTCGTGTCCCATGGAGGCCTCCAGACTCAGTGAGGATGTATAAGAGGAGTTTCAAACTGGAAGCAAAAAGTGAAAGCAGGGGTACAGCACTTCCCCTAGCTGCACTCACCTGGATTCAGAGCTTCTTTGATCACCAAAGAGGTCAGGTGCATCTTCCGGATCTGGAGTAAGGCACACCTCAAAATCTCACTCTCTTTCTCTACTTCCTGTAGCTGTTTATCACTAGTAACCTTTCCTTCACTCCTTTCCCTCCATAGTCTCCTTCCCTTGCCCTCTTTCTCTCAATCTTCCTGGCAGGGACAACAGAGTGCCCATAGAGAGCAGGGATGCAGCAGAAGGCAACTTTGAAAGAGAGCTCTGGCTGCAAACCTTTCATCTAGTGCTGTACCTGGCCAAGGCATGCTGCAGGATAGCTTGGCTGTCAGAAGGCATACAGCAGAGGAGGGAGGAGGTACGAGACAACAGCAGAGGAATGAAATGAAATGAAATGAAATGAGCGGGGAAAGAGAAAAAATAAAAAATAAAAAAAACTTTCCTCTCTAGTATTAATAATCTACTTATGTTTTTGCCAGGCCCCCAAAAAAAGAGTGAGTAAATGAAGATGAGTGGGAAAGAGACATCAGAGGAAAAAGATGGAGAGTAGAGAAGTGGGAAGCAGAAGTGGAGCAGAAAGATGTGAGACAGAGAGGCCCTCATGGCTGATAGAGCAGAGCCAATTTACAAAGCTCCTGCTAACGCAGCTCCTGATTTCACCTAAAATATGTCTAAGACAAAAATCATAGAAAGTGCTTACGTCTGACCAAAAGCGGCATTTCTGCTGTATTGATCAGAGAATGTAGCCAAGCAGCAAAGGGCAAAGAGAGGTGATTGACATGACACGCTACAAATATCCTACACTGGATTATTAAAGAACATGTTTATGTTTCATGCTCCAACTGAGCAATTTCTGAAAATTGAAAGGGCTGTAAACACCAACCCGAAGCATGAGAGTGCACTGAAATGATTGCTGTTCATTCAAATCCGAGACTCAGTGCTGCATGGAACGTCACAACTTTGGCAGCGTTACTGTGTACATTATCTCAGCATGCCACTGCTTGGTCTACTGCATCTGCTGAAGAGTGTGCCTCCTTGACAGCCAAAGACTGAGTACTTGGAGACTGTGTGATGTGCCTCAACGGGAGGCAGGAGGGAAGAAGGGAAAGTTAATGTGTGTGTGTGTGTGTGTGTGTGCATAGGTGTGTGTTTGAGTACCACTCCTCTAAAAACAGGCTCCACACTTCTTTTGGTAAGGCACATAATAACTCAAAAGCCTCCCATTGACAGCGGCTGTCTATAGCCGTGAAGCACTGTGAGTTTGACAAATGGATTCTCTCATAGCCGTATAGGTTCTGCATGGGAAAATGAGGGAGGAATGTTGCAAGGCAGGTCTGTCCTTAGCCCTAAATGCCATGTCTGGGAACACAGACAAGCATCATTACTGAGTCAGACCATGCGGTTTAAGGCTGACAAAATGTTGTTTATATCAGTCATGGCCAGCACTCTCAATTGTCTGTATCACACAACAGAAACATGGAAATTCATTGTTACAAGTCAGCAGGTATTTACTGTAAAGTGCAATCTGTTCGTGAGAGGCCGTCATGAGAAGCAAACAATGCTTTCCAATAAGCCTGGCTTCAATGACTTTTAAATGAGCTTCATTCTTTCTCTCTCCCTTTTGTATCAAAGACAACCTTGATCAAGTTCATATTAAATGTAAACGCTTCAAACACAAACAGTGTAACCATAGAAACCAAACTCCTAGTTCACATCTTTCTTTTTTTTGTTTGTTACCCCTTCATGAAGCCTAACATGCCTTAGAGTGGCTAATAGAAAGCATATCATTGTTTATCAGTTCTGAATGAATTAACTTAAACATTATGTCAATTACAGGATTCCCTCTGATGGGATGAGACATAGATTAAACCACCAGTGCCACCTGGAATGAAGCAATGGGAATGATGCAAAAACAAATAAATTATGTATAAAGGTGTCAACAATAAGACAGTAATCACCAAACAGGAAGAGTCTAACACACAGGGCTATGTTAACGGGTCAATTAAAGCTTCACCATCACAGGAGTGTAAATATTGTTTACATAAGAGAATTGCACACTCACTCAACCTCTATATTATAAAGTCAACATGCTTTATCCGCACAAACACAGAGAGCTTTGAGAGTGTGGTACTCATCTGCTGGAGGAGGTTATATGCTGTAAGCTCTTGTCAAGAGGATATGCACAGAGAAAAAAGCCAGCCCAACGGCCTTAAAAAAAAAAGAGGCTGACGAAGCCCTGGACTTCAGCTATGCAATCCAACAAGTGCATTATGTTTCCACTCAGTGGTGGCGCTGAGGTGGCTGCCAGCCTCCATGTGAGGCAGCTTAACAAAGCAAATCATTTTTGACATGAATGAACATATTCACACCCATGTCAGTGTTAGCCATTCATTTAAATCAGCAGGGCTCTCAGCAGGTTTTGATGCTTTACATGTACTTTAAACATAGAGACTTTGAGTCCTAATCATGATCCTCCCTCCACGTTCATGCCTCCTACCTCAACTCACACTACTCCTTCCACCTATTACTTTACCTATAGACTTTATTTATACCTATAGTATATCGTGATGTAATAAGAAAGAGATGAAAAGAGCATCTTATGTCGTTATGGAAATAAAGAGAGTGCTCACTTCACATAGATAGTCAAAATGAAGTTAAGGCAGCTTCTTCCTCAAAAACTAATAAAAAGGTATTGGTCTACAGTCTCCTACCACTTGGCTGGAATGGCAGAGAGGTGCTGACGGAGATGCAAGTTGGGATTGGAGTGGGGAAAGATCCTGCAGAGTGGAGTTAAAAATAGAGCATGGAGTGAAGGAGGGGGGAGGAAGAAGAGGGGGAGGGGACGTACCTGTGGGCTCGGAGGCAGCCTAGTTAGCAATGAGCAGCACCACTGTGGACGACGATGGGCTGGAGAGAGAGACAGAGAGAGAGAGAGCGATGTCAAGAGGGAGATAAGAGAGGGAGGGATGGAGAAAAATGAGAGATGAAGATGAGGATAAAAGTGAGGCGGAAACCAACCGCATGACAAATAATGAGCCAGAAGATAGAGAAGGTAAAGGGTAGGGAGGGTGGAAGATAATGAGAAAACAAGTCAGATTACCATGACATCCAATGTTTGAGTCAAAAACAGAAAATAATTTTCCAGAGGGCTGCGTATGTCAGCAATGACTAGCAATAGTCCGTGACAGATGCACATGCTGGACATACAAATGTCTCTCACACACACGTATACACACACACACACACACACACACACACATACACATACACATACACATACACATACACACACACACACACACATACACATACACATACACACACACACACACACACACACACACACACACACACATACACATAAACTTATATTGTAGGTGCATGAGGTGAATATTTTCCAATCTAAGAATCAGTAATTTATGAGTAAGGTAGTCCACCCACGTTCTAGTTTTACTCACTTAACTTAATTGAAGATGAAAATGCTCTCAGTCAGTAGTAAACTGTATGTGTATCTTTATGCTTCTGGATTCAACAAAAAAGCCAACAAAATCCTTAAAAACACCCTCCTTTTCCAACAAAAATAAATGGAAATCATATGCAGTTTCACAGAATGTCTCAGATTTGATATTAGGAATAACAGAAATTCCAGTAAGATTCAGCTTTTTGGGCTGAAGACAAATATTGTCACCAGAAGGCAGCCATACAGAGGCAACAGAAACAGTAAACAGTAGCAGTCCCACCATGGACAATCATTCTGTTGTTTACTTGAGGGCCAGCCAGGTGCAGTGTTTCTTTTTTGTCAGTGTGAAATAATCTGAGAAAACAGAACGCATGGACCATCATTTGGTTCCTAATAAGCTATTGTTCCCAACCGATTCAGGAGGGATTCCAAGACTTGGCAAGAGAAACTACCGAGCAGCTGTATCAAAAACACCTCCAGATTCAAGAGCTTAATACTATCCAGTACAAGTATTCAGTAAAAAAAAAACTAAGGAAATGTCTGCTACACTGGAGGTTTTTGATGCTTGTGCATATCAAATTTGTGGTTGCCTTGACATTACTTGGATCTTGGGAACTCTCATCTACATTTTCTCAAAAACAACTCAATGGCCTGAATAAAGTAAACACACAAAGGAAGCAAGATTAACAGTCACCTGTCTGTTTATTAAAATACTCTATGTCTGCTTTGGTAAAATATATTATTTACTGACTCACCATGAATTTTATGCTAAGTTTTGATTTGATTTCATGGTCTCTGTGGCCCTAAAATAATGAGAATCAGAACTACAAGCTATTCTAACAATAAACTGGGTATATTCATATGATCACTTAATTTACCTTTTACAATTAGGTTTATTTGCTGCATACTGAACAATGAATTATGGTTATAAATCACTCTGAAAGCATTAATTAATTTTCAATACAGCTCATTATTTAGCATATTAACTAATTCACATGAGGTGAGCTAACAAACCATGGTTAATTATGAACAAAGTGGCTGCATGCCGCCAATCTCTCCTCCTTCTGTCGTCCACCATCGCTGTCTCTTAATCATTGATGCGCATCCATGTGCCACAATTCACCGTAATGATTGTCTAATGAGAGACAATATGAGGAAAATAGGCCTGTCAATGGATGGATGGATTTCTTCTGAATGCTAAAGTACAACCCTGATTCTGAGAAAGTTTGGAGACTATCTAAAACATACTTTTAGCCTGGAAGAACAATTTGAAATGTGGACCATAGCACATTTACACTTTACATCAGTCCATCTCAGATGACTGATTTGGATTTGCAAACAGCCTTAATATGAAAACAAGCCAATTAAACATTGTAGGAATGCAGGACACTCAAACTCCTGACAAATACATTTAAACAGTGAATATAAAAATGTTGTTTGCCAATACTTAAGAAGGGGTTTATATTTATTGTAACAATATTCAAACTATACACAGTTATAGAGACATCTGCTGTACATTTCATTCTGATAAACAGTGTCATTTGCACTGCACTCATTTTCACTCACTCCGGATGCTAGTTTCAGTTAATGTCTAATATCAAAATGTAAATGTGAGATTAGTGTCTATACCAGCAGAAATTAACCGTCTGCTACTGCTAAATAATGACAACTGAGAATGGTCGATTTGAGCTGTAAAATCATTCAGCAGTTCTAAAAAGGATATGTTATCACCCAGTAATGAACAACAGATCTCACATGGTGTGATGGCATGGGTTAGAACAATATACAGTATGTCTTTCTACCCTGCAAACAATTTTAGTATAGGAGTGTTATAGCAGTGTTATAGTTTTGACTAGAATTATCACAAATTTTACTTCACCACTTACTCTCTAATAAAACGTCCATTAAAGGATCGGATGTCAAAAGGGAACAGATTCTGGCAGCACATCCTAATTTCTAGGCATATATTTATATTACCTGATGAAGACAAATGAAGACAAAGTGATGTTTTACCAGACTTTGTTAGTTGAATATTTTCAGCTAAAAGTCAAGTTTCATTCCCTTTGCATAGCAGCTAATTTGCACCTATGCTGATGTAAGGAAATCCCATCGTCACCTCATTCAACAGACCAGAATGAAAATCCAATCAGAAGTAGGTTTTTAGCAGTTTATCTGGGCACATGTCGCAGCAGGCTAAGCAAAGCAGTGCAGATGTCCCTCTCCCCAGCAATGGCTCCTCCTGGTGGATCCTGAGGTGTTCCAAAGCCAGATGAGATACATAATTCTTCTAGTGTGTTCTGGGTCTACCCCATGATCTCCAGTTGGACATGCCAGGAAAACCTCCAAAGGGTGCTCAAGAGGCATTCTAACAGAACCACCTCAGCACCACAACAACATTCATGGTGAGGCCATCTACTTTATGGAGGAAACTAATTTCTCCTCATATCTTCTTGTTTCCACAACCTTGTTCTTTCTGTCTTTATCCAAAGCCCATGACCATAGGTAAGGGTTGGGATGTAGACCAACATATCATGGGCTTTGCTTCAAGCTCAGCTGCCTCTTCACCACAATAGGTACAGGTACAACGTCCACATTACTACTGACATCACATCAATTCCACTTTACCCTCTCTCATGGACTCATGAAGACTGCAGTATACTTCACTGCACTCCACTTCACACAACCTGAACACTGCTTTCCAACAGATAACTATGGCCTCAGACTCAGAGATGCTGACTCTCATCCCAACTGCTTCACATTTGGCTACAAACTGGCTTTGCCTTGCATGCTGGAGAACAGAGGAATAATTCTGAACTCCCCAAACCAGGCACTCTCCCTCCCCTGCTGAGACCTTGTCCATGAAGTTCACAGAGAGAACAATGAAACCATGGACAACCCTGGTCTAACACCCTCTGAAAAGATGCATGATTTCCCACTGAGAATATAGACACAGCTCTCAATGCACAAGAGACCCATACTCCCGCAGAAACTCCCACAAGACACTCCTAGAGGCCTTCACTAAGTCCATGAAACACATGGACTGGTGACATCTAAATAACAATGTAAAAGGTGGATGTATCCTTTAATATTTTCTTTTAGAAAAGGAAACTCATTACTCTGAGTGGAACATTTGGATCCTCTGAATAGAAACAGGTGTGGCAGTGAAAACCTGGGGTCAGCACATTCATGAGGTCCCTCTCACTTAATAGGAAAATCCTGCCTGTAATCACAGTGTTGGAAACAGGTTTGTCATCACCTGTGAACAATATCATCACCTCATCAGTCTCTCCCTTCTTCCACTCGCTTTTCTCTTCCTCTTTCACTTTATTTTTAAACTGCTAGAAAAATTATGGTATCAGTCTGCATTTCCCTTCCTGTGGGAGTTAGAAAGATAATCGGGAGGAAACCCTGAGAAAAATATCCAACCTGTGAATATAAATAACTCAAGAATTCTGTCTGGCTTGCTAATATATATGCTTCTGTCACCTTCCCTACTGAAAAAAACAGAAAAAAAATAAGTGATTAGGATAACTGGAAGCGTAGCATGAAGCTAAAAGTGAAGGCATTGATGTGGTTAAAAGCTCAGATGTATACGAATAGTTCACAACGCAATAATTGAGCCAATAAAAACAACTCACCCTTTCTTCACCTTGTTTCGTGATTTCTTTCATTCAGCCACAGGTTATACTTGAAATTCTCCAACCTCACTTGCAGTCTGACAGAGGCACTGCTTCAAAAGCAAAACGCCAAAAAGGTGTCAGAAAATGTATGTTTTTGATGTGGAGACGAAGCCTTTCATAACCACAAACTAGTCTGGCAAACAGATAAAACGTTACCAGAAAATTTCAAGAGCGTGTTTGTGAATTTGATCTCTCTGATACTAATTCTGTGAGGATGTCAACATCTTTATCAAGTCAAGTCAGGTTTATTTATTGAGTCCATCATGAAAGTATAAAGCGCTAAGTGCAGACAAGCTTAACTCGATTTACAGACGAGACTAGTCAACAAACGCTCAACAAAAAACATGTAATCCATATTCATTGTTAGTTTCCAGTACTCACAACCACAGTTTCCTTTTAGTGACCACTGGGATCCGCCCAGTATAACCACAGTCCTCTCCTGTTGGATCCTCAGCCAGCTGTACAAATTGCATAAAATGCACCTATACATCGGCCTTTCTTCACCTTTCCTGCTCATGTCCTTTTAGCTGGTCTGTGAGCAGAAGGTGACCACAACCCACTTAATGCCTGACAAATTCCATTAAATATTCCACCAACACCCTATCTGTCTTGATCAAATTAAAATGGCTCCCTTTTCTAGGCCATCACAAATCAACTATTAATATGCCAAAAGGGAGTATCATGCAGATAAATGTCAGTAGTGCAATGTACACAGGCTAATGAGTTTTGAACTCCACAGACACAGTTTGACTCGAATAAAACACAAAGGACAAGAGTGATGACTAGTTCACTATATTCAATTATCCTGCTTGAACAGGGGCTGTCGCTGTGCACGGTCAACTCATTCATTTTCAAATAAAGAGAGTAAATTAACTGTCAAAGCTTTGATGGAAAAGAACAGAGCAACAGCTACAAACATGATCTTCAAGATAAGCTTTTACGTGAACTATTTTCTTTGGTTCATCACCAACTTATACTACATATGGTTGATATCAGATGATATAGCTTATGTTTCATAAATCACAAGAAAGCATTTTCTTTATCTTTCCTTTTTGTCTTTATCTGCTTTGGGTGACACGATGTCAAAAGAGTACTGCCAGAAATAATTTTGGTGGGAACTTTTTGGGGAAACACAAAACTTTTCAAGTCTTAGTGCAGCCATTTTATGAGAAAGGGCGTTGGTTGCCTCTTCCAGAATTAGCTCAGCACACACACATCTATGCTCATTATCAGTTACACCACAACACACAGGAGCCACTTTGTATCGCCAGGGAAATTCACACATCCTCGCTGCGTTTCCTGGTATGACCTCACTCACAACAGAATACAAACACTGTACGTCAACCATCAGTATTTTTCCCAGCATGAGGAAAGCAGTAAAAGGTCTTTTTTTAAACCCCTCAAAGCTGTTCTTGTTTATAATTGGGCCTGTAACAAAAGGGCCAGTGTGCTTTACTTTTCAAAAGAAATTAACAAATTATGTTTTTTCATTAATTCATTAATTTTGCTCATTTACTGCATTCACTTACTGTTTTATGACACATTCCGGATTTGCAGACTAATTGAATAAACTGGATGTTATTCCCAGTGATAGAAGAGGTATTCAGACCTTTTACTTAAGTAATAGTACGAGCATCAATATATACTTTAAGTACTAGAGGTAAAAGTACTCATTATGCAAAATGGCTGCTTTAAGCTGCTTTATATACTGTTGAGTAGTTTTATCTATGACAATATATCATAATTTATTCATTTAAATTATGCATTAATAATCTGTAATCTATAAAAAGTAGTACGTGAGGTAATGTACATTGTATGTACTTTCCACATTGGTTATATCTAGATATAGCAGGTGGAATCCTTCTGTATTTTTCTGCTGTTGTGAGTAGATTATGACATCAGGTGGGTCCCAATTTAATCACAGAACTTAATGAGACAAAATGCTCAAATGCAGCACATCCCCTCCAGCCTAATAGATATTAACATGAGCAATGGTGACTGATTTATGGGCTTACGTTAACTTGACGCAATGGAATGAAATCAGATTGCTCAACGTCAATGAATTACCTGTACAGACTAAATAACACTCCTACACCTTACACCTCCTTTTTTTCTTTGAAGCTGAACATAGAAATGTTATTCATAAGAGTCTGAGCATGCATTGAGAAAGAGCTGCCTTGGAGCGATACATGTAGCAATGGTCAGCATCTCACCCTGTCTGTTCTTGAAAATATAATACCGCACATGGCACTTCAGTTTGACATTAGCACTAAATTACATTACAAGTTTAGTATTGTGAAATTAATGAGCAGTGATTTAATCAGCTCGGGCTGTGGTATGCACTTGTGGTTCATAACTAACCTTCTCTGTAATGTGGCGCCAGCTACAGCCGGGTCTCAATCCCTATGTAGACTGTTCAATAAGGCTGAACCTCTCACCTTAATGACTGTCGACTTTTTTCTTCAGTCGGATGCACTTTTAATTATCAGCTCCAAGGCTCTCTGTAGCATCTGTACTCAGAGGACAGAGCTTGCCTTTTAACTAAGAACCTCAAACTTTACAGATTTGGCTCCAAGTCAGGCTCAAAATCTGTTAGCATTGCTGAATTCAGCCACACAGCAGCAGAACTGCAGTAACTCTTTCATGGCAGTGTCATCTTTAGCTTGGCTGCTAAACTAAATAACATGGACAGCTTCTGAGCAGGTTTTTATTTTCATGAGCCCCGATAAAGCCAACACCTATGACGTACAGTATGACCCATGACAAGTAAAGGCAGCGATGCCGACAGGAGAATTGTGGAGAATTATTCCCAGATTAGGTTTCTATACACACATTTTTAATACTGATTAGAAAATACTCATGTATGTCATATCTGTTATTCTGTCTTTCAGCAGGATGACCTTGAGGGGTTGGCTGGGAGAGCAGCTTCATGCTAAATTGGCTCTAAAAATCATAAATCATTTCAGCATCAGCCTCTGAAACACACTGCACCGACATCACAGATTCTCTTCGTATTTGGAAACTTGCATGGGCACACGTCCTGCTTTACTTCTGTCAACAATGAGAGTGTGACCGATCTTATCAGGTTACGATGCATCAGTGTTGTGCAGAGGACTTTCTTGAAACAAACAAAAGCCTAATCAAGAGACACCAACAGAGTGCTGTTATTCACTCACTGTAGATTCTACATATTTCTGTGGTTCACCCAAATGGACAGCAACAGTGGCTTTCTACCAAGCAGATGTTCCTCTCTCCCTCTAACTGGGGCATCATTATTGTCGAGCACATTTTCTTTCATGAGCTTTTGGATGAAGCATCAATTTATAGAGGCTTAATCTCAATTGAGTCTAATTTCATACCAGTTAATGTTCAAAAATATCTAATTTAAATACTTACAGTACAAACAATAATATGTTCATGTTGTTAATCATTAAGAATATCATATAAAAATATGTGATTTGATACTTAAAGAAATAACGGTTGTTCACGGTATGTATGTTTTATGATTACTGCTTACTGTGTTATTTTACATTATCGGGTACACTAGTACACTACTGTGCAACATTCAAGGAGACACAGAAATACAAGAAAAATAAGATTATGATTACTACCTTGACTACTGATTTGGTGATTATAAACCATTTCAGCTTCTCATCTCATCATTTTAAATGTGATGAGTAGATCCGCTCTAGTGACAACCCAGCTGTCACTGCATACTAACTTAAAGTCAACAAGTCTCTCATTCTTTTATTAATTCAATTAGTCACTCTTCTATTCAAAATCTGAATCTATTCAAAAATGTCCTTATGTCTCCACTTCATATTAGAAACACATAAATCACTTTACCAGACTAAACTTTAATAATTGGGTCACTGGCATTCTGTTGAGGAACCGGGAACCAGGATGGTTAAAGTGACAGTGCAACAAATGTTTGGCAGATCGTCTTTCTGCTGGGTCAGTCGATGTTTTATTTAGTAGGTAACTCAGGCAGATGGGCGTCTTTGACCCATCGGATGCTCTTCCCTATACCGCTGTGTCGGATAATTATTAGGCCGAAGTTCAGCTCGTCAGGTGCCACACAGAGATGAGCCTTGTTAGATGCTGGGGTATTAGTTTTCATATAGTATGTTTCAAATAGGCTGTCACCTTTCCAACAATTGTTTGATTATGTTTGAAATGATCACAATCTGGTTTCGCAGAACTCTAATAACCCACGTGTCCCAATATCGACCGAAACAGAACCTTCAGGATTTACGTTTTTAGTTTAACAATGTAATATTAATTTCATGTAAATTTAGTGCGAGTTTGAATAGATGAATTCTTCATTTCCTCAGTATGAGAGCAAACAGCTCTAGTGAACAGTATCTCATCATAGATGAAAGCATAGCCTGAATGTAACAAGCTGACATTGGCTCAGTTCTGTTACATTATTAATAAGCTTCTTATTTGTAAAGAACATCTAATAGCCCTCCTTTTTTGATGTGCAAACCAGACTTTGTGCAACAAAATAAATCTTATCATCTTCTGAAAAACTTGAAAAAAACAAAAATGTGAGTGTGCTATTTCAAATAAATAGCACAGGGTTAGCCCCCCCCCCAAAAAAAAATTAAAAAAAAGAGAAAGAGAAAAGAAGAGAGAGAACACATTTCTGTGATTACTCAGCCATCACACTGAGCATGAAAGTCATATTTGGGCCAAGATGACTTATGGGATGGACAGATGTCTAACATTAGTGAGAGAGATGAAGAGTAAGTGTAAGAGGATGGAAATATGCTCAAAAGAAAAAGGAGAGAAAAAGTGGAACGTAACAGAGAGTGAAAGAAACCTATTTAAACAGCATGCGAGCCCACATCAAATACACCACCAGGAGGGAAGGATGCTGAGTGGGAGTCATCTCTCCCTCTATATTTCTTCTGCAGTGCTTCCTGCGGCTCCCGTTTTGCTCTGTTCTCGGTCTACTGTCTTCCTCTGCGCCATCTAAATATTTTATATGTAGCCTGATGTTGTGTTAGGAATGTGTCCCTGTCTTTGATCAGCCAGGCTGTCATTGATTTGTTGCTGGAGCAGAATAAGGCATTGACTGTTCCGTCACAGAGGAAGAGGCAATGAAGACAAGCTCACTGAACAAAGACAAATCAATAAATAATGCATCATCAGCCTGTCTTGAGCTGTTTTATCAATCATTCAAAACCCAATACAGTGCAGTCCCACCACTACATACTGTTGCCACCAGTAAAATGAATGTTGCTCCAATTTGTGTGTACATGGTACTGTAATTAGTGTTGAAGCCTCAAACCAATGTGAAAGCTGCGTAACTTCTTGTATGTACTGATTATATAAATATGTATTGTGTTTCATTGTGCATGTTCAAAGCGCTCTTTGGAAATGCTACTAATCAAACAGCCAATATAGCAGTAATTACACAAGACAGTTTTCTAAGTTAGGAAAGAAGAGCTGTATACTACAAAATCATATCAGCTCTTTTTGGATTACTGAGCCAAAACCCACTGTCGCTCTGGCTTTGATGTTGAAACTGCGGTCCTGCACAGCAAGGAAAAAAAAAAAAAGTGTTCTAAAAACGGGGCCTAAAATCTGAGAGTGAGAGGAAATGTTGCTGCTGCCATAATCCTATGGGTAATCGTTTACATTTGATCATCATGCATGAATACGAATGCTGTTCTGCGTGTCCTTGAAAAATCCTCCAATTTACAGTCACTGGATGGGTTAGAGGGGCTGATGTGAACATTTTTCTGCACTTCTTCCTGGAACTTGACAGCTATTCAAACGGCTTATTCCAACCTCGAGCAAACACGACAAGTGTGAAACAGAGTCACGAATGGCACACATATAAATTTACTCAGTGTGGTGTTGCAAAAACAGCATAAGACAGATAAAAACAAGAGGAGAGATGAAAAAGACGCTACAGTGGCGAACAATGCCAAGTAAAAGATTACAGATGGCGGGCTTTGTGTAGGGGTGCTTGAGCATGTTTTCAGGCTCATTTCAGTGTAATTTTCTCCCTTTATCCATTGGCACGAAGCCTGCGAAGGGTCAGAATGAGGCATGGAGCCATGTGGTGGATGGAGAGAGGATAGCCATGCAGTGTGGACATGTAGGCAGAAAGAAGATGTGACGGGGTTCTGGAAAGGCTACCGCTAATCCCTGGCACAAAGGAAGAAAGAGAGAGAGAGAGACAGAGAGAGAGAGACAGAGAGAGAGAGAGAGAGCATACAGAGAGTGATGCACTTCATAATGCTTTGGATAATTTGATCTAAATTGTGAATACAACCTCTCCAGTAGATTGAAAAGTATCGTGCTTTTAAATTAACTGTAATGAATCATGGTTTGAGGATGTACATAAATTGAGAGCAAGCTTAAATCTCCATTCTGCCATGACACAGATAAAGAGGAGTGCCAAATACCATACAGCTTACCAAATTTAAATTTTAAAAAAAGGCAAAAAAAAGGGTGGGATTCAGCAAATGGACTGAGAAATTGGAAAGTGGTATAGTGTAATGTCGCCTGCAAAAATTTTAGGGACGTGCTATTTTTAACTAGTGTCCTATTTCTTTAAATGTGTTAACACAAGTTCAGTTGAAATTGGTCCAGTAGAGTTAGGGTCCCAGTAGTATTAAGAGAAGTTTAAGGATAAAATCTTCCCTTCAAACAGATTTGGAGTTTTGATTGCAAATCCAGGTTCAAACAAGTTTTCGAAACATGAACATCCCTATCAAAAGTAGCAGAGTTTAAACTCCTTTTTGTGAAGTCCCCAAGAGGTACAGCCCAGAATTGTTCTCTTCAAAATAGATAGAGAATGACTTTTAGGGCAATGTGATAGATCCAAGATTGATTCCCCCAAGATATAAGCTGGATTTATGCTTCTCTGGCAAAGTGTATAAAGGTCTGACCAAAGATGCCTTCAGCATAGGAACTGATTCATACTTCACAGTAAGATTTCACCCACTGACTGTCTGAACACCAAAGTGACACAAGTTGATGTAAGTCATTACACACCTCAACAAATCTGCATTCAAATACTTTCATTTACTTTTTGATATAGAACAATGATGCAAAGCTTTGCCTTGTCTAGCTACCCAGATTAGCAGAAAAAATCATGTTCCCTTTGTGATTGACTGACGTTTGGAAAAGGCTTGATGTTGAAAAGGTTTTGCTAGATCACAAAACCTGGCTAGTGTTAGTGAAAGATGTTCCTAAGCCTTTCTTGCGTTTGCGTTATGTTGTCATCACTAACCAGTCACAGCTCCGTGTCTCTGCATGCTATCATCATTACTGCTGTGGCATAACAACTATGTTGATAACTGATTGCCATTTCTCAGGCAAAAATGATACTTTCAAAAGTGAATATTTGCTGTTTTTTTCTCATCTTTTATGATATATTTTGGTTTTGAATTCCTGGTTGAACAAAATGTTCTATTTAAAGATCTCACCTTGGGCATTGGGAAATAGCTCCAGTAACAAAAATCTTTTACTATGAGCTAATTGAATAAAGATAGTTACACTACTACCTTGTGTCATCTTTGGTCATTTGAAACTACAGGGAATGTATAACACAGTAGAGTTTTAGTGGAGTCATGGCTCTACATATTTTATATTAAGTAAGACATGTACTCCCATTGCGCCTGCAATGAGAAGTGCTCTTAGGAGTGATTCAACACAGTTTCAACAAAGGTATTAAAATGTGACTACGCGACTAAGTGACTATGAGAGAATATCTATTGAGTGGGACTATAGTTTGAGCTGAAGTATCAGAACTGAGGTGCAACAGAAATCTCCCCTTTGGGACATGAAACAATCAAGACCAATGCTAAAATGACCTGCAATGACTTCACACATACGCTGTCTGTTCACAATGTGAGATTTTATATTATGATATGACTGACACCAGAAATACGAGACAACAGTACCTGGTTCCCATGAGTAAAACCAAGGACAAAAAGCCCCAAGCGAATCTGTCACAATGCAACCCATTACCCACCCAGTCGCATTTTCGATGTATAAGTTTCTAAAGAGCCGAGCATGAAACGGCCCTTTGTGCAGAACAAAGTTTTACAGAGAATGGTGGCACGATATCTGGTGGGTATTCCCTTTGAGTCAGGGGATGTCACATATGCACACGACACACACACAGATGGACAAAAAGACGCTAATACACAGGAGCCATTCAACTAAATGCATGCACAGTTTCTCTACACTTCAAGTTTAATGTACTCTCACTCACACACATGCACCCACACTCTCTTGTGACAGAATATGCCCTTTGTTCATGTTCTTTGAGGGAGCGTTGGGGAGCTGGGCGACGGCCTGGGCTCTGGGAACGGACATGAATAAATGGACTGTCCTTCATAGCAGCATGAGGAGAGCAGCCAAACAGCCCAAGCAGGAGATCTTACATCTATTATCAAAGAGCCTTTTGAAAAAAAGGCCATAGCTACAACTACGGTGCTCTTGATGTGGTGGTTACACGCACGCATGTCCAAGCCCACATGTATTTGCACAAGCATGTGGTGAATGCACACATGAAATACACAGTGCAGTGCAAACACAGACAGAGTCATACCTCTATGCATTAGATCCAACAACAAAAAAAAAAGTCTCCTCTATCCAATGAAACCACACCAAACCAAACCAAATGGACAGTACTAAAGACCTAGGCCTCGATGAGTTAGTGAAAAGAGGTCTTTCACAATGGGAAATAAATATTTGATTCAAACACTGCTGCTTTTTAGAAAGTGCTGTCTTCTGTGCCTAGAAATGAATATATCACTAGAACCATCTGCCCACTTTGAGATAAATGCTTAAAATGAGTGAGAGACTAAATTGTGTGTATACTACACAATTCATGAAAGAACGTGAGAACATGTTCTCATCTTTTCCCCCAAAAGCCCTGTTTTTTCCACAGCAGTGACTCCAATTGGGCTGTTAGACTTAACATGCCAATGTCGCTGACCAGCATTACTCTCCATTAATACTGACGTGTCTCCGCTTCATAGAGCCTGACCAGAAATCCACATCACGCAATGGGACAGTGAAGCTCTTCTACAGGTATGATACGTTTAACTTGCTTCAGGTTACAGCCATCTTGGGAAGATTTTCTGTGACACAGTTCCTCTAGGGTGGCATGAAACTATGATTACATTACTGTAATCAAGGACACTAAGCTGAGTACCACAGGCACTGACTGGGCTTACACTTGAATAAATCTTTTTAGTTCATGTTAAACTAAAATAAGCTGAGAGCAGTACACAAAAGAATAAAAACACTTTGCAAACACATCAAAAAACATAAAATTCATAGTTCATCTGACTACGTAAAATAATACTGTCTGGAGTTGTTGCTTCTGGAATGCTGTAATTACCATTTGTAACCATGAATAACTCTATATTTGGATCAAAGGTCTAATCTTGTTTCTCTAGTATCTGGATTTTGAAGAGATTTGTTCTTGATCACAACTATTGATCACACTTTCCTAAACCATCAGAGAACAATTCTAAAAGTGGACTCGGACATGAGTAAACTACACACTCCTTGTACCTACATGTATTCATCTTGTTCTCTGGAAAGGACGAATATGATAAAAGAGTTAGATCATTATTGCTGTTAAGCATTCTCTGCTTTTAAGTTCCCATTAACCACATACAATCTATTAGCCTATCTAGTCTTTTCTACTGGGGTGATTAAACTCATACCAAGTGAAGCTTTACATTGTAGATGCAATTTTGGGGGAGAAGTTGCCATGTCATAGTTTTTTTCTCCAAGGCCCACTCATCTTTAAAATAATGCTGTGCTGGCAACTTTACTCCGAGACACCTTGAAAAGTGCAACTGCCTCAAACAACTTCTAATAGCCATCTGCATGAGACTTTATAAATTACTTACCAACAAGCCTCTCTGTTACTAATCGGAGTATAAAGTTTCTTGTAGTGAGTCATCACTGAGTGAAGCAAAATCAATTCCGGATTTTACTTATTTCTGTAGAGAGTGGATAAGCTGTGCCTCTGTTTTGGTGTGTCAGTTCTAGTGGCCTTGTTGTTGGACTTAACGGACATCATCAGTCTACACACACATGCAGACGCAGACATACACACTGCCGGGCAACTCTCTTGACTATGAAGTGGCCTAATTAGTGTGGATAAACATTGGAGTGTGCTTGTTAAAGCTAATAGAGCTGCCTCCTCTACGATTGATCTGATAGCTTTTTGGAGAAAAGGTCACAGAGAGGTAAAAACAGTACTGGCAAAGGCAGTGTGGATGACCAGTACAGGCGCTATATGAATCAACAGGTCAGTAACTCTTGTGTGATGGAGGGTGAGGACAATGTTGTTATTCATTCAGGTTCAGTCCTGGGAGGTTCAGTGATAGGAGGTTAAAAGTGCATTTATCGGGAAAGTCAAACCAGGTTACACCTGAAAATGTGATTTAATTCACTATATAGTTTTCTGTGTGCACTGTAGATATGTATGCATACAGCACAGGTAAACTATGTTTCATTGTGGAACACAACCCTGTTATAATTACAGCTGGATTTTAAATAAATACACTGCAATCCATTCAGTGGCTGTCAAGACATTTACAAAAATGCTAACCTCCTGGTGAGACTAGAGAACAGGTCAGAAGGCCTCCTCCTTTAGTTACCATGAGTGTCTGTACAAACATTCATGGTAATCCATCCTATGGTTGTTGAGAAACTTGAGTCTGGACCAAAGTTACTAGCCTGCTGACTGACACCGCCTTGGGCCATACTGCTGGCACAAAATTACAGACAACTGACGTGCTAAATGCAAAACATGTTTTGCCTGTATACTTGCTTTTTGCAATACACAGGCTGTCAGACATAGTAATGTCACAGGAAGCATGTTTCGGATCCATATGTCAGATGTTAAAATGTTCAACATTTTTCCAAGAGTTTCAAAAGGAATCCACTAACAAGAGTGAACAGATGTGAGCCAGCCGTTTCCTGTTGGTTTGGCAGCATGTAGCGAGGCTTGAGATGTTCAATTAAGAGTTGGAACACAACGTTTTCCACCAGAAAAAAGGGTCGGTCATCCATAATAAATTTCACAATTTTCTCTGTTATCAGTTTTGTTTTGTTGCTGTCTGGAGGAAATGTCTCATGCTGTTTCACTGGTTCCAACAATGTTGCTTCTCCGTAAACATCACGTCTGTTGCATGAAGACATTTGTCATTTAAGGAAGCTTCATGACTTGTTTACCAGAAAACACAGATGTCACCTGCCAGCGGTTACTCTTAATATCACATGTTGCAATTTATGTGATATTTACATGACATATAAATATATCAATCAATATATCAATATGTCATATCTAACTGTACAATTATTCTGATATCTTATCGCACTTTTGGCTAGACTAATGGAGATACAAGGACAAGTGTAAGACAGGCACATACCTAATCTCTTGTGTGCAAAACAAAAAAGAGAGACTGCCAAAATAAAATTATTGATCTTGTCACAGACAAGACATAGACTTATTTACCCATACCTCTTCAACTCCACTAAGCCAAACATGCACACATAACAAATAACAAGGGGATACAATAGGATAACAATTGGGTTGTGAGCAAAAGGATACCATGCTTTTTCTCTAGCCTTGGCCTTGATCGATGTTTCCTTTTAAAGTGTGCCTGCTTCAGGGTTTGTGGTCTGCAGAAAAAAAACTCTAATTGCTTTACCAGAATGTAAAAGTTGCACTGAATGAAATTTGACTGAAACACAATGCAGCTGGTGCAATTTCCATGCAATCAAATCCTGTATACAATCAAAAATCAAGCTTACCGAGCATATGCTTTTAACCCACAGTGTTTAGTTTACAAAATATCCAATGAGCCCATCAAATATTCACATTTTATCATATTACAGCACAATTGTTCATCAGATAGATTTTTTCAAAGCATTTAACAATTTGGCCAGGCACCATTTTTGAAAATATTGAATCTCAGAATGCTTACAGCTGCATCAAGGCAGGGCCTGCTAGATTGCATTGATTATTACTGAGGGGAACCATATGAGAGAGAGAGGAGGGGGATAGAGGAGGAGAGCGGGTAATAGGTGAGGACAGCACTGGGGATGAAAGTGAGATTTATATGTAAAGAAGAAAACACAGAAGAGAGAGAGAGAAAGGAGATACAAGGAGACGAAATAAGATATGTGCGGAGGAGAGGAGATTAGAGGAGAGGAGGCATCCTTTTTTGTGGACAGCAGAGCTAATCCCAGACATGGAGCAGATTACGCACATGACACAAAATGCATGTTTATGAGGCACATCCCTGAGCTCAGGAACAATCTGCCAAAAGGGGTCGAGAGCAGACAAATACAGACACACACACACACACCCACACACAGATTCTGTCCCACAGTGTTATGAATACCGAGATTAGACACACACACACACGCTCTTGTCAGTAGTGCTGAAGTCAAACATTTAATAAAAGAGTAGGCGCTTCATACTGAATAATTACAGAACTAAGCAACCAACACTGCAATGTTCAGTAGATTAGAGAATAAATGAAATACAGAAATCAGGTGATAGATAAGAAACAAAAACATAGGCGTGAATACACACGACCACACACGCACACGGACACAGACAAACACAGACAGATGGCTACAGATTTTAATTTCCCTCTATAAAATACAAGAAAATGCTTTCTAATTGCCCTCTTTATACATGACAAAACCACTGTGATTTTGTGTGTAAGCGTGCGAGAGAGAGGGCGAGAGAGGCACTAAGATTTGCCAGGGATTATATATCCATAGTGCCATCTAGTGCCTCCTTGAAAAACACACACAAACGTGCGTGAGATTCCAGCTGGGTTTGAGCCACAGAGTAGTAAGACAGTTTCTAAAGGGATGCCTTTTTACAGAACACATCACAGAAGCTGACATGAAATAAAGTCATATTTTAATAGTAGTTACTCCCTTTAAAAGTCTTCACGGGGTATTGTTTTTTTTTTAACTTCCCTCTTCTACACAAGAACTCTGCCGGCAGGCTTTATGAGAGAAGACAACAGATTCATGAATTATGGAACAAGTGTATACACTATATGCTGAAATTCCACTAAAGTGTGTATACACACACACAAAAAAAGAGGTTTAAATCAGAGAAGCAGAATATAGAACAGTATGGACAGCATATTAACTTCACGTCATAAACTAACTCATCATGACAGCAATTTTGTCTTGTTATTTGATCTGTGTGTGATGATGATAATTACACTGATCATTTATTCCAATTAGTCACGACCATTGTTTAAATATTTTAGAGCTTTAAATGGAATACCAGAAATGAGAGCAGAAATGTAATACATCACACATGAGTTGATATGTTTGTATGCAATCTCATAAAATATAGAGGGCAGAAGTGGTAAAAACTTTCAAAAGAGATGTTGGATGATGGAATCAACCTGCAACAGAAAGCAGCAGATCATATTTAAGAGATGTTTTTAACATATTTCTTATAGTAACTGTAAATTAAAATCCCTCCCATCCTACAATTAAAACATCACAAGACTGAGGACTGGTTTCTAGCTACCATAGAGACCATGAAAAATTAATTTCCAATTACAACTGGACATGATACTGCCTGATATTCCCAGTGGTTAAAATAGTTTTCTCATAATGGCAGGAATATTCCTATCAACCTATATTTTAAAGTATCAAAACAGAATTTCATCTGACAAACATGCATGTCCACAGAGGTTTGTTGCAATTCCCAGTGTGCACTAAACAGGAGCCACACGAACACGTTACCTATAGCAGTAACAGAAAATGCGCGGTCCTGATGGAGCAGAGAAACCGATATAATGGCCCACGTTCTGCTCTATTCCACTGCAGCATTGAATAGCAGCGCTATAGAAGCTGTTGTTGCTGTTGCTGCTGAAATTCAATATACTCCAGCTGGCAGGAGCCATGTCCTGCAAAATCCATTATAAAACAGGCCTTTACTTAGGAGTACAAAGGCCACAGCTTTGCATGTACATACAGTGTAATTGCTGAAGAGGACATTAGGCTTATGGCTGGAGCACCCATTGTGTACCAGACTGTCCCTTACTCCCCAGCCCCCCTCTGTCTTCCTATCTGTTTTGTCCCTACAGGTCGGCTTCTCTCTCCATCTGTTTCATCTCTCTGTCCTCCAGGCTGCATCACTCTCCAGTGTCTACTCCACTCTACTTCATCAGTCGCTCCAGGGGTGAAATAACTTTGATGGCTGGACTGTTTTCAGATCAATTAAATGCTTCTTGTACATACTGTATATGACCAACATGGGATTTAAGTTCCCTACGACCTTTTAAAACTTCTTTCTTTCAATACTGATATTAACTATGACATTGGTCTCATGCTACTGTACTGTTGGGTTACAGTGGTATTCCAGTAAGCAGTGTCTGCTTTTCTTTTGACTAAGATGTTTGAGCTCTATCAATTAGACTGTGTCCTTACCTTTTCCCGTAATGACAACTTTCACGTTTTATTTGTTGTTGCTTTTTTTAGATACAAAGCTCGTCTTTACACTGTTGTCACTTCAATCATAAGCTGGAACCCAAAAATAGGTCACAGGGATGATTTAGTGGAATAAATCCTCCAATTTGATTCTCTAGATAAAACAACTCCCATTTGATTCTCTGGCTGAATTTTTTGTTTTTGCTGCTCGCTCCAAGCCATTTCATGTTCTTCCTTTTCCCTATTGTGCAGTTTCCGAGAGCATCTTGAAAGAGATTTCAAAAATATCATTAATTATTAGCGTCTCCCTTGTCAGCAGACTTCAGAGTGAGAGGCAGAGAAAGGGTCTACATCTCTCGTGGGTTGGCAGTGATTGGTAAACATAAAAACACCTACCCTAATTCATTTAAAAAAATAAAAGCAACTTAAGACACCAGGGGATAATTCATCCTGTCACAGTAAGAAACTGAGGCGAAAACATGCTTAAAATGAGGAATTGTGCAAAAACATGTTAATATTACATCAAAATGTTGTATGCCAGGGGAGGCCGTGAACAACAGCAAGCTATTATAGGAGAAGCAAACACTGAAGAGAAATCTGTTTTGATCCATTCAGGTTGATTCACCTTGGTAAGTATCCAGACCACAGTTTTTTATAACAGCAGAATAAATCCCTCATTTTGTTCCCAGGATAGACACTGTACATTTAAAAAAAAGTTCACATTGGACAATAACTCAGCCTTTTTATATAATATAGCATACACTACAGTAGGATAGGGTGTTTTTTTTCTCATATTCAGTCTGTTGTTAATTGAGCCCCTAGTTGGCTGGTGAAGTAGCAACACTCCTCCTATAAGGTCACACACACACACACACACACACACACACACACACACACACACACACACACACACACACACACACACACACACACACAAAATGAGGCACAAGATTAATTGAGCAATTCTAGTTTGGGCTATATATGTGACTTTGGGAATGAGCTCCCAATCCTCTACCTCAGGAGAACAACAACTGGTTATTCCCTCCAGGTAGTTATTTATTTATTTTTTTTATTTTTTTGCAGCTGTGTTATCCCCTCTGTTACCCAAGGTTGGCAAGCTATAGCTACTGGAAAGTTGCCTAGCAAAGGGAATTAACTATGCACCCTTTGAGGTCCTGTACTCTTTGATGTGGGCAGTTTAAGTGAATTATTTTTTTCCTAAATTAATTATTCAGGGCCAGACGCTGTCCTCCAAGGAAAGACCAAAATCCAAAATTGTCTCATCTATCCAGAACAAGCTTGATTCAGAAGCCAATCCTCTTAAAGGGATCAACATTTTGGGATGTATTCACTTCCTTGCTGAGAGTTAGATGGAAAAAAAAAAGTAATCTGTAATCTGTAGATCTGTAATCCATAGATCTGTATGATAATTACAGCTAGGAGACAGTTATCTTAGCATAAAATTGGAAACAGGGAAACATAGCTGACCTCTTTCTGTCCAAAGATAACGAAATTCACATACTAGCACCTCTGAAGATAACAGGTTCAATCTGTACAAAAAAACAGTGTAGCCTCACAGAGTGTGCACTGGTTGTTAGGTAACCTCGCAATCAAAAGAAGTCACTGCTCCCAGCTGAGAAACAGGCACATAACCCTCGTTAAAACTGCAAACTGTTGTTTCCACAAGTACATTTTACCACACGCATAATTAAGCATTAGAAATTCTGGTAGGTGAATAGCTAGATGCAGGTTGGCCGTTTCCCTCCGTTTCCAGTCTTTGTCCTTAAGTTAAGTATCTGCTGTCAATAGCTTCATATTTCATATCCATCTTCTCATCTGACTTTCAGCTAAGAAAGAGATACATGACCGGTGGGGAAAGACTGTGAAAAGTCTTTGAAGACAAAGACTCTCAAGTGAAGCCTCTGTGAAAAATATACCACAAGTACGAAAGGGCAGATGGATCACGCCGCCTCTGGACCACAATTTAATTCAAAGCAGTAAGGATCTAATTACAAGGCACAGCCGGGCGAGATACTGTATGCCAAGCTCCATTTGGAGGCACAGACGAGATCCCTTGGGAAAGACAAGAGAAAACTCAGGCTCGATATGCTGTCTGCTCCTCTTTCAAATGCTGTCATTCTGAGGAGATTCCCTGTCCAGAAGAATTGATGGCTCGATACAGTGATAAGGGAAACACTCGCAAACCTGCTGATTCACACCTGTTTAACTTCAAAGTGGAACTTGAAACATTGTTTAATAGGGATGTAATGATACACTCAACTCACGACTCGATTCACGATTTTTTTGTTCACGATACAATTTTTTTTTAAATCAAAATGAGCTACAGACAAATTATGACCAAATAAAATTATCTTTTTATTTGTAGGAAAAAAATCTTTCTTTACAGAAACTCTCAAACAGTTTGTGTTCTTATAAAAAGTGCAACTTACATCTTAAACAACAAAATACATGACACATATCTCCTTTCTTTAGAAACAATCTCACAGTAAACGGCTGTTAATGTGCAGTTTTCACTCACGAGGTGGTGTAACGTTACTTTGCTTCTCACTGTGGTGGCGGCTGATATGCTGCTGCATGTTGCTCATGTTGCCGCTATATGTTGGAGTCTCTTGTAATAATTACATGCTGTTTTGGTTTTGTCTGTCCGTTTCTCACGGTTGTATACACAGGTGATTTCAAACTGTTCAGTGCATCCTCTATTTCAAAGCTACTTTCTACCATCGCCATGTTTTCCCTCGTTCTGTGCTCCGTACCTACGTAGTGACATGAGTCACGTGACTTTACGCCTGACGTTGAACAAATGAATCACCAAGCAGTGACTTTTTTTAAGATAACGTAACCTATTTCTAATTTTAAAAAAAGACGAAAAAGAACATATCCTACTTCTCTCGCATTCACCTAAGAATTGCGATTCATTTTTTCTGACAACCGATGCGAGTCGTCACGCATTTGTACCGATTTTTAATCATATCACGATGCATCGTTACATCCCTATTGTTTAATGTTGTTGGGTTTTGTCTTATTTATGGTGCTCCACATGGGGCTTGTCACACATAAAACAGGAAAATGTTACAAGAGATCAATATAAACAAGCATAATCATTGAACAAGTGCTTCCTTTGAGTATTTATTCATATGTGAAAGGATCCTATTATGCACTATAATAGGTTCTAAAGTAAATATGTCAGTAATTTAAACAGAAAATGTATCAACAGGTTAATCAATAATAAATCATTATTTGTTGCACCTCTATTCCTAAAATTGCTTTGGCATACACTATGTGAATACCAGCTTTTAAAAGCAGAATCAGCAAGTAAAAGGAGAATGCAGTTCTGACTTACTGATATGAGTGATATCAGACTCACTGATAACTAAACAACAGGAGTTATGTGGCAGTAAAATAAGCATAAATGTGTCAGATACTGATGTAATGTTGCATCAAAAATCACAGAGTAAAAAGTGTCTTTAGATCCAGTCATTCATTCCCTCACAGGAATGTGTAAAATCTTTTGATATATATATGAAAAAAAAACTATCACAAGGGAAAATAGGGGAAAATTGGGTATATCTACTCAGACATGAATGTGTAAAGAGTGAGATTATGCAGTCACACAAGCAGCGGTGCCGTGATAACGCCACCACTTCATTATCTCAACCCATTCAGACATCATCACCATAGATTTGTATTTCAGCACATATGAAAAACAGACAATACCCGACCACATTCAGACTGGTGTATGGCTTTTTTCTGATAACCAAATACACAAACAGCCCCCAAGAATGAAAGTGTTTTTTTTTTTAATCTTGCATCACAATCCTCAAATATCTAGGGGAGTGAGGGGTGGCGATGCAGCGGTGAAGTGAGAGCTGCTTGCTTTTTCCCTGGATGCTTGCGAGGTTTGCTTGCTTTGTCAGAGTTTTCTGAGGATTGGTTTCTTCTCTCATTGGTCGAGGAATTTAACCATGGGATCTGAAAAAAGCCATTATGGAACAGCGAGAGTCTTTATTTTGTGTGTGAAAACCCCGAATGGCAGAGGTGGAGGAGCAGGGTCAGAATTTTGGAGCTTGTCCAGCCTCTGAGAGCATTGACTCATTGTCTCAGCCTGCTGGTATGACAACAAGTGACCTGAGGTGGGCAGTGAGTGCACGAGATCCTGCGGAGGCTCTCTCTGTATATATTACTGCCATCTTTGATTTATAACATTCAATCAGAGGTTGAAAGTTTGAAAGTTTCATATCCAATACTGTACAAGAAACTGTACAAGAAACCTTTTTTTTTCAATCTATACTAACTGCTTCACTGTAACTTATTTTTGATTGAGTGGTCAACTTCTTAATTCCAGGGTTCTTAAAATAAAAGCGATAATCTGACTAGTAGAGCCCTCAAGTCCTATTGAGTTTTATGGAGTTACTGTATCTGACCTTATCATATGATCCTAAGGCTCAGTGTGAAGCTTTCAGCACCCTCGGGTTTAGCTTGGCAATCACCGTGAAAAGATTTCACATCAGGTTAGGGAGGGAGACTCTGTACTTTTAAAGTAAAAGTCCTATTTCTGTCAGCAAGTCACGCCATGCCAGATCACGCCCCATACAAAGTGCACGTGAGATAGTGTTCTGACACAACTGTACCAAGCGAGCGTCTTTACATCTCAAAATTATAAAGCGGCGAACATGGAATGTGAAATCAGAGTTCGTCCAAACACATTGACGCAGTTATAATTATGCAAGCGTAATCATTTGATTGTTTGGAACGCGCACAGAGATCTCAGATAGCAGATCACAATTACATAGCACGCCCAGTTTATCGCCTAACTTATGGTTCGGCATTGTGTGAAACTGTAGAACACAGGCCGTTATTCATTAATGTGAATCTACATGACATGTTGATTAGAGCTGCCATGGCCTGCAGAGATTCAGAGGAGTGCCACTTAAAAAATGAGGATGACAAGTTGGTCAGCTGTTCTTGAATCGGCTGACTGTGAGGTGAAGCAATTAGCGCGGGTCATTGAAAAACAACATACGTGACCTTTTAATTTAGTGGCGTATGCTTGTGACGGATTATTTCTTCTCCCTATAAATCTAATAATTAACATTCCCATCAACACAGCAGAGGACACGTAACAGATAATCTGGCTGGAAACTGGCAGCAGCGCGTAGAGAACGGATAGAGCCTGCTAGGGAGATGATTAGAAACTACAAAGGAAAGATTTAGATCATGTTTGTAGGCTGTGTGTGTGTGTGTATGTGTGTCGAATGAATCTGAAAGAGAGGTAGAAAAAAAGCAGGAATGGCAGAGGGGAGGAGGAGGCACAAAGAGAGAAAGAGAGAGAGAGAGAAGCAGGAAGGGGAATTGAGTATGCTCATGCATGTATGTGGAAATCCTTACATTGTAGTTTGGCAGCAGAGGTCAGCCAGACAGTGAAAGGTTAGGAGTAATTTATCACAGTGAATTAAGTAAAGAAGATCTCACAGTTCCACTGACTGCTCCTCCCCTGCTGTGACAGAACAAGTGGTGACAGAGGACAACCAGAGGTCGCTGCCATTTTCGATTCAGCTCCCATTTAACCTACTCTGTACACCCTGCAGAAAGCCACTACAGTCACACGGTCCAAGCCATTCATATACCGTATCTTCAGATATGTCATGCTTATACTATCAAATACAACTCACACTGAAGACAGGTTTAAGTAAAGGCAGGGTGGAAGAATGGGATTAAGCTTAATCCAAGCAGGCTGCATCAGAGGTTTGTTCTAAATTTTTGTGCTGTCAGAAGAAGAATGCCTATAATCACTCTGGAACAAATCTAAAGCTATGAAAGGACACTTGGCCACAAAACACTGGCATTTCACAGGAGCTGATGAGCAGCATTGTCACTGAATTAACTAAAGCAATCATCAGGTATAG
This sequence comes from Larimichthys crocea, assembly GCF_000972845.2. NCBI lineage: Eukaryota > Metazoa > Chordata > Actinopteri > Sciaenidae > Larimichthys > Larimichthys crocea. Next base: position 28,965,098 of record NC_040011.1, read on the forward strand.
AAGCTTTGAATAAAACCTTTGATGATTCCTTTAATACACAGCTAAAGGCCACCGCATATTTATGGTAAGAATGGCTGGCAGCTATTTGCCTCCCCTGGGTGAACACAATTTAGAGTAGTTTAGGATTATTTCAAGCAGGTCCCCGCTGAACATCAGTCAACATCTCTGACTCCTCTGTTGGAGTTACACACAGCCTCCGTGTTCGAAATGCTGGACATGTCGCCTCAGTCATGCAATCTGCCTCTAATAAATTTACTGCAGGGGAGTTAGGGCGATAATATCATGGGGCTTGACTTTGTGTCATTCAGCTGGTTCTGCGAATATAGAGAGAATAAAACCAACACAAGGAGAGGACCTACTGTTATGACATTTCACAGACTGTTGAAAATGAATACACTAAAACTATATATATGGAAACATGTTTTGAATTTGTGTACATGGGGAGTAAATGAAATGGTGTGGACCAACATGAAAAGCAATACCAAATTACATGCAATACTGTAAAATTATTCACAATTAATTGAATATTTTATCAGCAGTAATATATATTATGTACACGTCTTGCGTAGGAGTGGAATAGCATAAAAGTTTAGGTTAGATTCTGTCACTGTTTGGACTTGTAGTGACTGCAAATAAATTTGGAACTAATGTGTTGTCGACCTGTAGAGTGACTTTAATTCATTTTAAATAAGAGATTTGATGGCATGACCTTAAAAAAAAGAAAGAAAGAAATTTATAAATAGAACAACAGATTAGTCAATTATGAAGATAATCACTGTTCATGGCCCAGTTCTGTGTTTTGTATATTTTGGAGTTTGGTAGAGTTGGAGATTTTACCTCTTGATATAAAATATGGCAAAATGCTGATATGACACTGTAACACTGTTCAACAAATGTGTGTTTGTTCTAAGCATCCAGCTTAGTTTCCCTCCATATCTTTCTTTCTGAAGTGGCTCTTTGAGAACCACAACTATAGATGCAGAAACACACTGGCTACTACAGCACACACACCAACTGTTATAGTCAGTTATAATCAGTTATAATCACTGACCCATAAACATTGGACAGCCCAGCCATGCTGTCCCTCTCCAGAGGAGGGAACAGGATGTCTTATTGTGTGTGTGTGTGTGTGTGTGTGTGTTTGAGGGTAAATACATGCACATGTGCGTGAAGGGCGTTGAGAAGGCAGCAATCTCCCAAAGAAAGGAATTTATTTGAAAAGAGCCTCCCATGACCTTTCTTGATCTTGTCCCTTCATTCTTGAGTGGGGGTTGTGCGTGCATGTGTGTTTGTGCGCATGCATGCTCACTGTTGGGGATTTGCAGATCTTTCTAACGGCTGTCTCCCCCGAGAATAGGACAGCTCTCCCACCAATGGCTCATAAGACTAATCTGACTGACAGCTTGGTCCAGCTTTTAGCCAAGAAGCTGCCCACCAGCACAAAGTCCAAAATACCTGCTGAAGTATCTTATCTGCCATGAGATGACAGAGGTGAAGCTGCTGTACCTACACTGTTCCCAGGCAAATGCTGAACCGCTGTCTCACTCTCTGCCTCTTTGTCTGTCTGCATGTTGTTTGTTGGCACAACACTGTTAGGCCTGCACTTCTCCGGACTCAGCTGGATATGACAGTTTGACAAACTGTCACGGCAAAACACGATAGCGGGATGACACTGTCATATTACACTTCTGCAGGCATTGTTTTTAAACTTTTGCCCTTGATGCTTCATTTTTTCTGTTTACAAACTGCACATACACTTAAAGGGTTTCTTGCAATACAAAGGGATCAGCAAGGGAAAGAGAAAATGGTTTATGATTTTAGAAGAAGTCATGCTTATATAAACACTACTGTATAAGTCAACATTTATGGATTACACTTAAAATTCATGTTACTTCAAGCTTGATCTGACTAAACAGTGATTCACTGTCATGATCCTGTTACTGTGTATACCACTAATAAGGCAAAAGTACAAGAAACTCCTGCCACGTCATTAAAACACCCCCACAAGCCATCTGCCTTGTTTTCCTCCTTCTTCAGGGCAAACTGTGAGCCTATTTAGCTAAGATGCCCACTCATCAATCAGTGGGGCTGTTCCACAAGCCAGCCAACGCAGCTTGAACTAGAGGACCCTTATAATTGAATATTAAACCCCTGATGAGTGGTAAGGCAAACTACTGTGATGCCGACCGGAGGCTGTGCTGTGTTGCCGCCGTCGTGCTGGCACAGATACATGTGGCACAGTTCATCGCGGTGTCAGTCGGGTACCCTTAGGTTATTCTGTCACACTGTCATAATTTCAATGTTTTTGTATAAGGAAACATATCTAGAAACACACATTCACACAAGGGTCCACAGACACAAGCAGGCATGTGTACTTGGCATAAACAGCCGGCTTTAAATAAATGGTGGCAGTGCAGAAGGCTGAAGAAATGTCTCTTTTCTTCGGTTAAGTCAAGACATTTGGTGTTTTTATTTTGGTTTGTTTTGGAGCAATCTGTACTGTAGGCATCCACAGATCAAAATAAAGAATATGGAACAAGCCGTGACTGTGCAATGCAAATTTAATTGTGTTTCTCATAGGCGTTAAAGCAAAATGATGAACAGTTAAGAAGGAAATTGTTTCTTTCTGTTATTTTGCCTGTAATCTGATATATGAAATGTATGTGGAGGCAGAACATGATGTGGAGAGGTATAAATGATGCTTTGTGTACTGTTTCAAAAGGGATGTTCCTGAGGGCTAATTTCGCGATTGATTAAAGGAAAATCAATTCAAGTCAAGAAAACATCAAATTGAGCACAATTTAAAGACTGTGAATACACAAACGCCACGCACAGACAGCCAGGCTTAACAAGTTACTCCGTTAAGTTAAATACCCCGGCATATCCTGTTACATGCACACAGGGCCATTATTGGCATTTAGATGTCAGTAAACGTGTTGAGATAATACTGAAAGAGGAACCATATGGACAAGATCTTCCTGCTGGACAGTGACATGAATGGTTGTGGGGAAAATGAAGATGCTATTCATGTTAATAGAGAAGAGACATAACATTCTCATGGCTGCTTGATTGTTGAGGGATAACTTCACTGATGATGCCATTCCAAGTTTTATGATATATATTTTACCATCTTTCGCTGGCTGGCTAACTTTGTGATGCGAATGACAAAACGTAGATGACGTGGCATCAGCGCTGATGTGAAGCTACAGAGGACAATGTTACACCTTTCAGAGAGCAGGTAAGCTGACGCAATATCAGCTAAACACCGCCTGTGGTAGGCATATACAGTGAGGCAGGTGTTTTATAATGCGATTGCTTGTTTCTTAACCTAAATGTCATCATTACTTACTGTACTTCCCATGCTAGTCCCATCATCCTTTGTCAGGCGAGGTTAGATGCGTATAGAGAGTGAACTTGGCTTGTAGAATCCCAAAGCACACTGCAGTAACCAAAGTTTATGACTAGAATTTAACTTCTAAAGTGGGACAGAGATGACATCTAAGAAACTAGCACAGGGAGGGAGGGTGGGGTGCCACCTGCCGGGGCTGCAGGCCAGGATAGTGGCAGGTGGGTGCATAAAGATGCAACAGTTAACCAGTGATGTACATTAATAAGACATTAGAATCAGTTTAACCCACTAATATTTTTGGTGTTAACTAGCGAGGGTAGCGACATTTAATTGACTAATCAACTAATCGCATGCGTTACATATTTGGATTTTTCAAAATTAAGCACACCACAACATAGACCACAATGTTTCTAGAGAACTGAGTGTTCACACCTGATCTTGTTGATGAGTGTTATGGAATTTTCTATCCTTAGGTTACACGAGGTCACGTGTGGGGCCTTGAGGTCCTCAGCAGTATTAGTTGTTTGGCTTTGGTTGGGAACAGTAGGTGCCAGTCTATCTCAACACTGTGGTGGCCAGGGTCGAGGAGACCTGTTGCTGCCTTCCTAGACATAATAGATAGCTTGCCGTTGATGTTCCAATCTGCGTAAACAGACATCTGTGTCTCCAGACTAGAATATGCTGACAATAACACCTGCATGAATAAAAACATTCTCTTTGACTAATTCTGGACGTATAGTATTTGGGTTATCTTGAGGTTTAAAGTCTATCCACCAGGATGAGTTGGGCAGAATGTGAGACAGACTCAGGCACTTCTGATGAACTTTGAGAGTGTCTCTAATTCTCCTTGGCCAAGCGTCAATAAATATTACAGCGTAAGACATCAGAGGCTCCTGAACACTTTCATCTTTCCTGACCTCATTGTTGACCTTTGACTTCAGCAATTTCTCCACAACAATGAGAACAATGACTTTACACCATTTTCCTTCATGATTTGACACAATCCTTCTGCCACTTTTCAGTGTTACCACCAACTGCAAAAACATCATGTTTGCACTGCCAACAACAGCATTCGAGTTTCACAACAGTTTTTTTTTCTGTTTTGTTTTTTTTGTTTTCTATTTTTTTTTCCTACACAGGAAGCTGAAGTTTTATCCTTAACCAACTTTAGCAAAGCTGAAACAACATGCCAAGCCCCCCGCTGTTTCAAGAGACTCCCTGTATACGCCAAGAGGCTGACTCTCAGAGAAATGCCTCATTCAGATTCGAACTGGCATCAGCTGTTGACAGACAGCCCAGAATAAAAACATTCC